>NW_019721520.1:943516-969987 GCF_002891405.2 Cryptotermes secundus | reverse complement strand
TGAAAATGCCCCCCCCCCCCAAAGGGCTGCAGAGCTATTTATGAAATAATTTACTGATGGGAACGGAGGCAACGTCTACCCCCGAATGAAACAAGGTTTCATACAAAATAAGTTCAGTTCATGTAGTAATGTGAGTGGCGACTGTGTGCTATGAAGCAGTAGCCATTCCTCGCCCAAACTTTACATAATGTAGCTATTTACTTAGACGGGATGCCTTCTGAATTTCAATTGGAAAGACTGCACCCTATTTTACTGTTTCGGTGAGCGACATGAGAACACAGAGAACATATCGTGTGAAATGCTACATTTTGTCTCTTTTATTAATTATGTGAATTCGGCTTTCTTAAGCTTGGAGCATTTTGTAAATAAGTTCCGACGCTAGTTCTATCCGATCATTCGGGAATAAAATTCGAATGAGTATTAGCATTCAAATGCATTACATTTTCCAGTATATGCACAAAATGACAACACGTGTAGGTGTGTGTGTGTGTATTTTTACAGAAGATGAACAAGTAACATAAAGCGGAGAGAACTCCAGAACTAGGGGATTCACAGTATCTGCTGTTCACAAACTATTATCGCTCTCAACGCATCATACAGGATCATATGAATTGGGAATGTAACTTCAGTGGAAAACAGGAAAAATGCATGCAAAAGCTGTCTGAACATCTGATGGGACGAAACGACCGGTTACGTATTGTCTGAAAAGAGGAGAGTATTAAAGTGAATCTTAAACAAATTCGATCCAAGAATACGAATTGGATTCATATGACTCAGGATAAGATCGAATGGGTGACCCTTGTGAATACGATAATACATGTTGACATTCCACAAAAGATGCGAAATTTCTGAGCGAATATCGGGTTTTCAAGAAGAGCTTTGTTCCTTATGATCAATTGTGGAGCCAGTCAATGTTACTGTGATAGAAGGCGCCCATTCACTCATGGAGCTGAGCCCATTTTGAGAAGCCGCCAATTGTGCAGCTACTCAAGAATTCCCCAGCATTTTATGGAAAACGAATGTTCATTACACTGTTCACAAGAGCCCTCTACTGGTCCCTACCCTAAACCAGATGAATACAATCTATATCACTCCATCCTATTTCTGTAAGATTCATCTTAATATTGTCTACCCAGCTACGTCTTGGTTTTCCCAGTGGTTTCTTTCCTTCTGGCTTTCCGACAAATAGCCTCTATGCACTCCTCTTCTCCCCCTTTCGTACTACATGCCCTGCCCATCTCATCCTCCTTCATCGTTCTCATTATACTTCGAGAAGAGTAGAAGTTATGAAGCTCCTCATTATGTAGTTTTCTCCAATCTCCTGTCACTTCATTTCTCTTCGGTCGAAATATTGTCCTCAACGCTCTGTTCTCAAACACCCTCAGTCTATGTTCCTCCCTTAATATGAGAGACCAAGTTTCATACCCACACAGAATCACAGGCAAAATTATTGAAATAAAAGGATAAAACTAATTAATAAATGGTGACGAAATTATTCATGTGTCCAAACTGTGAAGGATGACCACAATTCACTGTGAAAACTTCGACCTGAATGGAATCGACACCCGCTGTCTCGGAAAGATTTAGAGATTCTACAAAAAAAAATATATCGGAAAGGCTATTCCAGGGACAGGGACCTGCACAATGAACCTGAATGAAAGTTATTATCACTGAGGACGAATCTCGCTTGCTTTGCTTTTGACGTAACACGCAGAAAATGAATACAAATCGTTTCCCCACGCTTAATAGATGCTTAACGCTCTGCTTTATCAGGGATTAAGAATAAAGAACGGCGTTTCGTTATTTATTCTGTCAACATTCACGATTAAAACACCAGCAGCGTGCCCTTTGCTTTGCTGGGCGTCGATCCAATATATCCCCATAGTCTGCTTTCGCAATAGACGCTCCTTCTTAACCCGACACCAGGTAAACATGCACGTCGTGACAAAGCCAATTTATCACGAACTTTACTCATTAATAATTAATTCAACTCATTAAGTAATTAATTAACTTGCGATATGAGTTCCGTAACATTTATTTCAGTATTACTTTATGGATGAAAGATAAACATAAACTTATTTATCTGTCCTGGATCTATAACTGGTAAATTCTATTATTTGAAATTGTTACCCAATATTTATGTGGTGAATATGTAGGTCTCTCAGAAAAACCTCTCGAACATTACTGATCATATAAAAAGTTGGGTAAACATTTAAGCGATCTAATATCACATCCACTCCCAACTAATGGAAATGAGCTAAAAAGTGCCTTCATCCGAGTTGGCCAGGATGTCATTTGAGCAGAGTAATTACAGGTTTTTAATTAGTGGCTAGATGTGTTGCACTGGCGACCTGGACAAACTAATTTAAAAGTTTCCATCCAAATATAAAACGAATTCAAAGCAAACCTGCACATCGCGGGCACTTCTTCCGCAATTATACTTAATTGACATCATTTTTCTCTAACCTAGAATCAAATTACCATATTTTAAATTAAATCCTTTAAATTAAAAAGTTATGAACTTGAAGTTGAATTTGATGGTGATACATCCGCAATCATTTTGATATTAATATCAAAGGAGTGATGTGTTAAAATGTGGAAGTATTAATTGATTCAATGGCACATATGTGACAGAGCAACATATTGGTAAGCTGTTCACAGAACCTAAAACCCAAAATAAGTTCATGGTGGTAGGCTTATGCACACTGGGGCTGTAGTGCCAAGGAAAAATAAACCCAAAATACAGAGTGTTGATATGTAAGACAAAAATATTTTCCCCCTTATTCTGTACGATTCAAAATTTTACTCTTGTTTTTTAAAGAATAATCGGGATAGCGTAGCCAGTATATCGACTGCCTAGATGGTTCGGAGTTCGAGTCCCGGTAGGGTAAATAATTTTTACTTCTTCATATCGTCCAGACCGGCTCTGAGGTTCACCAAACCTTCTATACAATGGGTAATGGATGCTCTTTCCCAGGGTTATNGGTAGGGTAAATAATTTTTACTTCTTCATATCGTCCAGACCGGCTCTGAGGTTCACCAAACCTTCTATCCATCTCAGGGTTAAAGCGGTAGGGACGTGAAGCTGACCACTCACCTCCAACCAGTGCCGAGGTCAAGAAAATGTTCATCTATGCATCCGCGCCCCTTACGCCTTCATGGCGTAGTGCTTAATTAGTTGAGCACAGGGACAACTTTATATTTACTTACAGCATAAATTATGGGAAAAAAGATTACTGAGGAAATATTTGAAGTGAGACGAGTATATGTGTGCAATATAGAACATCTCATAACAAGAAACTTACTTTTATGCAGATCACAGAGCAGTGGTTGAATATTGAAGCATATTCTGCAACCATAGGCCAAATGTGTAGCCTTGATGTGGCATATGTGTGCAAGAAAGTACTGTAGGATTTTAGTGGGTGAACTAACTGGAAGACAGAATGAAGACACGAAACCATGATATTACGGTGGACTTTACACAAGGTCTGGAGATGTGAAGTTGGCAGGACTAACTCAGAATCGTATCCAGTGTAGGGATATAATGGTGCTGAAGCTCCGGCCTGTACTACCAAAAGGTTAGTTCCTTTGTACACGAGGGCGCGGAGTTTTACAAGCCTCGTAAATATGTAAGGGAACAGGAATATATATATTTCATAAACAGACTGGTTATTGGATTCGTTGCCATTTGCAGGAAGTCTATATTCGGCTAAAATACGAGTATACCACCGAAATACCAAATATAGTGGTACAATGTCAGCATAATTTTGCGTTCACATGTGCATATTCTCCAGCAGCGCATAAACTTTCTTTGTTTCATATAAAATTCAATATGGCAGAAGCGCAGTAGGTAGCATTCATTTTCTTCAGGTTTTCAAATTATGGAAAAGGGAACCATCATACTTCGTCGTTGAAGTTGCTGATTATTAGTTGGATGGCCCAAAAGCGGTTGTTTATAAACATCCTATGCGCCGCTGCATAAAACTGAACATATACCGGTAAAGCTATCCCTGTAACAGGCCTTGGAGGCCCATAGGTTCCTCAGACGTCGAGGCTCCCACATTTTCTATAGACAATCGGCTCACAGATGGCGATGAGATTGTCAGCCTTAAGAGACGGTTGCCCTTTACACCCAGAAAGACACCTGGCACTGTGCTGCTGGAAGGATTAGATCAATTGAAAAATAAAATAATCTCAACGGGAATCGAACACACGATCTTCCGGCTTGTAGCATAGTGACTCAACCAATTACTGCCAATAATTCCGTGTAGCTTAACTTCAACCTAGGCCTATTTCACTAACTCGATAACTTTTATTTGCCATGTTCTTCAAACAATACAATTATTTATTAATTAGAAATATGTTTAGATACCGGCTGACATGTACATATGCGCATACGTTTGCGCACTACCGTATCTCAAGGTGGCAAAACTTTCCGAAGTCGCCTTGTAGGCATGCACCATAGTAGAACTTAGGAGCGAACGAAAAACGAACTACATTAGAAGTACTGAAAAAAAATCCATTAAAACATATGTCCTAGGATAATCGACCGGCTAGCCATCATGTTTTGTAATGCTAACATTATAGACCTCCCTTGCACAATTCCGTTACAACCACCCTTTCCCTTGTGTCAACCTAACTTCACTCCCACCAATATCCTGGTTCATATGTTCTATGACACGATATTTCATAATTTATGGCATGAAATGAATGAGTTTCGACCCATCCTCCAGCAATAGCGACGGAAGGTTAGTTAGAGGTATGGGGGGGAGCGACGTTGTAGAGAGATGATGGTAGGTAGAAGCACACAACAAAAGGGTACGGTCAACGCGCATGAGATCTGTAACAAAAATCGATTTGGAATGTGCCTACTGTCCACGCACACCCTCAAACAACTACACACAGACATAACTCCATTCCCCAAAAGTACGATTAAAAATGATTGCTGATGAGCCCCGAAGAATTTCTGTGTGCGTACTCACTACTTTCTAATAGGTTCAAAACATTACTCATGTCACGCGCTTACCGAAAACTGCAGCACACTGTCTTACACTCTTATCATCCACCCCTAAACTCTCCCTTCTCACTCCTCTTCACTGGACATGACCCCGGCTCAACTCATCTGTCATCCTGTTAGTGGCCTGACAAAACATTGGTGTGACCCTTCTAAAGCTTGGTTCACACAGACAAGTACTGAAACGTAATGAAAAGTAAGCAAGTTATTAATATCCCCTTAACGTATATAACATTTTTGGAAAAATATAATAGCTGTCTCACGGACTAAATAGAGAACACCGCTTCCCAGTTATTCCATTGTTGCGTGTTACGAATCTGTTGCCTAACAACGGAGAGCCATTCTCTAGCAATGTCCGTCTCTGCTGGCTTCACGTTTCGAGTCTTGAGCAAATACTCCACAATACGTAGATGTCTTGTCATCAGAATGGAGTAAAAATCATAACATTTTGATAGAGAATAGCTCCTATGAAAATGTGGCACCGTTGAAGTATTTTGTATCGACAGCCTAAAATTGAAATCTGATTCAAGAGGAAATTAAGAGCAGATTAATTTCGCCGAATGCTTGCTACCATTTACAGAACCCTTTGTATTCTGGTCTGCTGTCTAGAAACGCAAAGATTAAAATACACAACACTATACATAAATTTCCTTGTGGTTATGCATGAGTGTGAAAGGTGATCTCTGACAATAAGGGAAGAAACACAGGCTAAGAGTGTCTGGAAATAAGATGCTATGGAGAATATTTCGCCCGAGGAGGGGTGCAGTATTAAGAGTCTGGAGAGAACTACGTAATAAGTAGTTTCATAACCTGTACTCCTTGCCAAATGTAATTAAAATTATTAAATCACAGATGATGAGATTGGCAGGGTATGTAGCAAGAATGGGATCGAAAATAAGTGCATACTGTTTTTTGGTGGGAAAAACATTAGGAAAGACACCACGAGGAAGACCTAGATATAAAAAAGTTAAAAGTTTTCCCTGTGTTTAACTAATTAAGCACTACAACATGAAGGCGTATGGAGGCGTGGATATATATGTCCATATTTTCTTGGCCTCGGCAGTGGTTGGAGGTTAGGGGTCAGCTTCATGCCCCGTCCTCTTTACCCCCGAGAAAGAGACCCCAGTACCCGTTGTATAGGAGGTTGGGTGGACCCCAGAGCCAATCTGGACTACGTGGAGAAGTGAAAAATTTTTACCTTACCGGAACTCAAACTCCGACCTTTCGATCCTCGAGCCCGTAGCCAGTCGCTATACCGACTGAGCTATCCCAGCCCCTCCTAGATATAAAAGAGATGATAATATTAAATGCATCTCAGAAATTCACAGTATAGTATGCAATGGTATGGACTGGATAATTCTGACAGCATAGACAACAGCGGCGTGATCTTGAGAACAAGATAATGAACACTCTGCTTCTATAAAAGGTGGAGAATTTACTGAGTGACTTAGCAACTAATAGCTTCTCAAGCAGGCCTCTACTCCATGGAGTTAGTCAATTACATAGAGGGGTTAACTATTACTTCTTTCACAACTTACATAATTATATTAATATCAAGATTGAAAGGGTTACTTTAGTTTTGCTAACTTACTTAATCCATTCCTCTTATGCCTTACGGTGTCGAGGTTTTTATTTTTTTGTTCCATTTACAGACAGTAGGGCTCCTTGGACGGGTGATCAGCTTGTCGCAAGGCCTCTACCTAAACAAAGAAAAACACAAACACAGAATAAACACATACACATATCAAACATACATGTCTTGTGTTGGATTCGAACCTAGGATCCCGGCTTCCGAGCGAGCGAACACAGTGCATGCCTCAGATCGCTCGGCTACCGTGACCGGTAGTATATAAGAATAATATATAAGAATTCAGTTCGTACCTCACAGGAAGCAGATTCGAACCCACGATCCCGGCTCCCGAGCGAGCGAACACAGTGCATGCCTCAGACCGCTCGGCTACCCTGACCAGCACTTTAGTTTTAATTAACCCTAAAGAGAACCTCAAAACAGAGTCGAGAAATGAGAGACGACAGGAAATAGGCATTGTGTTTCACAGGAATAATATGAACGAAAAGTAGACTGTAATATAAGGGAAATGGACAGTAAAATGACTGTACTTAGAATCGTATGTATAGAATTGTAATACGCAATTTAAGCCATACTGTAATGATAAAGGGTAGCTTTTATGGGTGGTATGTCAGTGCTGTACATAATGCATATAATAAGGGGTAGAATGAAGTGGAGAGACAAATAGTCTTCCCTAATGTGCTTCAGTAATATTCTGAGGCAGTCTACGTGAACACCTCTGTGACAGTAGCGGTACTGCTTAGTTTAAATACACGTATATATGTGTGTATGAGCATGGTTACAAATATTTTCGAAATGCATTCTCTGCGATTTTACTATGTACTAAGTCTTCTGACCTGGCCGCGCCATAGCTCAAGCGGTTAGTCGCTGGCTTCCCACCGCGGCGGCCCGGGTTCGATCCCGGGTATGGTCAAGTGGGAGGATTTGTGGTGGACAAAGTGGCGCTGGGGCAGGTTTTCTTCGAGTACTTCGGTTTCCCCTGCCAATCTTCATTCCACTAATTGCTCCACAATCAACCTCACGTATCATCTAGGGCTGGTACAATAGGCCAGAAGTGGCCGCAGTACAAGGGACTTAGTCCCAGCCCACTAGCAATAAAAAAAAAAGTCTTCAGACCTGATACTCACTTGCAGATATTTGACTGCCTCCTAAGAAGAAATTTCGCTGTCAAAGTTACCGCAATTCGAAAGACATCCACANTAATAATAACGCTTGGCTGTTGATTGCACGGCTAGAACCGACAGAGCTTCAACGTAAATCCCCGCAGGCGATACTGGATTGAATATGAAATACATTATTGTAATTGAAAGTAAACATAAACAGTTCACATTCATGAAAATACATACGTGCCAGACTACATTTGCTGTGAACACCGTGTGCATG
Organism: Cryptotermes secundus; assembly: GCF_002891405.2. Lineage (NCBI taxonomy): Eukaryota > Metazoa > Arthropoda > Insecta > Blattodea > Kalotermitidae > Cryptotermes > Cryptotermes secundus. Next base: position 962,002 of record NW_019721520.1, on the reverse strand, counting down.
TATCAACCTGTGGGTCTGTGAAGGAACAAAACATGCCGACTAATTACAAAACACAGAGTCTGATGTAGCAATGGAGTTATCGAAACAAAATTATCATTGCTGTTATTCGCGACACTGAGCACCAAGACAACACAGACTTAAATAAGAACCGTATCATAACGTAAGATGCAATAGGTTCTTTTTTTTTCTGTGAGTTAAACTTTTCTGGGCAACATGTGTCAATAAAATATCCTTCAATTTACTGTTGAAAATAAACCTTTCGACTTTCCTAACTTCGATTTCCTTTTTGATGCAACGAAACAGGTTGAATATAAGATATGAAAGACAAGGTGATATTTTAAACAGTCTACATCTAACTCTACTCTTCGGCAATTGTCACCTCAGTTACTCTGGCTCCTGACTGCGATTTTCAGTGGTTTCCTTCAAGAACCGAAGAAGATGAAGGAGTCCAGTCCTTTCTGATTCGTCACACATATCGTGCAGAAGTTACATAAGATGTGGAGTCGAAAAGGCGTCTTTAAGAAGACGAACATACTGTGACATGTCTAACCGTTGCTTGGCAACGGGAGGTGGAACGAGTTACGACGAAGACGGACCCTTGATAAACGGTCTGTTGCCAAGTTACGTAACAGTGGAAACGAAGTTAAGCAACAGTAAGGAAAGCGGTGTTTGTCCGTGCCGAACCGAGCCGAAGAGCGCTGGCTGCTACGCAGCGTTGTCCAGCAACGCCTTTGTAAACACGGAGTCACGATACATATGAAGAAACTACTCGTATATTGGGATTTTACATAAGAAAACGACGCGCTGAATGACAAAATGACATAAGTTTTCGTCCTGAATAATTCGTATCTTACAATGTAAATTTTAAGATTGCGGTCTTGTGGTATGTCACGCCTTGTAGTTGGGTAGAAACACTGGTACCAACATGCCAGATTAAAAGACGTTACGTCACAAATGATATTAATATTTGCCGTCGTAGAAACCTCAAAACTCAATACAAAGTTATATGTAGAATTTGAGATTCTCATAGTGGTGGTTGTGGTTATAAAAAGTTCTATATTTCTGGGATATGAGCCGGGATATCGCAGTCGGTATAGCGACTGGCTACTGGCTGGACGATTGAGGATCGGAGTTCGAGTCCCGGTAGGGTATAAAATTTTCTTCTCTGCAAATCGTCCAGACCGTCTCTCGGGTCCATCCAACCTCCTATCCAATGGGTACAAGGGACTATCTCCCCGTGGGTAAAACGGCAGGGGCGTGAAACTGACCAATCACCAACTAGTACCGAGGTCAAGAAAATGTGGATCTATTACGTATACATCCACTCCCCTATACGCCTTCATGGCGTCGTGCTTAATTCGTTGAGCATAGGGACAAGTTTACTTTTTATCTTCTGGGATATAAGGCCTTTGAAAGTCAATAGACATTTCGGAGAACATGTTGCCTGCATATTCAGGGTAAAAGACCAAGCCAAGCAAGAGACCACAAGAAGGGGATAGCAAGCAGAACACTCCAACTGCGAGAAGCTCGGGTTTGTTTAACAAGCAGAAGGGAATTGCAAGAAAACTCGGTAGTTCCCAGAGGTGTTTTAAGGGTTAGACAATCGAATCGAGACTAAATAGTGACAACTATTTTCTTGATTGGTTTATTGTTTGACTGTGAAGGTGTAGGCAACATAGTCCTTTGAAATGTCCGTTAAATTTCAATGGATTATAAGGCATAATATTCCAGAAGGTAGAAACTTTTTTGAATTTATATTTCTAACTATAGATGAGGCACTATGCTACAAGCCGGAACGTCGCGGGTTCAAGTCCCAATGAAGTCACTGGATTTTTCAATTGACCTAATCCTTCCGGCCGCACTATGACCCTGGTGTCAGCTCAGCCTCTAACAGAAATGAGTACCAGGAATTAATTATATAATTTTCCTGGGGAGTAAAGCGCGGCCGACGCGTAAGGCTGACAACCTTACCGCCATCTTTGAGCCGATTGTCTAGAAAATGTGGCACTCTGAACGTCTCACAACCCTATGGGCCTTCACGGCCTGTTACAGGGATAGCTTTACTTTTTTTTTTTACTTTAACTACTGACAGTTATTATATCGTATGTATAGTTCGTATTTTACATATTTAGAAATACATATTTCTCTTCACACGGAATTGAGGACTAAAATGCTTTTATGACACAAAGAGCAGTCAGCATGACATTATCTAAATGAAACTACACAGAATCCTAAGCAGAAATTAATTACTTTACCTCAAAGGTGCTAATGGCGTTTCTTTCTTTTGAACAGTATTCTCATTAATAACATAAAATTGTATTATTTCTAGGCTTCTCCAGGCCAAATTATTTTGCTTATGCAGGCCATCTGGATGGGTAGATGTTTTAGTCCAGGGTATTTTCATTTATTGGCATGTTACACCGTTGAAATCAAAACACCTTGTGGTTCAACTGCTCAGTATATAATAGTCTGCATCTCATTCTGTATTTTAAGGACCTGACATAAACGATGTGATCTGAATACAATTCATTTTATCTAAAAACGACTCATTCTGTCTTTTAAGGACATAGCTCAGGAGATGTGCTAAAATGTATCTCAATACAATTTATTTTATTTAAAAACGACATACAAACTGAGTTCGTATAATGAATAATAAAATTATGTAAGTTTTGAGGTTTTCACGGCGATGACTACGAAGAAAGTCGTCTTCTGGGATCTGACGCCGTGTATTCTTCGTTTTAACCGACGTTTCGGAGGAACATGTCGCCTCCATCTTCAGGGTAGTTAAGTTGCGTGCGAATAGAGATAGCTGTAGCAGCAGCAGCAGATCTTAAATATATTTATTTCCTTTTCTTGTACAAATACTTTTCTTTCCCGCTTTCTTTCTCGCATATGAACATTTGAATTTGACAGTTAATTTTCTGAAAGAAAGCTTAGGTTCGAGGGAGAAAGAATACTGAATTATGTTCTGTTTGAGGTGAAAGGTTATTGGTTGGATATCATTAGATGACATATTCTTTACTGCGATCCTGGTGATATAGTTATACTTTGTAATCAAATGTGTTTTAGTAAGATTTGAGGCTTTCACGGCGGTGACTATGAAGAAAGCAGTCTTCTGGGAGTTAACACCACATATACACGGTGCCAAATCCCAGAAGACTGCTTTCTTCAAATGTGTTTTAGGATTTATCTGAATCTACTTCGCAAAACACGATGAGAAGTTTCCGTTTTGCCATAATTTTAATTATGAACTGAAGATAAACATATCTAAAATCTCTGAAACCATCGCATCTGAAAATTTATTTTAGAATACTTGTACATAAACAGTTAAATATGATTTTCTTGGACTTTATGCTTCATTTCCGTGCAGTCTTCACTCTTATGAAACATCACGTGCTGTATAATAAAATGGTTTAGTGTTATGGTGCTGCCATCTGTTTTCCACTTCACACACACAAAACATATCTCTGTACCATGCTTTCAGTGCACTATCTATCCTGTTGTGCCATGTAACCTCTTTCTTGGCACAACTTCATTATTCCCAGCGCCACCGAGAAGTCCATATATATCCTACCTTCCTGCCTTCTACAGCCCTCTTACTATATGAAATATGTTATTACGGTGAGTAAGGAAGTATACTGGAGTCTTAAAATGGGTATACAGTGTGTAACACTCCCCTAACCAACATAAATGTAGTCCTCCACACTAAAATTTCCAAAAGAAAATAACATTCAAAGTGCATTTTTGTTGAAAACTCAGAGGTTCATTCTAAAGTTCAAAGGAGAAGACAAAATCCCTGCATTGTTTAAAATTATCACTGCAATAGCAATAGTTTTCCTAATAAAAATTTCAGGAGGCTTGCTGAACAAGAGTATAAAGTTACAGAACTTCTAAATTTAGACAACTTTAGAATAAAAAAAACTGAACAAAATTGAGTTCATACAATACTTGATTTTAAATTGATTTTACCTTTCTATCGAAAGCATAGTAAATTTCATACCACTAGAGGTTAATCTGGCCGGTCACGGTAGCCGAGCGGTCTAAGGCATGCACTGTCTTCGCTCGCTCGGAAGCCGGGATCGTGGGTTCGAATCCCACTCAGGACATGGATATTTGTGTGTTTTTTCTGTGTTTGTGTACAGGTAGAGGCCTTGCGACGAGCTGATCACCCGCCCAAGGAGTCCTACCGTATGTCTAAGATTTAGAAAAAGACTGAAGTGAAACGGAGAGCTTCATGGAGGTAGGCCTAGGCCCAAATTGGGGCTGTAGCGCCAATGGAAAAAATGGAGGTTAATCTGTTTGTTCTTAGCAATATGAAGATGACATGTTACAAGTTGAATTTGTAATGAAAATTATGTGCGAAGATATATGAAATCGGTAACAACACAAATTGTATTTTACTTAGTTTCACTTGAAATATTTTATTCAAATGATACAAACAAGAGGTCCATACGTTGTGTTTGCAGTGTCTAGGTTTATATTATGTAATTTTTACCCAAGTCCTGAACGTCCATGTAAACCAAACATTTGGCTGGGTCCAGAGAAGATATAAAATTTCTAATCCATGTCTCAGTTCTACTCAGTCTATTGGAATACCTACGATTGTATTAGTTTAGTGTAGTTATTAACATGCTGAATGACTTTCACTCTTACCGTGACAGAAGGAGTTATTGGTACAAGGAAGTGTCCATACGGTTCCGGGCTACAAATATATCACTTGTAAGTTAGGCACTACGCATTACACAACGATAGCAAGATCTCAAGACCAGGATGCAAAGATACGAGTATAAGTTATACTTTGGGAAGGACATCCGCACACATACATTTCTAATTTTCTCTTACGTAGACGAAAGTCACGCAGGTTGGAGAAAAATAAACTTTATGAATCATGAATGAATGAATGTACAAGGGGGGGAGGGCTTCTTGGCCCTTGCACCGCGACCACAGTGATCTATTGTGCCTCCACTTCTGATTATCCCCTAAGAAATCCTGCACTTAAATGAAGCGTAGGATTTTGTACGTGGGGACGTCGAAATAGTCACTTGGTTCCATAAAATACTGACCCAAGTGACGCAATCTTAAATAATCTAAGGCCTCACATTCTCACAGGATATGAGTGGCTGTCTCATTTTCTTCTTGACACCTCTCACAAGTTGGACTGTTACTTAGTCCCAATTTGAAGATGTGTCCTTTGAGGTGACAGTGTCCTGTAAGTAGTCCTACCACCCATCGTAGCTTGTTCTTATGAATCATACTAAACACAATTTGGCCAGGGTGTGAAACTTGGTCTCTAACATTAAGGTGTTTGAGAACAGGGTGTTGAGGAGAATATCTGGACCGAAGAGAGATGAAGTGACGGGAGGTTGCAGAAAACTGCATAATGAGGAGCTTCATAACTTTTGCTCTTCGCCAGGTTGCAATGATCAAGTTACGGAGAATGATGTGGACGTAGCTTGTAGCACGAATTTAGAGAAGAAGAATGTGTGTAAGATATTGACGAGAAAGCCAGAAGGGAAGAGACCACTAGGAAGACCAAGACGTAGGTGGGTGGACAATGGATCTTAGAGAGATAAGATGGGATGGGATGGTATGGACTGGATTGTACTGGCTCAGGATAGGGTCCAGTGGAGGGCGCTTCTGAACACGATAATGAACCTTCGGGTTCCATAAAACTTTGGGAAGTTCTTGAGTAGCTGCACAACTGGCTACTCCTCAAGAAGGGCTCAACTCCATGAAGTTGGTTAGTTAAAGATACTTTTGCACTGTCACTTTACGAATGCAGAAATTAAAAAAAAATATATATATATATTGTGGAATATATTTTTCACGTCTGTTATAAAAAAATATGTACGTTTGTTAACGCATGCATGAAAGCACATTGCTACCACTTTTTTATTGCTAGTGGGGTGGGACTAAGTCCATTGTACTGCAGCCACTTCTGGCCTATTGTACCAGCCCCAGATGATAGGTGAGGGTGACCGTGGAGCAATTGTTGGAATGAAGATTGGCAGGGGAAACCGAAGTACTCGTAGAAAACCTGCCCCAGCGCCACATTGTCCACCACAAATCTCACTTGACCAGACCGGAGATCGAACCCGGGCCGCCGCGGTGGAAAGCCAGCGACTAACCACTTGAGCTATGGCGCGGCCTTACATTGCTACCATAGCGTCCTCTATGGAGGGGGACAGGATCTGCTTTAATAAAACAGGCAGACCGCTAGCCGTGCGGTTTCGTGGATACGTTCGTAGGCAGAATCGCAAACATCATCTTCGAAATATCAAAATCAGCCCAACATGCCTAAGAACAAAGTCATGCAGTAGGCTGGAACGAAGTTAGGATTTCGAAAGTTATTGTAACAACCCGTCTATGAAATAAAAGAAGTCATGTTTAACCAATACGATCAGCTAATCCAGTCCAGACATTTCTCCCATACGGATTCTACTTATCAGCAGTGAGGTCAGCACTCAGCACCCCTTAAAATGAAGAATACAATAGGTCCAGTTTCCGAAACATTTTGTTCTTTATAAATACTGGACGACAGACAAAGTCGAAAACCCCAGTAATCCCAAGTAAAAATATTCTGCATTTCAACTTCGTTTCTGTTCACCTCTAGTCACGTTTAGATATCGATGGAGGCTATTCCGTGTGTGTCTCATTTCACTGCTTGCTGCCTGCCCATTTAGGCTACCCTCCAAGTGGACAGACCTATTGACATGATTATCTATAAGCAAATCAGGACATTTAAATCGAATTCAGATATACGCCTAAAAACAAGTAACTCTATTAGAAATAACGTGCCTTAGAACTCCAGCAACTGAAGCTAATTTATTCATGTTATTTCATCCATACAAGGATACAACCAAGTAAAAACCGTTCCAGTAAGATAGGTAACACCATCTCAAATAACAACTTTCTCTTGAGCCTTGTGTATAATTCCGGAAGAACATAAGAGAGAGAGAGAGCAGAAAGAGAGTCTGCAGGCTCCCGTGTTTCCAGTACTTACGTCACGATGAAAAAGACGCAGTGCCGTGCATGTCGTCGAAGACACCACAGTCGCTAGTTAGTTAGTTAGTTAGTTATTGGAGAGAGTGGGTTGCCCCATGCACTTAGACCAGTATTGGTCCATTGTGCTTCCCTCTATGATATTCTACCAGTCTCTATACCCTAACGATATCGGTGCGTACCATCAGTCCCAACCGAGCCAGCGAGTTCGGCCTCTACTGGCTTGGCGGTATCTACAATGCTTCCCCCATCTATCAGAGGCGTTAGAGAATACTATCGGGCGGGAAATGTCCTTGAATTTGGCTCAGTGACCTCCTTTGGAGATATGAGGTTCTAGCTCCGAAAGGCAGTGATAGCCTTTGGTCTCTGAGAATTACTTTGTTTCGACTCTTGGATCTGAGGAAAGGGTGGTAATATAAAGGCAAAGCTATCCCTGTAATAGGCCGTGGAGGCACACTGGGTTGTGAGACGTCGAGGCTCACATATTTTCTAGATAATCGACCCAGAGATGGCGGTAGGGTTGTCAGCCTTAAGCACCGGCCGTCCTTTAGTACACAGGAAGATTACTGGTACTCATTTCTGTTAAGAGGATGAGTCGACCCCAGGGCCATAGTGCGGCTCGAAGTGTTAAGTCAATTGAAAAATCAAAAGACCTCATCGGGACTCCAACCCGCAATATTCCGGTTTGTAGCATAGTACCTCAAATCAACTATGCTACCGTCATGAACCCGAAGAACGGGTGGGCGAATGGAAACTAGCAAATCTGGAAATATGGTCCACTCCGATACCAATGCGGTGTTACTCTTGGAATACCGGAAATAACAGCTCGGCACTGCATGGCGTCATGAAGTAAAGAAAGAGATAAGTCAGTATCAGTAATTGTGAGTCACAAAGACGCCAGTACAAGTACAGATGTTTATATCGCTCACCTCAGCTGAAGTCGCAAAATGCGCTGCGTTCAGCAATGACGAGCGTCATTCTTCATCCCTGTGGAAGAGACGATCACCCAAGAGTTAAAAAGAAACAACCAGTTAGATGCAGTATAGCAATAACCTTGAACTTGCAAGGAACTAATTTCATAGTACAGGGAAATTTATTTGGGTTCTGGGTTAGAGACGAAACCTGTCCTGCCAAACCAGCACCCCCTCCTCTTTCCTCTCTTCATCGACATCCTTGCTCATAGGAATTTCGTAACGTGTAATTAATTAATATCCAAGCCGCAAATTATTAAGTGGAACACAGTGTCACTTTCCTGTCCGTATATGCTTTCCCATGTCCATACCCTTCTTCGAATATGAGGAATATTAACTAGTAACTCAGTGACCAGATATATTATCTGTCAACAAGTACTCCTGCCTATGATTGATTTATCCGTCAATAAAATATTTAACCGGCTACTTAGTCAATACGTCAGTGTCTCTGTTTATGTGTCTTGTTACTATTAAAATTTAAGTTGAAGGAGGAGGTTCATTAAGGCAAGGGAAGTTAGGCAACAATTTTAAAGTGGAGTAAGAACTGACAACTTTAAATAATCAGTTAAAATTGCACCTTATATGAATTATCAGAAACCTTAAAACGGTTCATAATATTTCTATTTTTATTATTTATTTATAAGAAATAAGAATAAAGTATAAGTATATGTATAAGAATAAGTATAAGAATTCAGTTCGTACCTCACAGGAAACAGATTCGAACCCAAGATCCCGGTTTCCACGCGAGCGAAGACAGTACAAGCCTTAGACCGCTCGGCTACTGTGATCGGTAGTGTATAAGAATAATATATAAGAATTCAGTTCGTACCTCACAGGAAACAGATCCGAACCCACGAGCGAGTGAAGACAGTACATGCTTTAGACCGTTCGGCTACCGCGACCTGCTGGAAAAGATAACTGTCATCTTGAAAAGAAGATGATCAAGAATACTGCATGTAGATCATCGCTCACGTCAAATTTCTTCCTAAGTTAAGTTTGTCGAGAGTACATCTTTCGGATAGGTTAAATTCTTAACATGTTTTCTGAATGTTGCTAGATAACAAAACAAACTATAATGCTGTGACATATGATGGGCACCCCTGATGTATATTAATGAGGTCCTTTACTTTGTATTTACATAACCCGGTCTCATTCAGTGTGTGCGCACAAATACATGCTCGCACACAACTTGCAGACAATCGATAGTATGTATACGTATATAAGCATTATATTTTCCTACTAGATCAGTAAGTTGGGGACGATAATTACACGCGGAACAGTACGGATTGCAGCAGTGGCTGAGCACAATGGCCTATCAAGGCAACTTGATTGATTGATGTAAACACCGCCACAAGTTCTGTCCTTAGTTATAATCCATTCAGGGTTTTGTTTATAGCTAGCAGTTAAACTGATGCGAAAATGTAGACAAATGTTTGTATTATGACTTAACATAAACCATGGTAATGTTTTGACGCGTGGCGTTCTCTTAAGTAATATTATACTTTTCTTTCTCTTTGTCTCTTGAATAAAGCCTTCTGATTCTTCTGTGCTATATCTGAAGGAAATATAATCGGAAGGTAAATATTTCCCCGCCCATGGTTTCAGCGATTCCTTAAATCCTAAATTCTCTAACCAAACATATTCTGATAAACGTCTGAAACAAAGATTCTTCCTGCACGGATTTCATACCTGTTTTTAAAACTTGTAAACTACACTTATCTCCTATGAAGCACAGTATGAAAGCCGTTTAGTCACATCAGGTAAATGATCAAGACTTTATTTTGTAAGATTTGAGGTTTTCACGGCGGTAATTATGAATAATACCGCCTTCTGGGATGTGGCGCCTTGTATATATTGTGTGAACCGACGTTTCGGAGGAACATATCGCCTCCATCTTCGGGGTAGAAAATTCTGCGAGCGGGGAATCAGAGTTAGGAGGCTTCTCATGACTTCCTTTAGTTCTGCAGTCAGGATATTACCTTAAATCAGACCACAAGAATTTTCTCCCATATTCCTTCAAATTCATTATTAATTACCATTCAATCGCATGTCAGTATAGGGTAAAATTATTGACGGCGTCGATTTATAAATTGTAAATAAAACAAATAAATGCAGATAGGATAGCAGACATAACGAATAACGATAAGTGAATGGAACTTCAGCGGTAATCATAAAATTGTTTCACGAACCATCCATTTTCTGAAACGTTGTGTTTTCTTGTTTCTAGAATACCGGACGCTGGGAAAAAGAATCCAAAAACCCAGCAATGCTGAGTGTTGTACTCCATCGCCAGAATCATTTAGAATCTATTGTTCTTATGCTAATCATGCGAGGTTGTTCATAAGGAACGGTGATTTATAGTCCACTATCAAAATTCTTCAGACAAGTAAATAGACCGAATATGTAAATAACAGTATTTACGAGGTCATACAAACATTATTTGTCTCAATCAGTTATTGGTCAGTGTAAGAATTAAAGCAATGTGTCAGCTGTAATTTCTCAAAAAGGGGCGCATTACTATTTGTCCTGATTTAGCATATGGAATATTAAAGTAATCACTAATATTTCTTGAATGTAAACCCATTTTAGTCACAAAAGCAGAGAAATGGAGGAGTGAACTTAAGATATTTTATCTTTATAGGAAGAAGAGGGGACTGAGGATGGGGAAGGATATGTGTACAAAAAAATATATATATATATATAATACGTCGATAACCGTTCTCGGTTTCAGAAACATTCGTCGACAATTGTGCTTTTTTTTGGAACAGTGTTATGTTGGCCGTCCAGTGAATCGCCTGGAAGCTAGTCATACATCAACATCCAACTTATTTTCTTTCAAACAGTGCTCCGCTATGGTCTCTTCAGCAAATTAAGTGCTGGTTTCAAAATTATATTTTCATCCTTTTATAACAACAAAGGAGTAAAAACGAAATGGGGCTTGAAACGTGTAATCTTGGAGGTAATAATATACATTGTTAATCGCTGGAATTGAACTAATAGCATTTGTAACATAAAGTGCCAATTTTCAACATGTTTATAACGAGTTGCTACCTGGACGAATGATCTCCGGTTCTTAGCTAAACAGCGTCAAATCTCAGATTCGCAACTCTAGTGGTATAGATGGGGATTACGTGTTGTGATTCTCCAAGCCAGCGGGGCAATTAGGGCGGTCTTGACCCCCAGTCACGCGCAGAGGAAGGGCTAAGGGCTGATCGTGGCCAGAAAAGTGTCTAATAAGGGGTTCCATACTGAGAGGAAAGGAAGGAAAACGAGTATATTTTATAACACAGCGATGTACCGTTGAGATGAGGTAACACTCGCGGAAGTTACCGGTCATTATCTTCCGCTCTGGGTGAATTCTAATTATTCCCGGGGAACTCTTTACAATTTCAGACATTCAGACTGCAATAGTTTCATTTGAAAATTATTTATTGGTGCTTACATTTATCAGCCAACTAACTAACTAGATAAGTAACTAATTTTCTCTATGGAGCTAAGCCCTGCTTGAGAAACCACCAGGTGTGCAGCTACTCAAGAACTTCCCTAGCATTTTATGGAACCCGAAGGTTCATTAACCTGTTCACAAGAACCCCCCACTAGTCCCTATCCTGAGCCAGATCAATCCAATCCATACCATCCCATCCTATCTCTCTGAGAAAATTTTTAATATTGTCTACCCACCTTGATAATATCACGGTTTTGCTTTGTTTGCATTTCAACCCTGTAAAGTGAGCCAAACTTATTCTTCGCAAATTCATTTGGCTTTCAACAAACTACACGACGTTATATTCTAGAAGCTCGAGCACTTTGCAAGTTTTGTATTGAGAAATGATTGGTTCTATCTTTAGCGCTGCCAGTAATTTCGAAAATTATGTAGTGGAAATATCTGCCACTATAATGATAAGAACGACCTGAAACCAAACACAGAACTAACTCCTGAAACGTCGTGTGTATTAGACAAAAATAAAAAGATTAACAATTCTCAACATAACCTTCATTACATTGTGACATTACTCCTGAAAGTCGGAATAGTCCATTGCTAGATAACGGTTCGCTACAAAATTAACACACATACCTCCGGCAACGGAGGCTAGACAACGGCGCTACGAAGTTAGCAAGTCTCTAGGCACCCTTCGTAGCAACTGATAAACACAGAATATAACAGAGGAACTGTCTGAGATGGTGATCTATATTCGGGTCACCCCGAAGTTGTAAAAGGGGGACACATAATTGATTCGAGAGTTCAGTTCAGTTCAGTCGCAAAAGAGTCTTCATTCTTCATTCGTCAATCGTAAGTTACCGATTCGTAAATCAGAACCAAGTTAGTCGCAGGGGAATGGAAGACACTCGTAGTCCAGTGAGGAACGGAGCGAGTCTTAATAAGTCATTGATTATACATAATCGATTGTAATTTTAAAGAAGGTGGCAATAAATCCAATCAGCCAGTCCAGAACCCGCTTATGTTCATGATGCAAAGCTATATTATATAATCAACTTAAGTCCCATTAAGTAAACCAAGAAAGAAATAACATTAACTGGGAGGTACTTCTCAGTCTGAGGAAAAAGGACTTAAATGATGTCATAATCTGACTTCTATAATAGACGAGAAATAAAGTTTTTCTTTCAGTAAGAGCAGTCGAATGAAAGAAGAGTTTAAATAAAATCAGCTGAATAATTGCAATGTAATTCCACAACGCTTAATAAGCTCCCATGATTCCAGCACGTCAGCCAACTCTACAAATTCCAATTAATATTCTGCATGAACCATGTCGAAACCAATATCGTCTAGAGATCGATTAGAGAGCTCGCAATTCTGATGTGACCGCGTACTCACAAATTAGGTTTGGTGCAATATCACAATTATCGCAGCATAATTCAGAAAATGCAGTGAACCTGGTATAGAGAGTAAACATGAAATGGTACATAATTCAGTTTCTCACTTCTGAAAGTTTACCCCGACTAAATTTTTAACTGAACTAGAGCAAGAAAACAGGCATCTAGGGGAAGTTCTCTGAATTTTTACAGTTATTCTGGTAGCCAAGAAACTCCCCGTTTGAAGGAACTTCAAGGAGGATAATGTGTTACATAACGTTAATACTAGTATTATTCAAGAACCGAAAAAAATATTTAACATAGTAGAAGATGTATGGGGAGTGGAGATATAGCTTCATCGTTATTTATCTCGTCCCTAGAGGTAGGCGAATTTTTAAGAATCACGCCCCGACCACCTTATCCTCCTCTAAGTAGCCTGTGATATGTATTGGATAGAATGCTGGGTGGTACCCATGACCAGTACGGACGGTGTAGAGCAGAGAAAAAACTCTTGCCTCTATTGGGAAACGAACTCCTCTCGTCCAGCTCGGAGCCCGTCTTTATACCGACTGAACTGTCACGGCTATTAAAGCGACACCTTGCCTTCGAAAATTTTGTAATTTTGAAATAAAATTGCAGGAAATTTAGAAAGTAAACATAATGAAATCTCAGACTTTTCAAGTGTGAACTTGCATAATTATCTCTTGTTTTAGCATCAGAGCAAGAAACTGCAATAAGGGGGCAGCATTTCATCCCTCAGGTGTGTTCTGCCCTACACCCTATTGTAAGTGAACTGCTTCACAATCGACTCCAAGAGCGATAGATATTTTATAAATGTACAAACAAGCAGCAGAAATCCAGGAACTACTTCTACAGGCATAGGTAAAGCAAGTGTCACGTAACTTCGAACAAGGCCAAACAACTGGCCATCTGTCACTTCTCACACACTCGAACCCACCCCCTTGTCTGAAATTCTTCTTCTGCGCATTCAAGGTTACTCTTGGCCTTGTTCGAAGTTACGTGACACTTGCGAACGTTTTCAATTTACATTTTTCATGATATGATGACAAATTATGTTCAAACAACATCTGTAAAGTAATTCCTTTCAAGTGCTGGCTATGCTATCTGACGACGGCCAGTAAGGGCCGACACTTGTAACACTAGTGATTTATGTATTAGGAGGTGTAGTGGTTAAAGGTGTTTCTGGTAAAGAAGGATACTCCGTTCGTCCGGGATCTTGTGTAGTCTGTACCAACACAAGTTAAAGAAAATGACAACAGACTGACAGCTTATTTACCGGCTCTGCTGGAGATGCAGAAACGGTGCAGTATTCAATAAGGCTGAACAAAAATTATAAAAGACATCTGAAATAAGGAGACAGAAAGTTCTAGCATAATACTCTGTAGGAGGGACTGAGAAAAAACACGAAAAGTTTAGTATTTTAAGGCAAATAATGTAACTTTCAAAGTATGCATTCAGTTATTTGTCTTAACTTAACTGTATTGTTATGTCTACTGCCCATTTAAAAGCAGAGAGTGTAGTTTATCGAAAACTATTACTCCGTAGATGCAGTGAAGGAGTTCAGGAAAATCACAAAGAAAAAGTGTTTCAATCTGGAGGGATATTTTGCGACTCTGTCAGTACTAGTTACACACAGTCGATTGGTAGGATGATAGACGAGTGACGAATTGGAAAGAATTTGATAGGAAGTTGCCGTAGCCTAATAGAAGAGCTATTCAGGTAGACTGGGAGGGGGGGCTGAGAAAATTCACCTAAGACCCCGGACAGGATAGGCGGTGACCCAACTAAGATTCGAACCGAAAACATTCCGAATAATAGACTACAGCGTTACCGTTAAGACAGTCTGTTCGGTAACAAGGTGCTTGGTATGAGGGGGCGATAGTTTAATGAAATTACCCCAGGCATCGGCTTACAGCAATTAGAAAACAACACCATAAATCAAACAGTCTATTTAGCACTGAGATTGGTAGTCTACTGAATGACATTATCATGGCAGTGATTTCGAAGAACTGAGGAAAACATAAAACAACTCGGAATAAACAATTCTTCTGTTCAAAGTTGACATTTACTTTTTCAAAACATCTTAGTAGTCCTTAGGTCTCCGTGGCTGGAGCTTAGTATGGACCACCTTGCTGCCAGAATATTTTTCATCGCCTCTTTTTAACGACGTGTACGCTTCATAGTGGCTAGCAACCAATAACAGTTTAACGTCCGACAGAATATCTTATGCAAGAGGCAAAGGAGTTACCGAAAGCCCTCACCAGAGTCAGACAGTATCTGCACTACTCCCAGAGGTCATGAGTCTCGCGGGACTCGGAACCCAGAATGACTGTTGGAGAGGGCATGCAGTAATTTATCAGACAGACCGACAGTCCCAGAGTCATTAACCTTGAAGATGTGAACTTGTCCAAATTATGAAAATTCCTAAATATTCGACGTAGACGAAGCCCGAAACCGAAGACACGCCTCCCTTCTAGCCTTCCAATAATTTATCTTTGAAGTTAGTCTATGAACGTATGGGTGCGTGTGCGTAGGCATTTGTATATACAGACATCACTGTTCTTTGATCCGACGTCGAAATTTCATGTTAAATGCTATTCCTCGTATACTGAAATTAAGTTTCAATTTTCAAAGTCCACTGACTAAAATCCAATAATGAATGCGCCTATGGTGATTCCGCTGTTCCGCCCCCTCTAAGGGTTGTTACGATAATTGTAAATCAAATAAGCTGTAACCACTTCCTAAACAATGTTCATTAATTCACACCTAATAAACATACCAGCATACACCGTGAAATCTAATTACGCTGCATGTGTATGCATGGAGTTAGATTGCTAACAAGCGTGTGGGTGTAGGGAATAACAGTTCTACATAAATATGGACTTTATATTCCATAAACATCTATGTAGATTGGAGTTTTATAGTGAATATTGATTATGTTAGTATTAAGAAGAAAATAAATACAATAAAATGGCATTAAAGTTGTTTCTTCCGGTTTCTTTTAACAACATTCGATAGATATATAGAATGTACAAAACAGAAGTTCTTAAGGACATGGACCTCAATTTGAAATTTTGGTCTCTACGCAATAAAGGAAGATCAAGACTATACGATATACTCTGGGATCAAGAATAACAAGAACCAGCAGGACCAACAAAGTACTGAACGGACAAATACTAACAACTTCATTACATATCATATTCAAACTGCACAAACTATATTCTTAAATTACTTTATTTCGACAGAAGGATAAAAAATTTTAAATTTGATTTACATTACATAACTGTATAGAATCATTTATAATGAATGGCATCTGACTGAGCTTCCATGATATAATATTCACATATATAAAGGTAGAAACAGACTTGTTGATAAACTGATAGCTTCATAAGAAAAATAATAACAAATAAAACCGAAAATACCAAAAATAAAAGAAACTTGATCCTTTAACTTCAAAACTGTTCGCCTATTCTTTGTTTTACAATCAAAATAACATTCCAATATACTGTACATATATACATGGCACTGAAATGTACAAAAATTGCGAAAGAAGTAGGTATGCCTAAGGTAACAACACTCTCTGCGGAAGTAAAAATAACATGACCTCATGGCTGTCTTAAGAGCTTCCGCGTCTCACGTGACAAGCCGATTTGTGTTTTGCGTTCCCGCACACTGGCATCCCGTGTTCCGCCAGTGACCATCAAGACTGCACGCTGTATGAGTGTTGAGCGGGGTAATATACGCAGACAACTTTACACTCAGCTACAACACCGGCTACTCGGCAAAAGGAAAACAAGAATCAATAAAACAGATAATAATTTCTGAAGCATTCAGACATGAACATGTTTGAACTGAATTGGTTTGTTTGCGTGTTATGGTGGAGAGACTATCTATTGGGGTACTGTATCTTTATTGTTTTGCAACAAGATAAAACAAATTTATATCACTGAGCTTATGGGACTATAAACGTGACATTAAGCGAAGGAGTAAAACTGAAAATACGAGCATGAAGAACGGAGTTAGAATCGTATAAAACGATGGTAGTTCACTACTTGTGTAGGGAAGTGCTACTTGCTGCGTGTCGTCACTGCGGACACGGAAAACACAGCCTCCTCTATTGTTGCGTGTTGGACCGTGTTTAGAGAACTGTTACCTGGCAACGTGTTGATCGAATCCGTTACAATAAGATACTCATAGTAGGAAACCCATAAGTATTAGCTATTAAACCCAAATACTTTCGGGCGTACGAAGAATACACGTCATCGTTTCTCGTGAGTGACGATCAGAGGACCGACCATGTACAATACAAGAATCACACTGGAAAATGCAGCCAGAATGCGAGAAAGTGAAAGGTACTGGTTTAAACAGAGTCAAAAGTGCCCACATGTAAAATCCAAAATGACTTGGATAACTGTTGTGATATTTTGTGCCATTTAAATGGTATCCAGAAAAGAAAACCCATACTAACGGGTGCATGTCCGCACATCACAAGAAGTGCGTTCAGCAGACAACAATAGCAGAGTACCATCGCTTAAGAGAGTAGAATACATTAGGAACTTAGTGCTCATACATTTTCCTGCCTCTGCCTTGTTTTCCATAAGGTATCGTGACGTGTACCTATAAATTAAGTGTATTTAAGTTTCAACACCTTTCACCCACATTGCAATTACACGCAATTAAATAACTCTTTTTCTCTGCCGTCTCTTGCAAACCTTGAATCAATTGCATGCAGAATGCTGGCTCGGAACTTGTCTTTCCTGTCCTCTCCTCTATGCATCATTCAAATCCATTTCCCGGAATATAAATTGAATTTCCCTCGCTTTTATTGTGAAAGTCGCGGCAAAATATATGTTGCCCATTGTGCTGTTCTCCGATTTCCATCATTTCGAATTTTTCAGGCCCAAACTATATATTTCTGCCCAGATGTTTACTCGTACTGAACACCAGTGAATTAATAAAGTAATTCTGAGGGATATTACAACAAGGAGGCAAATTAATAGCGTTGCTGTGAACTGATCGATATAAGATTCATATTTAAAATATCAAATTAATCGGAAAATATTCATCAGACTGAAAAATATTTTGAAGAAAATTTATAATAAATCTGAAACCCTCATTTTATGTTCAGTATTTTTCCGGTTTTCGAGATAGTTAAGAAAGCGAGAGGGAATTGCCGGAGTTATAAGCCACATATTACATTTCCTAAATTGCTTCACGATGCAGTGACCCAGCAGAATGCTGGGCCCTCAGAATTCTATCTAGATTCCTAATGTTTCATTCCATTTATCGCCTCTGTAGTCCAATTCGCACCTCGACGAATCATTGGGACAGGGAGAGACGTACGGCTAGTAGGCTACTTGCGTGAGTTGCCAACATAAAACAGTCTTTTAAAGAATGTGTGGATAGTTACTGTGTAGACGTGTCATTGCACGCAATTAATAGGAAAACTATGATAAATCTTATAATGAACATTACGAGGAAGAATAAAAAAATATATTCACAACCTAATATTGACATAGACACACATGAGAAATTTAAGACACGGATTGACGTTAAAGAAATTAATACTTATACAAAAGATTGTGATGGTCCTTTATGATTTTGTACAGGATCCTTGCACTATGCTACGAGCTGGAAAATCGCTAGTTCGAGTCCCGATGAGGTGAATTTTTTTCAATTT
>NW_019721520.1:940981-943417 GCF_002891405.2 Cryptotermes secundus | reverse complement strand
GGCCGGCGCATAAGGCTGACAACCTCAGAGCAATATGTGAGCCGACACTCTAGAAAATGTGGGAGCCTCGACGTCTCACAACCTTGTGAGCCTCCAGGGGCCTGTTATAATGATAGCTTTACCTTACCTTATAGGACCTTTGGCTGGAAGTATCAAACTGGACGGCAAGGCACTACCTGAGTCCTTCAACCCAGACACTCTCCTTTGTTATCGTCAGAACGTAAGTGTAGTGGATATGTGAGCTGAATAGGGAGAAGTAGACGTGGTGAGATTCAAGGTTTATTCATCTGCAGGGACTGAGGACAACCATGAATACTAAGGCAGTTCAGTTGGTGTCCAGGACTTCTAAATTCAACTCAGACAAATTCCTTATAAGTTCATGTAATAGTCTTAAGAGTGCCATCTTCTGGAATAAGGTGACGTGCAGTCGATATTCAGTGATGAAAAATCGCCCCAAAATCCGATTTTCACAGATTATATCAAAACCACTATTCCAGTCTCTATAATTTAAATACTACTTGTATATATGTACTTATATTTTTATCATATAAGTAACACACTTGGCTGTCCGCGTATTTGTTAACGCGTTATTTACATGAGCGCCAGAGGTACCTGTAGGAGAATTATTTTTTTCTTGGCACTACAGCCCCAGTGGGCCTAGGCCTACCTCCATGAACTTCTACGTTCACTTCGGTTTTTCTAGATCTTACACATTCGGTAGGACTCCTTGGGCGGGTGATCAGCTCATCGCAAGGCGTCTACCTGTACACAAACACAGAAAAATGAACACACACACAAACTAAACATCCATGCCTTGAGTGGGATTCGAACCCATGATCCCGGTTTCCAAGCGATCGAAGACAGTACATGCCTTAGGGTGCCCGACTACCGTGACCGGCTGTGGGATAATTAGGAAATATAAATTAAATTTTTTATAAATTATGGTTTTTTATATTTCAGCCTTTTCTAACCAATTAGAATTAGAATTAGAATGAGATCTTTTATGCACGCTTTCCACGAATATTGGTGATGAGACAGAAAGAAGGATGCTACATTGTCCATATATTATGTCTGTCCGGCCTATAGCTCGTCAGAATTCCACCTTTCTGAGCAACATGCTGGAGCTTGGTAGAAAGAACACACACAAAAAATAACAACAAAAATCGGTGTTGAATGATATGCAATGATTCTGGTATTTGAGAAGACTGAAATAAAGTCTTGTTAGACGATCGCAATACAATTTGAGTTTTCAGCACTCTGAAGATCAATACTGACGTTCCAAACTTGACTCTAACAATGAAAATTTCCTTGCTGAACGACTGAACACTCTAACAAAATTTACGACGATAAAGAAAATAAGACGGAACACAACAATAATGAATCCAAGACGCCTATGATAAAGCAAACAGCGTCGTGGAAAGAATAATTTTCCAAGGATATATAAATCATTGTTCGGTTTGGTTGATTGATAACGGTTCTGGGTAAGAACAAAAAGCGAATCAGAGGTCATCGATCCTTCTGTGTTCAATCTGTAAAGAAGAATGGTGCGCTGTTCGCTCTTCGCGTCTTTTGAGTGGAATCTTGTTCTATCAGCCACAAAATAACTGCCAAAGCTTTAACGAAACGAAACTCCCTATCAAAGAAACTGATTTCCGAAGAGAAACATCAAAACTGTTACAAAAAAAAAATGCACAGGCTTGGCGTTAGATTCAGGAGGTATTTCAGGACATTAGTTTTAGTAACAATTTCTTTATTTTTAATTCTCTTCTCGTATAATATAATTTCGGGACGCAAGTGTACACGCGGACTCTCTTTTGTGAGACACATTTTATGTGCCCTTCTGCTATTTTCCAAAGGAAACAATCTCATCTCCTACTGATTTCATATTTAGAAACATCACATACTGAACTGAATATTCATTAATACTAAATAGAAAGAAGGAATTCAATTAAACTTAAAGTAAATAGATTTTTGCTTGTCTGAAACCGCCTGTATTTTCTGATGAAAACGACGAATCCGAACGCCCCGTCAAACTGTGAGTTCGTGCCAGATGGCGGTTGTAATACAGTCCAAAAATACACTGTGCTGTTATATTGGCACGGTGTCCATGGTCTGGGGTATTATCACAAACTTCCTTTTGATAGTAAACTCGTTACCATTGCAGTTCATATATATTCGTTTCATATACTGAGAATATCGACCCGAGGCGCAAATTAATTACAAATAAAGGCAACTAAGATCTTAAGATTACACAAACCGATCTTTCAGAAATGGGCATTCTTCTAGCAACGAAATGAACTTCAACGTTCGGCAATATCACAACTGATATAACACAGGCAGCACTTATAAATCAAAATGTAAAGCACCAAGACTTCATAACTTCATTTGGGCTTCCAAATTTGGTGATATATATATATATATATATATATATTCACT
>NW_019721520.1:937798-940153 GCF_002891405.2 Cryptotermes secundus | reverse complement strand
TGGAAGTTACGTGTTTTGGTCTCTGCTAAATACTAATGTTCAGTTGCGTCCATTGCTACACAGACTGGCAGCAGCTGCAGCAACAGAGCCAAATCCTAACAACGCAATTCCGTCGCAACTTAACACTGATTCACCGACCAGCCAACCGTTCAGGGAAACAGAGGGGTGCAGAGTAATAGCCCCCTTGCACTTGTGCCATGTCCTAGGGAACGTAAGATTTCTTTCTTCTGCCACAGGCTCTGCAACGTGCATGAGAGTCACAAAACATGGTGAGGAACATCGTGAGGTCCACACTGAACGGAGCAGTGTGTAAAGGGAGTGCTTCTCCCTGTTTGCTATCGCCTTTAAATGACGTTATGTCTATTTATTTTTCTAAGGTGTTTAAATAAATTTGTACTAACATCACTGATATATTATGTTCAGGGTAGATCACGATTTTCTTTCTTTGACTTACAGCCCCAATTTGGGCCTTGGCCTACCTCCATGAAACTCTACGCTGAACGAATGAATGAATGTATAAGGGGTGGGTCTTCTCGGCCCTTGCATTGCGACCTACAGTGATCTATTGTGCTTCCCCTTTTGATTATCCCCTCAACAATCCTGCGCGCACACACACATCAACACTAAACAATCGTAGCCTGAGTGGGATTCGAACCAATGACCCCGGTTTCCGAGAGAGCGAAGCAAGTGCATGCTTTAGACCACTAGGCTACCGTGACCGGAAGTTCACGAATTAGTGTCTTTCTGTTGTTCAAACTGCGAATTAATTCTGAGACAACAAATATCTGAATTATAAAATGGGACCGGAAAGTTGAAAGCAAGTCCTCCATTTCTACGAGACAAAAGAAAAACACACCATAGTAAAAATCCGAAATAGAATTAAAGTCTGTATCTGTAGCAGGGCTTAAGCAGCACTGAGTTTGTGATTATAAACTGTCATTTCAAAGCTAATTTGCTAGTGTACATAATGCAACAATGCATAAGCCCCAATATTGAGCTATATAATATTGTAGTGCAGGACTTTTCATTCTCATAACAATACCAAAGTGCGCCGAATGTCTCTTCCTATGCCCAGAAGACTCGTGTCGCAATAACGCTATGAAAATATACTGGGGAGGCTACCGGTATCCTGACTGAGATTTCTAACAGTTCTGTCTCGCCGGGAAAAGGTGAATGTGTCCTGATATGGGCCAGGGACGTTTTCTTTCAGATCCTGGTTTCTCGTTATTCAAGAGCATATTTCAGTTTCATGATCCCTGCAGATGAATTAAATTATTTCATATATCCCAAGAATTAATTCCTATCCGTAACCAGTACACTCGCTCAGCATCACTACAATGTTTTATCATCTACTTTAACTGCATATCATTAGTTTTGTTCAAATATTTTAACTGCTCGGAATCTAATACAAAGCACACCTACAACGTGACAAATGAAAACGACGGTTGAATGAATGCCAATTTTCTTTCCCTTAGTATGGACAATTTGGAACGTGAAATGGCGTGGCAGTGTAACCTCTATAATCAACTGGTCACCCGGAGCGGAGGAGACATGCTTGAGAGCGGTGAATTCACGCAGCTTTGTAATTGCACTTTTAGAGGTCGTTAGCAAAAGGTTAATTTCCTGAGGGACATTCCGTTCGTATGGGTGACTCCTATGAAGTGTTGAGATGCACTGAAAATCCTAAAATGTCTGCGCTTGGCATTAACTACAGCGTTACCGGTAAAAGCGTTGCTTTTCTACAAACGATAAATTCATTGTAGTCTTCTGTTCAGACGCTCAGAATTCCAAGAATTTTGTGTCTACCGAGTATTCATTACCGTGTTCACAAATCTCCCCCCCCCATCAGAGCTACTCTACCCTAAGTGAGTACAGACCAGTTCATCCTTTCACACCCCGTTAAGTTATATTTTAATATTATCCTCTCTACCGCGGTCTTAGAAGTTGCTTCTTCCCTTCAGATTTTCTACCAAAATTCTGCAAGTACTTCTGTTTTCTCTCTACGTTCCGAATATTTCACTAGGTTCCCCTACTAAATCATCAACTTAAGAAAGAAAATTATTTACGCATAATAATAAATTCTGACCGAAGTTGATGTATTTGGTGATGAAAACGTCTGATTCCCCTGTTTCGTTGATTCCTTAACGACTGCACATCAACTACTCTCATTATTTGACATTTTATAAAATTGGACTTAAAATAGTTGTAAACTGTCTAAAGAGTCACAATAAGATAAATATCGGCGAAAAATAATACACTGTAACTGCTATTGGAAGTGATGGGTCTCGAATATGAACCAAAATCCAGTTGTAGTCGGATTGGCGCTATTATTTTTTTTTCTTGGCACTACAGCCC
>NW_019721520.1:909200-937507 GCF_002891405.2 Cryptotermes secundus | reverse complement strand
GTGTATAAGAATAATATATAAGAATTCAGTACGTACCTCACAGGAAATAGATCCGAACCCACGATCCCGGTTTCCAAGCGAGCGAAGACAGTACATGCCTTAGACCGCTCGGCTACGGTGACCGGCGGATTGGCGTTATTACAAAAGAAAACTTTTATGATACTTTCCAATACCTCTTCTACAAAGAGTTCGAAAATTCAGAAAACAAATATAAATAGTCATGGAGTGTTGTAGTGCGCTGTTAAGACTCTGTTTAATCACCTACTTCAAATAATCTAGGAGCTGCCAACAAAAGCCTGAAACAAGATGGGAAACCACTCTCGCTACGAAACATAGTCGTAAAGTTTGAACATTCTATTTTATTGGCAGTAGAGGGATTTCAGACTTCTTATCAGCAAGCGCAGTTACGATTTCCGTGGCCTATTACGTAGTGAATAAATGTGTGTCACACGTGTAGGACACGGCTAAAATAGATATACACAAGGGTTTACTTTTTAACTAGTTGCCTGAAAAAAAAGATACTTTTAGTACTGTATTTTAGGTTTTTAAGGAAAATGGAATCAATACGAAGTAGATAATATCTAAACAAGGTTTATCATTGTTCTAGACGATGGGCAACAAATGACGAAGTACCTAGTTGTTAAATGCATCAATACTAGGCTGTTTTATGAAGGAGATATATGCATTTTTAATGATCATTTTCAATGACATCGCACTAGAGCAGCACGAAGAATAACAAAGAAGCAAGATAAGTTACAGCTTATGATTGGTGAATATTTAACACATTTTAATGGCTCGTGACAGCTTAATCATTGTCAGAGATAAAACGAAACTAATGCTGAAATTATAAACTAATACCTTACCCGAGGAATATGAAAACCTGGAGAGGATTACATTTTATTTCCCTCTTTGAGATTTTAAAGCTCTCAAACCTATCAGAGTGATGTCTAAAGCAAAGTGAAAATGAATTACGAATCTTACGACATTCTAGATAAGCTGCTGCTCCAGTCTTTGCTTGGAGAAAATTGAAGCACAAACTACAGAAGAAAGTGCAACTAAAGAGTAGGGAGTCCTGAATGATAAATGGTTATTTCGTATATCCTCTTCTGAAAGGACGAAATATTCCTTGGCATTTATGAGAAGGCATAAGTGTGTGCTCTAGTGAGTTGTAAAGTGACTGAATTAGTGAAAAGGCTATAATTACTTGTAGTCGTGGATCTACAAGAGTTCAATGAATCCAATTATTAATCCAAACCCCGTCTATAGTCACTCAGCACAAATATATATGAATTTTATCTTGCTGCATAATGGTTGGTATGATTGAACTTATAAATTGCTATTTTTGTTTAAATGATACAAGTTGCATTGTACTTCCTTTCATTAATATATATTAGTTTATTTTCTTTCCTTCTCTGTTCGTGCTTACTTCATAACTGGCATTTGGGCTATTAAGCAAGTACGCAAATAAATAAACAAATAAACTTAACTGAATTATATAATGTGTTTATGAATACACTATTCCACCTTGGTCTTCTATGATTACTGCAGCAAAATACTGAATTAAAAAAATCGTATTTTTGTGAAAGACATAAACGTGACATTTGTCAAAATATCTCTAATGACGATTTAATGGGAATATCATTCGCTAACTGCTTGCATGCACTGGGAACACCGTGACTATGACAATAATGTCAATATTACTATCTAGTGATATTTATACGCATTGTGAAATTAGTTCAGACGAATATGTGCTATCTGAATGAAGTAAAAGTAAAGTAAAACTATCCCTGTAACAGGCGGTGAAGGCGTGAAGACGTTGAAGGTCCCACATTACTCCCCACGAAAATTATTTAATTAATTCCCGGTACTCATTTCTGTTAGAGGCCGAGTCAACCCAGGGCCCTAGTGCGGCTGGAAGGATTAGGTCAAATGAAAAAAATCCAGTGATCTCATCGGGACTTGAACCAGCGACCTTCCGGCTGGTAGCATAGCCTTCAACCAACTACGCTACCGCGTGCCCCCCTGCATAAATATATAATCACACAATTCAAGTTAGCTGGTTCTGTAAGACCTCATTTATTTAATATCCATCTGATGACAGATCCTGATGGTCAGTCGATTAGAGGGCGCGAAATTATGGTCCTGAACATATATTTATGTTACATGTACATTAAAGCATCTAACTTTAACTTCGGAATCTTCCAGACAGAGTTGTGAATAACTTGGCTTGTGTGGAGGGCAGATACCGAGCGGCCTGACGTCCTCCGGGAGGTTATCCATCATGTGCTGTTACGAGAATTACCGTGCCGCAGGGAGACAGGTGTTAGTAATGTGAGACTTATGGTTTCTGGGGCGGCGCTACTTCCAGGTAACCATTGATAGCCCCAAAAATGAACTATTGCTGTATATATATATATATGTATGTATGAATAGATAAATCACGTGGAAAGTAAAATCTGTAAAGGAATGCAAAAAGAAAGTTAGATGTAGGCCAACATATTCTTATTTTACAAATTACAAATCTATCGAGTTCCTTCTGCCTGTCTGCCTTATATAAAGTTGCAGAGATAATAATAATAATCGTGGATCTGGAAAATAACGTGCACTTTCAGACTGTATGTCTATTCATTAATTTCAATTTACATGTTTTCCCTGAAGCAAATGGTGAGTTATATAGGAAACTAAGTCTGACCTGTATTCCTCTCTACAATACGTGAATTAATTTGTTCATTAACTGCATATGGCTATGTTAATATATACATATCCATTTAATCAGAACAACAGGCTGTACCAAAAATCTAGCTCATTTTTTGTAAACATTATGGTGGAGTGGCATATACGGCTACGAATTCGTCCAAATTTTTATATTTCGATAGTTTAATTGTTACTGGAAATATTATTTTACCTTTCGAATCTTAAATAATAAAAAGCGTTTATAAATAATTTCCATTACACCATTTCAATATTTAACTAATTAATCCTTTGTCTTTTATAATAATACATAATTTCGGAAAGGCATATACCGTATTTACGCATGTATAGGCCGCACATTTTTTGCCAAAAATTCAAGAGGAAAACTGGGGTGCGGTTTATATTCGAAATATTCGAAATCACACTTCATTAAAAAAAAGTATATTCATAATTAGTAATACAGGATGTTCTACTCCTGAAATAATATTCCAAGAAAATTATTTTTTCTATAATTTCTCTCTGAAAATTGTGCTGCAGCCTATACACGCATGCGGCCTATACATGCGTAAATACGGTAATTGTGTTTGTAACAAACATAATGATCACAAGTATATTTAAGCGGAAGTGATATCTAGGGACATTTAAGGACCATCACTAAGTACTCATAATATGTCTGGGTGGTTAAAAATGTAAGAAGACGTGAAAAATTGATCAGCCTGCATAAAACAGAAGAGAATAAGAATAAACGCTAGAACGTATTAAACATTCTGTTTGCTTCAAGTTCAGAAATACTGACTTCGAAATATTTGAATACATGTAAATTCCCATACTTAGTACGTTCATCTCCTACGAGGGCACTTTTTCTGTCTCCTTCTTTTTTAATCTTAAATCTGGTATATTTCACTTCACACTAGAATCTTCTGTATGTTAAACAACGCAATAAAGACACCTGCAGTAACATATGGTTTAATGGTTTCCTTTTATTTCCTTCTAAGTTTTCCGCAATTATTAATATACTTCAGATTTCAACGGGTAATGTCCTTCTTAATTTTCGCAAAAATTTCATTTGTAATGTAAAATGTGTTTATTTCTGATTACCGGTTTAAGAGTCTCCAAAGAAGACTTTTCATTGCGTTTCAAGTCGCTGCATAGTGATCAGTGTTACAGGCATCTTTGGTATAAGTTGTACGAAAATCACATTGAGGGATTTCAGGTCTCTTACTTCGAATTCTGAAGTTATTTGGTTTGTAGCCAGGATGAGGCCGAGTCTCCTAACTTAAGACGTCTGTGTACTCTCTATGTTAATTCTGGAATCCTACATGTAAGGTTACAAAAAAATAAGATTAGCTGTCTCACTTCCCACAGACCCTCGCTTTTGATTTTCGTTTCTGTATGACCTCAATGTATCCGTATAAATATGGTGCTGCTTCTCCATGAAGGATCTACGAGAGGATTATGAGAGAACAAACATAACTATAGTAGTTTCATTACTGTATGATAAGACTACTAGGTAAAGATGAAGCTATCCCTGTAACAGACGGTGGAGGCCCATAGGGTTGTGAAACGTCAAGGCTCCCCCACATCTCCTAGACAGACGCCTCACAGATAGCGATGAGGTTCTCAGCCTCACGTGCCGAACGCCATTTACTCCCAGGAAGATTCCTGGTACTCATTTCTGTTAGAAGCTGAGTCGGCCCCAGGGTCATAGTGCGGCTGGAAGGATTAGGTAAATTGAAAAAATCCAATCACTTCATCAGGACTCAAACACGCGACCTTCTTGCTTGTAGCACAGTGCCTCAAACAACTACGTTACCGCGTACCCCGATAACACTACTAGAGGTTGCTGTAACAAGAAACAAACGCCACAGAGAACGAACCCTTCCGCCCTCTGCAGGAGGGAAGCGCGGCTTGAATTCGTCTGATGATCGTTTCGAGCCGATAATTGTTCCATTACTTCTCCCCTTGCTTTGTCGAATGTGTTCATAAAGCAGTCCGAGGTTGGGACAGATACCATCTGAACCACATGTTGAACTACTTGTACACGAGTACTATAGGCTTTTCAACCTCATTAGAAGAGTAGGAACAATTTGTCCTCTACAGAAATACAGGAAACGTTACCGGTATAACTGTTCGAACAAAGTCCAAAATTTCACCACATACGAGTATATTTAATTTCCAGATGTAAGATCCAGAATTCCTGCAGATGTCTTCCATGGTAGTCACCTGACTAATATATTTTGTCAGTCGTCAAACTGGCGTGTAAGTTTCCACGCATAGGCAGCTGTTTCATACTTGATAACTTATGTACTTATGTACGTAAATGCTAAAATTACAAGCGATTATAAGTTTCTTCATGTGAGGATAATATTAAAATGCATGTAGAAGGAAAATGAATCAGGATATTGAATGGATAAAATTATAGTTGCCCATCGAAGGGCTCTTCTCAACATGGTATGTAATAAGAGATTGGCAATTTCTTGGTTACTTGAGCAACCATAATTTCTCAAAAGTGACGGCTACATCGCATTTGTGAGTCAAAATATATGCAGTAACATCAAACCACTTAATTACATTTTAAAATAGTTTCAGGTTCAAAGTTATTTTATATGGATATTATCATGACCAATTTACCTTAGTCCTGAAGCCTGGATTTTTATAGACAATGATTTTTAATACTTTCGAATGTTTATATAAATTTTACATTTCAACTCCTTAAAATAACGACTCCCCTTTTCTGATCCCCTAACTACTAATCATTAACCTTATACACTTTACCTAAGTATTTATCACACTCACAGTGATATCGGACATCGGTTACAGACGCGAAAATGAAGCCTAATGTTTGTAAATATAAAATATTTAATCCCACTTATTATTTCACAAATACCAAAGTGTGCAGGAAGGCTGCATAAGTGATCGAAGATGCTTAGTTAACGTTGTACTTATAGTACTGATAAAAGTAAAGCTCTCCCTGCAACAGGCTCTGAAGACATAGGATTGTGAGACGTCAAGGCTCCCACATTTTCTAGACAACCGGCTCACAGATGACAGTGAAACTGTCAGCCTCACGCGCCGGCCGCCTTTTACCTCCAGGGAACATTCCTTTTACTCATTTCTGTTAGAGGATGAGTCAAGCCTAGAGTCACAGTGCGGCTGGAAGGGTTAAATCAATTGAAACTTCCGCGGGAATCGAAACCATGACCTTCAGGTTTGTAGCACAGTGTCTCAAACAACTACGCTACTTGTGCCATAATGCTGTTACAGATAATAATTAACTGTACGCCTGCTTCAGCGTCAGAATTACTAAGAAGTAACACTATCCATGTGCTTGCGTACAGCTCGTAGCGAAATGAGGATGTGATTTAAGACGTTCTTAATTAAGGATGGTAGGCTTTACGGCCGCAACATCTAAACCCTATAATTTTTGCATCATAACCTATACCTACCTCGGCTCATCTCTTGGTGGAATATTTCCTGTCTGCCAGCTTCACGTAGAAGAAAGATATGGTAACCTGAAGAATATTATTGAACATCATTCCCTGAAAATTGGAAATAAAATGAAGCGATTGGACAGCAAAATTTAATTTATTTACTTCCTATTTTACACGCGGGAGAAATCCCATAGGTCTACAGATCATTAAATGAATCGTGCAAATGTACATTTGGACAAAAATATCTTTTGACTGATTTCATGAAATTCTTATTATTATAATAAATAATGTATAGAGAAATAACATCAACGTTCTTAAAATAACAATTAACGGACGGACGTTTTCAGTCCAATGTTAGAGTCGCAGGGGGAAAAGACTAAATATATACTAGGAGACTGTTGTTTCAGGTTGAGAACTAAGAAAGTTTTATTTTTTATACAAATAATTATTCGTATAGAAAATATGTAGTTACATATGTACACAAGTAAGGCCCTAATCTAAATGTAGCACATATAATGTGAGCATTTATACTGTCACGTGCTACAGTGACTATAGACGGGGTTTTTATTGGAGATTGGATTTAGTCGCCACTTACAATTCTTACTTACATGTAACTATAACACTACCGTTAATCTACAAACTTTACAAATCACTGGAGCAGACGCTAAGTCTTCTCAGTCTGCTTTCACTAGTCTTTCACTGGTAACGGATCTTAACATTGGAGTAACTTCAGTTTTTCTGCTCAAGTCGTTACTGCCCAGCAAATATCCCACAACTAAACTTGAACTGACTAATTCCCAATATTATATTCCAGCATCCTGTTGCACTGCATAGATCTGTCTTTCAGTTTCGCTTTCATGCCATCTATGTGCAACGTCGGTTACTATTCGTGCGTCGTTTTTCTTTATTGACAATACATGTTTCGGTCTAACCGGGCATCATCAGGTGGGCAAGTTGTTGTGACTAAGGAATCTGCTGCTCACTGTAATGTTGTTCTGTTTCTCTTATGTTGTTACCTGAACATGGCCGGTTAGGCCGAAACATGTAGCATGAACAAAGAAAAATGACAAGTGAATATTAACCGACGTTGCACACAGATGACTAACTCCCAGGCTTACGTCCATCTCGCACTAACCTCTTAGTCTTCTTTTCACAGACTCCCTTACAATTAACTTCTAAACTTATCTCGGTTATAACATCTCGGTATGGACCGCGTAGAAAACACGGTTTCCAACAGTTCCTCTATTGTTGCGCTTGAAATCATTGCTGTGGGTACCTGTTTGTTTCGCGGTCGCTAGCCAGTACCGGGTCTATACGCTACAATGTGAAAATAGAAGCGTTATTATAAAGGTCTTGTTCATCAGTTGCAAAAACTATTGTTGTTTTATCAGTAGTTTCTACGACCCCTCACATCCCTGCGCTATAGTGGAGTATCTGCGACTATACTTAAGTTATCTGCACTCCAGAGAAGTGCTGTGTACTTTCTTAGTAAAGTATTCTCGGGAATAAATTCTCTCCTTATACAGTACCGTGCTATGGAATTTTATTTTATTTTTTTTTTCATTTAAAATATGAAGTTCTTTACTGTGTACTCTGAGCAGGTATTGTTACAGCACTACCACACTACCTGCACAGACAGTGGAAAATTATACATTATTTCTTTCGAGACATTAATGTCTTTCACTTTTGTTCCGTATATACTCAGTGGTACAGGATATGCTGCATTATTTGAAACAAAACCATTATTTTTAAACATATTACTATCATAACTGCATTTACATAAAAGGGTTACGTTCTTTCAAGAGCCAACTTTCCTACAAGAGACAAGTTTATTTGAAAATATGTACCTGGACTTGAGTTTACGTAGGTAAGGAAATGTGAACCTCAGTGGGGAGTATCAGGAGCCTGCATGAAGATGATTTAGAAGCTGTGAAAATATGCACGGATAATGAAACGTTACGGAGATCCGTCTGACTCCAGATTCTTTAGTGAATACTCGACGGTCGTAAAACTTCAGGGAATGAAGCGAAGATGTGGTCGCCCCTTTCAGAGAAACGACATTGCACACTCTAAATAAACACGTAAGGTTTGGAAGTGTCTGTAGTTGTAAGTTGTAATGCGCAAAGGAACGCAGGGTACGTTCATTTTATTGCATCTGTGGGCAGAAAAGAGGAGCAACAGTGGGTAAAGTTCGCCTGTACAAATTTATCCATCCAGTGTTTTAGAAACTTCCATTTGCTTTGGTTTTCAGTTTCTCCACATTGGTAACACGGTATTTCGATTGCTGGACTCTACAGATTTTGGGTTTCGGTATTCTCTAAAATTGTACAAAGTCCTGTGCCACATCTTACATAGCCTTAGTTTCCGTCTTCATTCCAAAATTATCTTCCTTAGTACGTTTGCTATACAATGTGATTCTAAATTATTGCCAGGGTTTCCGTAGCCTATAAATTTAAATCCCGATAATAATTTAGAATCACTCTGTTTTACCATATGTATACTATGTGTTAAACGAAGTAAGACAAAGGCCACTTTGTAGTGTAGTTGTTGAGGCACTATGCTACAGCCGGAAGGTCACGGGTTTAATTCCCGAAGAGGTACTGGAGTTTTCAATTTACCTAATCCTTCCAGACGCACTATGGCCCTGGGGACGACTCAGCCTCTAACAGAAAAGAGTACCGGGAATCTTCCTAGGGACAAAGGGCGGCCGGCGAATAAGGCTGACAACCTCACCGCCATCTGTGAGCCGATTGTCTAGAGAAACTGTGGGAGCCTCGACGTCTCACAACCCTGTTTTCCAAGATGATAAAGGTATTCAGGTAAAATTTCCATTCTGTTCGTAACAAATTATACCTTGCATCACAACCGATCACAACCCAGACGATTATTAAAATTTTATATTTTAACAGAAATACACGGTTTTACCCAAACAGTGTAATGGATGTAAGACATTAAAGAGAATTTTCAAACTTCTGCTTTATAAAACATGAAGATACTTATGTCCTTTTTATACACTTCTTCTAAGCATTAAAAACCTTTGCAGCCGTGAACTCTGCAGGGAACATGGTGCCTCTACGTTCTCATACACTCGTCACATCTCAGAGGCAATGGATAACGATAGAAACCCCAGTGTGTGACACAGTAGTGCATATGGAATTCGCCTCTAACAACTTCCTATCACTATCGCACTTCCTATTGGGTCTTGAAATAGCTTCCGACTTGATTTCAGTAAACTCAAGCACAAATATACATACATATTCTATCACACTGTGGTGCATAAACGAAAAAAGAAAATACGCCGCACTTCTGTTTCGAGCAATGTAGCTTTTGAAGACGTAAATAATAAAATGCTGTTTGTATACCTACATTCGCATTTGCTTCTACAGTGCAAAACTAAGCTCGTTTTTCTTTCCAATTAAAAAAAACAGTATATACATAACAGTATAATGATTTGTTGTTTGTAATAATTGGGCACGTTACTATTGTTACGCGGTAGCGTAGTTTGTTGAGGCACTATGCTACAAGCCGGAAGGTCGCAGGTTCCAGTCCCGATGAGGTGGATTTTTTCAATTAACCTAATCCTTCCAGCCGCATTATGGCCCTGGGGTCGACTCAACCTCTAACAGAAATGAGTACCAGGAATCTTCCTGGGAGTAAAGGGCGGTCGGCGCGTAAGGCTGACAACCTTTCCGACATCTTTGAGCCGATTATCTGGATAATGTGGGACTTTCAATGTCTCAACAAATCTACAGGCCTCCATCGTCTATTACAGGATATCTTTACCTTCTTACCACAAGTATCATAAGAGAACATAAAAGCGGTCTCATAAAGTAAACGTAGTGGACCCGGGTTCAATCTCAGGTCTGGTCAAGTGGGGTTTGTGGTGGACAAAGTGGCTCTGGGGAAGGTTTCCTCCGAGTAGTTCGGTTTCCCCTGCCAATCTTCATTCCACCAATTGCTCCACAATCACCCTCACCTATCATCTGGGGCTGGTACAATAGGCCAGAAGTGGCCGCAATACAAGGGACTTAGTCCCACCCCACTAGCAATAAAAAAATAATATAAAGTAAACTTACTTTTATCTCATCACAAAAGTGCACAGCCGGAGTGGATGTAACAATCACCCCCCATTCAGTACCTGAGCACTAGACAGAGACAAAGTGCTTTCTACATGCTGCGATCCGTTTACCTCCCGAAAGCGATCATCGATAGCTTTGGATTGGACCGAATGGTCTCCAGAACCGATCTGCACAGTGGCGAGAAGACACTCCCTAGCACACACCTTCGTTCAGCTATTTACTGCCGAGGAACAGGCTAATTTTTGTGCTGAACTTCAAGGATAGAAGGCTCTCGGAGACACAAAGATAAAAATATTATTTCAGATCACACAGAAGTCGAGTTTGAGGGATGAACTTGATTCGGCTGTCTCAGAATAATGTCTGATGAAGGGCTTTTGTGAATAGGGTAATGAGCTTCCGAGCTTTATATACCAGTGACCGAAGATGATGATCTAGAGGTAAGACTCTTAACACGTATTCGGTAGAAAACCTTTTCGAACCCCAGAACGTACTTCGGATAACCCGACTGAGATAGTTTGTGGGTTTTCTCAGTCTCTGAAAGCAAATTCTGGGATAGTACATCGATTAAGTCACGAAGTCTTAATTCCAAATTCATCATACAACTATCAGCTTTCCATCCCACGATAATAACGAAAGCGCCGCTGAATCTCCCGCCAGCCACAGATCATTTCTTGACCAGCTGAAGAACTGTGAGCTTTCTGAGGAAATTTCTCTACTATGGTACTCGTTAGTTTCACATATCTCGAACTCAACAAGCCATATAGACTTTTAAGTTTACCTCGGTAAAACCACGTTTGTTCTTCCCCCTAACTCTTTCTACCACACTAAAATGTGTGCCTAACTATTGCTTTGCTGTCTGCATTTCGCACAAAGAACTTAATAATAACTGATTTCCTGTAGGTCGGTAGTTCACCAATTTTTTGTAGAAATTTACTGTCTCCAGCTTCATGATCTAAGAGTACACCAAGCAAGCACTCAGATTTATATTAGTTTCTTGCTTGATGCTTGTTCAGACCCTGAAGCTGGAGGCAATTTATTGCATCGAAATATGATGAACTTATGTCGGACCACACGGCGTCATATTCCAGAAGACAGTTGTCTTCATAGCCACTGCTCTGAGAACCTCAAATCCAGCAGTTAATACTTTCCTGAAATTCACTGACTAATCTTCGAAGAAGGATGTAGCATTACGAGTATACCCACGAGTTAGACCTTCTACTCCGCAGTACATTTGTCTCTAGAAAGAGTGAGAGCAGTGTAAAACTCCGCTCTCTCTAGTTTGATGATTTGGAATCAAATTCCAGCTTTCGTCTCTGTAAATCCCAGAGGCCTCCCGTTTTAAAAGCAAAGAGAGCTACTCGTTTCCAAAACCTGTCTACCAGGTGTGCGACGTTGACTGTCTCACTATCGCAGTGCTCCAGTGTCCAGGAAACGAATGATGTCCTAACATTAAGATACGCAGAAGGACCTTACGGTGTTCTTTATTTTGTTCAGAAAACGCCTTGTTTCATAGAATAAACACACAACAAGACAAAGGGCGGACAAAGCTATCGAACCAGCAGAACCCGAAAAAAGGCTGTAAAGTATGCGCACGTACACTTTCGAGTTGTGGTTATAGAACTGTGGTCAGAGAACCACTGCAGTGATGTATTGTCATATGTGAGGGAGGGTTAAATAATGAGGTAAATAACATGTTTGTCCTTGTGTCTCTTCTATCTGTCTATCCATGTCTCTGCAGCCCTTGTGGACTTTGGTCATTTTTTCAGTTTCTTAATTTATTCACTCTCTAGACCTCCTTGGACGGGGGATCAGCCCATCACAAGGTCACTACCTAAACACAGAACAATACAAACACAGAAAAAACGCTCACAGACATCAATGCCTTAAATGGTATTCGAATCCATGACACAAGGGTTCGAGTGGGGGCGAAGATGGTTCATGCCTTAGACCGCGCGGCCACTGTGATCGGGCGACTTGTGTCCCTTGTGCATGCACTTATCTACTGACGATGATGTATGTCAGGATGTTTACGTTCTTCTCATGTCCTGTTTAACTCTACGGCACTCAGGCTTAACCCTGCAAACTATACGTGGAGTTTCAGGCTATTCCTTAATTCAATATTAATAGTTCAACTTTTCACCCACAAGGAACTACGACAAAACTACAGAGAGTCTTAAGGACCGTCCACATTACTCGTGCTCGTGCATCAGGAGCTTACTGCTGCCAGAAAATCAGGATCTGGAGCTGACGAAGTGGACGCCCAAACTGGTTTGCATACAAAGCCTTCGCATTTCTTCACAACAGATATCAGCTGCAGATCCTGATTTTCCGGCAGCAGTAAGCTTCTGACGCACGAGCACGAGTAATTTGGACGGGCCTTTAGACATGCTAAGTCTACAACTTTACACGTGTAGTGCAGAAGTACTTCATAACTAGTTTCTATCTTAATTGAAATTAAAAACGGATGAATATAACTACATACCACATATAAAAATACAGATAACATGTTTACGAAATCAGCGCGGACGTAAGTAAATGATTTCGGGACTTATATATTTCAAAAAATGATTCGGATGCAAATTTACTATCTCGTTCTTTTTTTATTTTTTGATGAGCTCACTTAAAACTAAGATCGTGCAGGAGGGTCTTAGACTAACCAAAGTGCTTCCTCCTTCCTTTGCAAGTAAAAAACTTTTTTAAGAGTCGAATTTTATGGCGTCTTGAATTATTTAAAAGTTCTGATACGAACCATGTGAAGATATAAAAGTGTAAGAAAACTGGAGGGGAAGTTAGGGGTGTAGGTGGGCTAAAAAGAGGGATGGAAGGGGTGCTAAGTACTGAAAGAGCTGATATGCTACAAACTCCTTAGAAGTCTGCCATCTAGTGGAATCTTTAAGAAGAAAGAGATAAGAAACGAGAATACGTGAGCAAGAGCACAGCTTCCAGCAGTTGTAGTAGGCTCATCAGTGGAAAAACTAATTTACAGTCTCACAACGTGACTTGCTCTGAATATATTAATAAGGCAAACTTTAATTTTGCTTTTAAGACTTAGCTGTGTCATAAGACGACTTAGGTTATGGAAGTGTTACTAAATTATGAAGGAACACGTTTACTAGCATACCAATTTAAAGTATGTCCTACTGTCCCGTTCCTAATGGTTTATAAAGAGAATATGGGACACTAATTATCTAGTTGTCCCTTCTGTTTCTTCTTGACAATTCTGTAGCCATTTCTTGTAATTTGCAAATTTGCAACATGAAGTTTGCTGGTCCTCATAGACATCCCTGTCGTTTTAAGTGCTTCTTATTCTCGCATGGCTAAAAGACGGAAAATAAGTGTACTTAGTGTTTTGTATCAAATTTTGTTTCTGAATTAACAATTGCACACATGGGGACGTTACGAAATTTTGAGGTATGTCTAACAAATGTAAGGTAAACAATCTCTGTACTTGTAATGTTTGAGATTTTGAAAGCGGTGACTATAAAGAATGCCGTCTTCTGGGATGCGGCGCCGTGCAGATCTTGTGTGAACAGAAGTTTCGGGCGAATATATCGCCTCCTTCTTCGTGGTAGACAAAATCAGCGAGTGAGGAACTAGCGTGAGCAGCTGGCTGCAGCTTCGGAGGAACGTCGGTTCACACACGATATACACGGGGCCACATCCCAGGAGACCGCATTCTTCAATCTCTATATTTGTTTGTGTGTATGTGTGTGTGTGTTTTTTTCATTTGTCTCATGTTTTTGTTTCCTTTAAAACTGGCATTTTGGCTGTTGAGTAAACACATAAATAAATAAAGAACAGATCTGAATGTCGTCGGTATTGTAGTTATCTTCATTACCATCATTCTTCCACAACGTATCAGCTGTAAATATTCCCCCTCTAATCTCTCAATATTCGACAGGCACACTTTAACAGAAGCTTGAGCCACAGTTGCCCTTGTGCTTAACTAATTAAGCACTACGTCACGAAGGCGTATGGGGGAGTGGGTGTATAAACCCACATTTTCTTTACCTTGTCACTAGTTGGAGGGGGAGTGTTCAGTTTCACGCCCCGGCCGAATTACCCCCTGGGAAAGAGACCCCGGTATCCACTGGACAGGAGGTTGGGTGGGCCCCAGAGCCGGTTTGGACGATGTGGAGAAGAGAAAATTCTTGACCCTACCGGGGACTTGAACTCAGACCTTTAGGGTCGTCCAACCAGTAGCTAGTCGCTATATCGAATATGCCATCTCGGCTCACACCGCAGACTTCCATACAGGATAAAACCAAGCTGACAATTGAGCTAATAATGGCACCTTCACTCTCAGAGAGCTCTCTTCCAGGTTATAAAGTTTCAACACTATATCGGCTGAAAGAAACACTCTACAAAATTAACAAAAAGGAAACGTGTTACTATTTCCTGTATAAGTTTTATGTAAAAACAAAGTTTCCGCATGATCCCGGGAAAAATGCGAGTGGTGAAAACATGTAAAATCCCATTTTAATTTGGCTACAAATTTTCGTCTGTCATTTAGATCTATTTGTAACGTTCCGAAATCTTAGGGAGACAATATCCGGAAACATACACATTAAGGGGTAGCAAATGGAATTGGTCATTCCGGTAAATCCTATTTTATCGGTTCAAGTTCAGGAATTTATGCCATTTTCATGTCATTCTAACAATCCCTGCTCCTTTCGGAACGTTAAAACTTCCGGAGCTCTCCAGGATCCTCTCGCTTCTCGCTTGTACGTACATGGAAGAGCTACTATGAAGGGCACACGGCTTTGTCTCTTCATTCTCGGTGGACTTAGCTGTGGACCCAGTAAGGACGTAAGGCTGTGTGGTTCAGGATCAAACTAATAGTAATGTAACGTAAGCAACATTTGTGTTTTACAAGAACTTATATCCAAGTTTATTCTCTGGTATAAGATATCCCGGTATCCTCATTTCCTTTTCATTCTACCGGCTTCATGATTAGTAGGAGAGCACATAAAGTATATAAAGTACAAAGGCGCAAATTTGCACGACTGCTATTAAAATTTACGTAGCTTATTGCAACAGCGACTTGTTTCATATCCACAGGAACTGTCTCCAGGAGGTGTCATGGAGATCAGAATCGGGAAATATGTGATATAACACATAGCTTTCTCTTCTAGAACTAGAGTTTTTAAACAAGGGGAAATGTTTCAACACTGATTACACAAGACACCATAGTGTTTCATTGCTCTCAGAATTACTGGGATTTTGGATTCTGTCCATCGTCCGGTATTCTAGAAACTAAACCAGAATACAGTACGATGGACAAAGTAAAAAAACAGTAATTCTTCGCGTTATACACCATCGTCAGAACCCTTTAGAATCTACTTGTCCTATNTTTTCCTTTCAATTCTTCTTTTAAGTATCTTTGCTATTATCTTTGCTGTATGTGCAATAAGACTTATTGTGCGATGTACGATGTACGAATATAAGACACCAGCTTGAATTTTGAAATAATCAGATACCATTGGGTTTGTAAAATATTTATAATTTTTAACATAAGGCGGTTATTTACAAATTTGAATTGATATTAACAAAAATAATTTTGTAACGTAATATTTCAAAAGGCAACTCGAGACTCAGTCTAAATTTATGCTCGATATTAATTTATGATTGACATGAAGCTTAGTATATTATAAAGTTTCGTCGTTTCTGGGGGAAAACAATTTACTGCCCTTCTCCAGATCCAGCCTATTGTTTGTATCGCGCCTAATTAGAACGTTCTTCATTCTAAACTAACTTCATTGAGCTGCGTCCTTTTGAGGATCCGCAAATTCTGCGGCTACTGACGAAATTCCCAACATTTTATGGAACCTGAAGGTTCATTACAGTGTTCATAAGAGTGCTCCACCGGACCCTTTCCATTACATACCACCCTAACCTCTCTAAGATCAACTTTAATATTATCCACCCACATACGTCTTGGTTTTCTTAGTGGTCTCCTTCCTTCTGGCTTTCCCCGCCAAAATCCTGCATGAATTCCTCTTCTACATCATTCGTTCTACATGCCCTGTCCATCTGATTCTCACTGACTTGGCCATTCTAATTACATTTGGTGAAGAGTGCAAGTTATGAAGTTTCCTGCACTCTAAGGCAATTAATAAAGTCAGAATGAGTCAGTAAATCCCTTCCGGCCCGTACTTCGGTTTACCTAATTACGATTGTGAAGGCACATCACGACACGCCTACTACATGCCAATTTGCAACACTTGTAAAAATTGTTTGCGTGCCGAGCATTAATTCAGCTGCTACGTAACAGTGGACGTTTGACTTAACGATTAAATCATAGTGGGTTTTAATTAAGGAGACATAGACATTCTTATTAAGCATATTTGTCTCGGGGGTAAAACAAAATATTTTAATTCTGAAGTTTCCAAATGCATTAAGAATGATATATTTGTCCCAAATTTTTACAGATGATATATATATATATATATATTGTTTTCATGGGAACAGAACTACTTAAAATATTTGACAGCACAATGTTGTAAATCACCATCATCTTTCATTCTTTCTTGTGTTTCATGAAAGAGGTGGCGAAAGTAAATTCCATCACACACGGACAAAAGAATTCCTCTGTTTGCGTTAATAATACACACATAGCTTGTTATCGACTATTATAATCACCGCTCAAAAATATTATATTCAGGTCAGTATCATTTAATACGCTTGTAATACAACAGAAAAAATTAGGTGCTTGTGTCCGTGTGGACCGCCTCTGTGGTCTACTGTTCAGGATTCATGGTTTCAGATCCAAAGGTCCCGGGTTCGATTCCGGGCGCTACCAGACATTCTGAGAAGTAGTGGGCCTGGAACGGGGTCTACTCAGCTTCGTGAGGATAGCTGAGGAGCTGCTTGAATGGAAAAGTAACGGATCCGGTCTAGAAAATCGAAATTAACGGCCGTGGGGATTCGTTGTGCTGACCACGCGACACCCTCTAGCCGCAAACGTTGACACTAACTTCGCCGACAAGCGGCGGTCGCTCGGTCGGTATAGTTCGCTTGAGGAATCAAGCCACGGAGATTGCTTGTTTGTGTCCGTGTTCGTATCAATGGAGTGATATTTTGGATTCACCACAGTCAGCAAATTTTATTTTCTGTAAGTAAGACGCCTCAATTTTAAGAAAAGAATCTCCAGTTCGCCATTAAACAGCTATTTCTGCTGTGCTTCGTAGGTTAATATCGTCTTTCTCTTACTCATGGAGCTAAGCCCTTCTTGAGGAGCCGCAAATTCTGCAGCTACTCAAGAATTTCCCAGCATTTTATGGAACCCGAAAGTTCATCACCGTGTTCACAAGAGCACTCCTCCAATCCCTATCCTGAACCAGATCTATCCAATCCATACCATCCCATCCTATCTCTCTAAGATTCATTCTAATATTGTCCACCCACCTACGCCTTGGTCTTCCCTGTGGTCTCTTTCTTTCTGGCTTTCCCACCAATATCCTATACGCATTCCTCGTCTCCCCCATTCGTGCTACATGACCTACCCACCTCATCCTCCTTGAAATGTCGTCTTTAGCTTATTTATTTAATCTTAGTTAAATCACATGTTCGCTTCCAGTGTTCCTACTGATATGCTAATTCAGAAATATCTATTTATGTATGTATTATGAGAGAAGGTGGGTTTCCCCATGCACTTAGACCAGTTATTGGTCCATTGCGCGTCCCCCTTTTAATTTCTACTGTCGCCATACCCTACCGGTAACGGTGCGTGGCTTCAGCCCCCGTATAGCCAACGAGGTCGGCCCCCGGTACCTTGAAGCTTCCCCCATCCACCAGAGGCATTGGAGACTACTTGGGCGGGAAAGGGCCTGTAATTTAGCTCAGAGGTCTCCTAGAGACATTAGGTTCTTTTACGTGCCGTAAATCTAAGACACGGGACACACGGCTTAAAGTCCCTCCCGGAGGACTTGTTCCCTGAATTTTTCCGCCCTTAAAAATTCCACGACCTCCGCCTGGTTTGAACCCGCGTACCTTGAGTCATGAGGTGGGAACGTTACCCCTAGACTACGGAGGCCGCTTATCTATTGTATGTAACTGTATTGCCCACGATATCCAAGTTATACCATCCGGACGGACGGCTTTATAGCACGTAGAGTGAAAAGTAAAGAAATGTGAGTGGCTTTCAGATAATTCTTAAACTTGAATAGGAATGGTCAGAAAGTACTTCTACTGGGAACTATTGCGTGCTGTGCCAGATAACTGTAGAGTAGCAACGCTTGTTGTGCTTAACATTTGCACCACAAAGCAGTGCTGACAACCTCAATTGAATCGCAGGCCTCCAGTATATGCATTTGTACGGCGCGAGTCCATTCACACCAGTGCGTGCTGTTCAGGTGCAAGTGTCTCAACTGTCACAGCGATTTTAGAAAAAGAAAAAGAATAATACATTCAGCAATGGCCACTCAGAGAGTACGGAATTTTCAAATCACAAGGTAGAAGCTCTGCTGTGTCAGTACAAAATGAAATAGTAATAATAATTCTGGGAATAACTGAATAGAATACTTTCATGCGTAATTTCCGCTAGTATAAATTCCCGCCAAGGTTTATATGTCAAACGGAACGTGAAATACATGGCTGTGTTTGTAATTGTTAGCAAAGTTGAAAATAAACTTCCAACCAAATGCGTGGGTGTTCCAGCTTCACAAGAGATTTCACAAACACTGCGTCAATGACACAGCAGTTACCGCCGTACAATGAAAAGCAACATACAAATCTTGTGGCACAGTAATTGCCTTATTTGAATTTACATAAAACTGCAATTCTTATAAGATATATATTAGTTCCATAGTCATACATAACAGAAGTTACTGTTGTTCCCCTTTCCAGAAGTTCACATAACCCTGATGTCAGCATCACTGATCGATCGATCGATTGGTTCTTGAGTGTTATTGCGAGGTTGAACTTCGTGGGCCACAAAACATCGAAACAGATATGACGTATGCGAGTGAAGGTATGTAATTCGAAGGGAGATGTGATGTCCTATTTTCGGTACCATCCCGGTATTTTCCTTGAAAGATGAGAAAAACAACGAAACATATCCACCTAGATAGCAGGTCCAGCTGAAATTCGAAATCGGAAACTTTCTGAACACAAGTCCAGGCGCTCTCCCTGCCTGGCTGCCTTCGATATTGTTGTGGGTAGTGGGGAATTAAACAGTGTAAATTCTAGTGGCCTCTCTGACTTGCTGTGCGAGCGAAGTTTCATAAAAATCCACAATTTATATCGAAATATGTTAGGAGATACAAAGGAAAGCCTGTTATTGTCTTCTTCTTTTTATCTTCGTCTTCTTCTGCCTTCCGCATTGGGCCCTCTGGTCTGTTCCTATCACAGCACTTTTACGTACTAAGATCTTTACAGACAGTTGGTATGACGCCCTGGATGGGGGATCAGGCCGTTGCAAGGCCGCTATATGCACGGAACAACACACAGAAGAAACGGGGACAGATATCCATGCCTCGAGTGGGATTCGATACCATAATCCCACTACTTCATGCCTTAGAGCGCGCTGCCACTGTGATCCTGGATTGTTAAAGTTAGGTACAGCTATCCCTGTAACAGGCCTTGGAAGCCTATAGGGTTGTGAGACGCTGAGGCTTCCACATTATCTAGAAAATCGGCTCACAGATGACAGTAAGTTTGTTAGCCTCACGCGCCGGCCGCAATTTACCCCCAGGAAGATTCCTGGGACTCGTTTCTGTTAGAGGCTGAGTCGACCCCAGGGTCATAGTACGGCTGGAAGGATTAGGTTAATTTAAAAAATTCACCTCATCGGGACTCGAACCTGTGACCTTCCGGCTTGTAGCATAGTGCCTCAACCAACTACGTTACCGCATTCGGAGATTATTAGTTTATTTAGACAAATTCGACCTATTGTGAGGTTCTATTATGTCGAATAAAATGGAAATACAATCATCAATAAGAGGAAACGATTTGAGAGGAGACGATTATGACGTAACTGCAGATATTATGCTAGTACTGTCATAGACACACTGAAGACATCAACTAAAAATCTCCTAAGATAATTAGTAAAAAAACCGAGATTCGAACCGCATATCATAAATACGAGTCTAAAATATTACTGCTGCACCTGTCTGTTCGTTTCAAGAACGAACTAAACACTAATATTTCTAGCCTACTTGTCAACAACGGCGCTTGTGAAGTGAAAACGGTAGCAACTGAGTGACGCAGGAAACAAGCCCCTGTTCGATTACAATATGGTACAAGGCGCGGTATTGTGAACCGCCCAGAAAATATGGGCGAATGCCTGGATGTTTCAGTAAAACATGTCCTGCTTCGTCAGTGAAAGACAGGTCTCCCCAACTGCAGAGAGAGCTGCGGCTAGTAAATCCGAAACTCATCGCAGTTTCAGTGCCTGTTCCTCTCTCATGTCTACTTCACCGATAAGCCACAAACTACCATGGGGCACAGTGGTATACTGTGGCACGGTCAGTTAAAGGAGCCCTGTCTTCATGGACTTATTGTATCTGTTTCCTTGAGAAGGATCAAAAAGTTCTCGGCTGTAGCTTATTGGAGCTGGGGCAGAAACTGGTGCATTGATGCTAAGTTTCGGCATAAATTTCATGTGAAGGAAAAGGACAGATAAACTCGAACTTTTAATTTTCTTTTTCTTTATTTTTGATCGTAAAATATTTCAACGACAGAATTTTAACAGGAAGCATTACACAAGTTTTCCCATGCGCAGAAAGCAAATGCGACTAATTACTGATGCAATAAAAGCGAACACCAATTAAAGAACTGCCTTTACTTACTCGCTCCACAGCAGAAAACTTGCAAATTAAACAAAATTCTGTTCAGTGTTGGACAACACACAGTTTATTTATATAAACTTTCTCAGTACGAGTATAACCATTACGAACCCCTCAGTAGTGGATGGGGGTAAAAATACAAGCAGTTTTGGGTTATAAAATGCTGTAGGATTTTAAGCCAACCTCTGAATATATTTTCGAGAGTTTACCGAAATTCTCTCCCTTCCATTCATTCTTCAAAGTCTCAAATATTCATTGATTATAACCAGGGACCGGATTTTGATGACATGTCATCTTTTTTTCCTTGTATCGTATGCGATGCTCTTAAATATATAAATCTCGGATATGAGCTGCTAGTTACAGAAATGTAAATTTTATAGGTAATTTTTGTCATTTTTTTTTGACATTTTGGGGTAATTTTTTGGACTTATAAGGGTATTTCTTGCCATTTTTGGCAATTTTAGGGAATTTTTCTTCATATGTTTCCTGAAATGTGAATAACATGGAAGCGATGTGTTCTTTCTTTTCTCCTTTAGGTCATTTTTCTGGAATTTTTCGGTCATATTTTGAATATTTTCAGGTCATCAAAATCCGGGCCCTGCATATTATATTTTTGGGTCATATTGTAGGTAATTTTTC
Source organism: Cryptotermes secundus (assembly GCF_002891405.2). Taxonomy (NCBI): domain Eukaryota; kingdom Metazoa; phylum Arthropoda; class Insecta; order Blattodea; family Kalotermitidae; genus Cryptotermes; species Cryptotermes secundus. Next base: position 915,880 of record NW_019721520.1, on the reverse strand, counting down.
TGGATTTTTTCGATCATTTTATAGGTCATTTTTTAAATATTTTCAGGTCATCAAAATCCGGATCCGGTTGTAATCAATGAATGTTTGAGACCTGCATAATACACGTATATGCAAACTTATCCAGTTAAGTCAGGTCATATGGGATTTGTGGTTGACAAAGTGACACTGGGGAAGGTTCTTCTCTAAGTTTTCTCCTGAGAATTCTCATTCCACAAACCGCTCCATATTAATTAATCAATCCATCGCCAACACTATAGTCCGTTACTAACATCGTAGTTAAATAACAATGTAACTACTTTTGTTTATACTAACAAAGGTTAATGCATTGCTAAGCAGAGCTATCATTATATATACTCGAATAGGCCAGACATAAATACACCCAGGAAACTAATGACTGTCTTTTTAATATTTTACGCCATAACTTACAAGCTTATCATTAAAATTATCATTGAAATCTTCAATAAATAACATTATGTACCTCTGCCTATTCACGAAACAGCTCATTATCTTATGGAATATGAGGAAGAGGCGTTCTGGAGTAGGAAATCTTGGGTTCCAGACCAGGCAGGTCCAACGAACATGTCTTCTTCCTTCCTCATCTCCACAAGAGCCAGAACTTAGTGTAAGAGGAGAGGGAGGAAGGCATATCAGTGCTCCACCGTGATTTGGAACCCAAATTAATTTCTAGTCCCGTTGCAGGCCATTTCAATACCAGTTTAGTATTTGGAGAAGGTTTAGATGTTCTTCAATTGGTGCTCGAATCTAAAACTCGGATTCCTACTTTTACTCTACCTATAGATCAGTATGATGAAAACCCATAAGCATAAGCCACAGACACAATACATAGGGAAAAAATACTGTCCACAAATTTAAGCTTGCTACTAAACGTAATAATAGCTCTAATGAGTGGCTAACAGCTACTAATCATTGCTAAGGATTATCTCAGGCTCGACGAATCTATTTAATTTTCTCCGCTATTTCGAAGTTTGGTGTGAAGCGTCTATTAAGCGTGCCTTGTTTTCAGATATATTTTCATGGCATTTATCGACAAGGAGGGAAACAGGCTTCCTGCTACAGCACGCCACCCTGGCACAAACTCTCTTGTGGTTGTCGAATGAAATGTACGTACATAAGAGAGTACAGGAGGTGAAAGTTCCCTAAGGACCGAATTATCCTTACTCTCGTCAGAGTCGTCGCTGTGGCCTTGTTTTCCACAGGTGAAGTAGCTAAGACATGTTTTACAGTAGCATTGATTCATCCACCTACGAGTATACTGACAACCCTCATAAGCAGGCCCCGACTAATAAAATCAGCCTTTACATATACAACCTAAATATATACATGCTGGCCTATGGTTGTGTGATGGGTTGTTTTCGTGTTCATTTCTTTTCTTCCCACTGTTTGTCTTGGCATAAAAATTTTTCTTAAAATAGGGGTGTATAATGGATTGTGTATTGGAATTTGAGATGCCTTTTAGTGTTTTTTTACCGTGTATTGAGAGTGTGTTGTCTGCAAGAATGATTGTTTTGTCTGCTTGAATTTTATACGGCGATAAGTATAGTGCTGTTGTCTGCTGGCGTGGTGTGGAATTGTGTATGTGTTAATGTTATGTATATTGATTATATGAGCCGGTCACGTAGCCGAGTGGTCTAAGACATGCACTGTCTTCGCTCGCTCGGAAGCCGAGATCGTGGGTTCGAATCCCACTAAGGGCATGGATGTTTGTGTGCGTTTTTCTGTGTTTGTCTACAGGTAGAGGCCTTGTGACGAGCTGATCACTCGCCCAAGGAGTCCTACCGTACGTGTAAGATCTTGAAAAACCGAAGTGAACGGAGAAGTTCATGAAAATAGGCCTAGGCCCACTGGGGCTGTAGTGCCAAGTAAAAAAAAAAATATTATATATTGTGTCGACTATAGAGGTCTGGAGAGCATTTATATATTTGTTTATGCGCGCAATAAATATGGAATTTTTCAAAGCTGTTCATGGGTTATATGTAATATTTCCATTGTGTTCTGTATGTTTCTGCAGGAGTGTCCCTTGTTTAATATTGTGCCTAGGTGGATGTGTCTTTCTTTTATTTTACTGCACGTGTGTTCTTTGTAATTTGTTTGGAACTATCGCCCTGTCCGATCTAATTTTAATATTTAATAATTAACATATTTTATAACATAAGGACATTGCTTAGACAACATGTGTACAACACACTCGCAATGTGTCAGTGTAGGGAAATACAGCAGATAAGGAGGAGGATAACTATAAGAGGTGATGATGGTCGCAGTAAGCTGAAACATGTAGTACATGCAAACGCATAGTGTGTTCATATCATAACTGTGCCCGTTCGTTAGTATTCTAGTGTAATAATTATCCCAGTGCTGTTCAACAAATCCCGCCTCCAAGTGTAAGAAGCTAGTTTGTAGGAACATCTCTCTTCCTGCCCTGCCGGAGCAAGGCCCGTTAAGCCCAGAGATATCCAAACATAGAACAGAAATAGTCACACGCTGCTGACTTTTTTAATACTCGGAGAAATCCTGCCCCAACGACACTTCGTCCACCATAAATCCCACTTGACCAGATCCAGGATCGAACCCTGGCCGCCGTGGTAGGAAGCCAGCGACTAACCGCTTGAGCTATGGCGCGGCCCCCACTCGCTGCTGATCCTTACCAGAAGGCATTACATTAACTGTAGTCACTACAACCTCGTGACTATTAGAGCTCAAATAAGTCCTTCTGCCTTCCCAACCCTTCATTTCAACACCAACGAGAAGCGAAGGTAGGTAAAACCAACTACAAAACAGCTGAATTTTCGGTATTGCCTACTGTGGAGAGGGCCACCCCCTCATCCGGCCTGTCCCCGCAGAGCAACCCATGTATCGTGAGATGTCTCCATCCCAAGGGAACGCGAGATGTCTCCATCCCAAGGGTCTAAAGGTAGCGGCAGTAGCCGAACTGTTAAATTTGAAGTGCAACCCCGGAGCTGCCCAACCGAAAGGCTGTAGGCAACACCCAACGCTTGGCTGCAGTACAGGAAGAAAAGGGGCGGGAACATGTATGTATGCGTGTGTATGTGTGTGCATCTGTCAATCATATGTATGTATATTTCAAAAGATATATTTCTACTGATATTATAACTTTCCATATATATATATATGATTCCCTAGGCGATGAGTACAGAAATTGCAGTTTTATAGAACTTGACGCCGCGTAGTTTGATATTTTTCGAAGAAACCGCTGTCTCCATCTTCAGGGTAGGCTGAATATATATACCTTGACACCCATCGGCCAAGCTACACAGTGTCACATCCCTGAACACCCTCATCTGTGTAACATTTATATAAAATATGTCTGAATGATTACAAGCAGCTGCTTGCTTAGTCGGTTTACTCGTCAACCTTGAAGAGGGAGGCGATTCCTCCAGAACACCAAAAAACTATCAAACTACGTGCCGTTACATTCCAGGAGATACCATTCTCCTAAAGGTTGCTATTTAGGTACCTGAACCCTCACACAGGATGTTACGTACAAGATACTTCATCAGTTGCTGTGGTAATTTAAACTAGTCCAATTTTTAATTTTTTATTAAAATAGAGCAGGTCTGTTATACAAATTTTAATGGAAACTCAAGAAAGTGTTCCGAATTGCAGATGCGATAGTATGGCGTTCTTAACATTTCGCTTCATGTGAAATAAGGCTGAAATGTTAGAACAGTGGTACGGTGCTTGAAAGACTGGTGATGTGAAGCTGTCTACACGGAACAAGATATGTGGACGTTGCTTGTTGTAGCAGTTTGCACTAGGCAGGAGTAAGGAAGACATCAGTTGGTCCAAGAAAATAAGAATTCTTCGCCTTTTCCCTTACGTAACACCTGCTACTCTCTACCTCTTTCCTCTGGACACCCTATCTGCGCATGCTCCGATTACTAAACCCACTTCTCGGGGCATCCTTCTCCGCCCAAATCTGGTTGTCCGCTTTAGCACGGTACCTCTGTCCAGCCCATCTCTAGTCATCTGGTAGTTCTGAAACTCTACTCAACGCCATGACACATTCTTACGCTTCCAGCTTGCCATTTCGATCTCATTTCAACCGCAAGTCCCTGTACCATCTCCGTTTCATTTCATCTCTCCCCTTTATTTACCTAGTTTATTTCAGTCTCCTCCAATCCATGTCTTAATCTTTCATTCTTGTCTCACTGCATTCCTGTTTTCTTCCACTATCTTCTCAAGCAGGGGTGCCAAGTAGCGGAACAGTTTACTGGCCCCCACCCAGGTTACATGTAACCCATCAATATTTTATTTCTCTCCTTTTGCCCCCACTTTTGAGCACAGGGCTGATTGTTCAGTTTCATGACCTTCATGTAGACGGTAGCACTCCTTGGATGGGTGATCAACTTGTCGCAAGGCCTCTACCTAAACACAGGACAACACAAACAGGGAACAAACGCAAACACACATCAGACATCCATGCTTTTGTGGGATTCGAACTCACGATCCCAATTTCCGAGCGAGCGAAGACAGTACATGCCTTAGGCCGCTCGGCCACCGTGACCGGCCCATTAACATTATATGCAGATTAATAAGATTATATACTTTCTACACGATTCAACATGAATACATTTCTCTCAAAAAACATAAAGCCTCTTTACCGACCCAACAATCTACTCACCTACCTACAAAACCATACACGTACATAACTACTTAGCCACAAAATTACCCCCCATCTGCTCCCCCACCAATCTACCAACCTGCCTACGTAACTACCTACTGTCTAGTATCTTGCGTTTCTATTTCACAATTACGAGATGTCGGATACGTTACCTGCAATCCTGTCTGAGATATTAGAGGCCCCTCAAAGCACATTCTAAAAACCACCATAGTTTTCTCTCAGTAAGCCCTTCGGGAAGAGTTCATCTTCAGCCTATCAGTAAGGAACTATCTGCTAATAATGGAAGGCGAAATTTCATCAACGTAACTGGTCCGAATAACATGTTTGCATGTCACAACTCCTCCATAAGTATCACATAATCGTATGTCACCCATCTCAGCTATCCTCCGATTGATTTATTGTATATTTCCTATTTTTTCAGTAAACTGAACTGCATTCATACAGATTCCAGAAATTTTATGTTCCTAATAAAATGTCCTCCTTTGTGTCACAAAGAGTGCACCCATGGCCGAGGCCCTGTGTTAGTCCCCCAACGGAACCTCCAAATTTGAAGTTCTCAGTAATACTGCACTGCAGCATTCTGTCCCACCTCGCTTGTTTTCACTTCTTAGTCACCGTCTCACATGCACACTCATGTTAAAATATTAAAATTAACGACTTTTTTAATTTTTAAATTATTTTTCATATCATTAGTGCACTACACGTTTCGAACGACATGATGATCATCGGGTGTTTCGAAAATTGCTGTTGAAACTNAAGTTTGTGGGTGAAGAGGGGAGTAAGAAGTGAAATAAAAAATGGGGCTCCCCTCCTCTAGGCTCCGTGCGACCAATTATTCAATGAATTCATACCCCACTCCGCATTCTGATATCAGGCCATGCTGTGGTGGCAAGGAGTCCACGAAACGTCTTCTAAAATTCACATTCGTAACTACATAACCATTCTAGACTCTACAGTGCATGAGGCATAGCTGATAAGGCGACTGTATTGAAAGCTGTGAACCCAACCAAGCACTCATCTCAGTATCTTCATAACTCTCTCGTCATTTAACTAAAAAGACATTGACGCTGAAACAAGTCTCAGCAACTGGACCCAATATAAATCAGCAAGGGATGCATTTAGTCTTATATAAGTCAATAATGGGTTTATTATGTCCCATAAAGATCAATAAGGGTGTATTACGTACCACAGAAATCAATACGGAGTGTGTTTTGCCCTATATAAATCAATAAAGGTGTGTTTTGTCCTACAGAAGTCAATAAGGTAATTATTCTGTCCGATATAAATCAATAAATGATGCATTAATTCCTACATAAATGAATAAGAGATGTATTATACCCTATATAAATCAATAAGGAACCTATTTTCAGTCCCCTAGGAAAATGAAAGCCTTCTATGTCTATTCTAGCCAGGCTCACTAATTCCAAGGTTATATTTTACGTCCTGTAATTATATATAACTGTACTTTATCAACTGCAAAACTTAAGCCCCATGCCTGTCGGTACAAACCCCATACCCAACAAACAAATATGATCATTTCTGTACTACGTCCATCTGTAAGTCTTTGCCATTAGTGTGGCACTAGATAATGTAAATTTTGAAAACTTGGAGCTTAGGGAACATATTAGTTAGTTAGTTATTAGAGAGGGTGGGTTTCCCCATGCACTTAGACCTATAGTGGTCCATTGTCCTTCCCTCTATTATTTCTACCAGTCTCTATATCCTACCGGTATTGGTGCTTACCATCAGTCTCGCCCAGCCAGCGAGACCGGCTCTACTGGCTGAGAAGTATCTATAATGCTTTCCCCATCTACCGGAGGTATTAGTGACTGCTGTTGGGCGGGAAACGTCCGCAATTTGNTTAGTTAGTTATTGGAGAGGGTGGGTTTTCCCATGCACTTAGACCTATAGTGGTCCATTGTGCTTCCCTCTATGATTTCAACCAGCCTCTATATATTACCGGTATTGGTGCTTACCATCAATCCCGCCCAGCCAGCGAGACCGGCTCTACTGGCTGAGA
>NW_019721520.1:902015-909004 GCF_002891405.2 Cryptotermes secundus | reverse complement strand
TTAGAGTCTGAATCGAACCCAAGGTCATAGTGCAGGTGGAAGGATAGGTAAATTGAAAAAAAAATTCACCACATAGGGATTCGATCCCGCGACCCATTTCACCCTAAACTTATTTTTTCACCAGCTAACAGGTAACTGGTATCATCTCGAAAAATTATGGCCTACTGTCATTCTTTTGCAGTTTATATAAATCAGTGTGGCAGCTGTCCAGAATTGTTCGCTACTCACGCTGGTTTTACAGGAATTATTCAATAAATATTTTACGCCATAGAAGTCTCTCACGAGTACCTGGATCATCTTTAACTTCAGCAGGATATCTCACTGTAACCGATTTTGAGATCAGATATAAAAAAAAAACAAAAAAGAACTCCGTGGTTTTCAGTTCGCAAGCGAACAATACCGACCGAGCGACTGCCACTAGTCAGCAAAGTCAGTACCAACTTTAGCGGATAGAGGGTGTCTCGTGGTCAGCGCAACGGATCCCCACGGCCGTTAATCTCCGTTTTCTACACCAGAGCCGCTGTTTCCTTGAAATAGCTCCTCAATTATCCTCACGAGGCTGAGTGGATCCCGTTCCAGACTCATACTTCTCATAAAATCTGGTAGCACCGGGAATCAAACCCGGGACCTCTGGATCTGTAGACAGGAATTCTGACCACTAGACCACAGAGGCGGTCGCACTTTTTCCTTAATTTAGTTAAACATCTGAAGATCTACAATTTTACTAGGCCTACCATAATGGAGAATGGAAGGAGTATGTTCAGCCCCTTCCGACGAAGTTTTCGGGGTGAAGTGTTTTCGAGCAGAAGACATGTTTTCATATTTGTGTGTCTGAAGCTGTATGAGGCTAAAACTTGGTTATCCCTGAATCACTTCGTATCCTCTCTTTCTCTTCATGTTTGGGAAACTTCTGTTCGTGCTCTGCTCTTCCGTCAAGGCTAGGTTTCTATTGGCGTGGGAAGAGGAGTAATTTGTTAATTGGTTCGTGTAATCAGTCCTCCAGAGAAATCAGTGTCAATTGGAAGTTGGTTTCGTTTCTCCTACCACCTACGTCATTACAAGACCATTTTTTCCTTCTTTAGTCACATCTCTTGGGCTTTGTCTGCTACTCGTGTACTTCTAAAGAAGGGAACGCTCCTCTTTCAGAGAATATTTTGGGTTCCTTAGGATATAAAATATATTTATTTAAACCTTTAATTTGTAACATAAATATATACAAATTGAATGTACATTTATTTTTAACGAAACCAAACAACAAATTCCAATGTAAACTTGCACGTACTTGCTTTAATTGGGAAACAATTTTATTTCTATATAAATGGGAGCGGTGATTTTTTGTGACTAATTTAATTATGAATTCTTACATTATAAAATTACGGAGACATAGATTGTATTGTAGTATATGTTATGAATGTGCTAACATCTTCATAGGTAGAAGAGAGAAGAAGATAACTTTTCAGCAATGATATGTAAGAAAATTACACGACAAACGGCTAACAAATGTTCCTGCTTCATGTTTATGTGGATTTAAATATGTTTCAGAGTGTTGGTCTCATATTTGGTTTCACTCAACTGAATTTGGTCGTTGTAAAAATTTACGTCACAGTTTCCTTCTGAGCGGAATCTGTCTCTATGTATAGAAGGGATTTAGACGACTGATAATCTGGGTTTTAAGTTACTTCCGGCAGATTTTTTAAACTCTTTTGGATTATAACAAGTAACAGCTTACCAAACGTTCTGAGCACATGCAATTCATATCGGTCATTCGAACTCCTGAAATGAAACAGGACTGAGTCTACATGCAATGCTGCCACGGCAACCAAAGCAGGCTGTACACTTGTGCGCATGTGCCGAACTATGAAGAGGTCACGTCCGCCAGTTTTCTCTTTAATTTAAACGAATACTTTTGTATTATTTTAAAAACACACACAATTTAAAACGATTACGTGCCTTTTAGTAGCGTGTATATATTTTAATACATACTTTAGTTACATTGGTCTGCTTTGATAAAATTTCTTTTAACTTAAAGAAACCCTCCTCTGTATCACTGGTTCGGCAACGGATCTCCCATACTTCAAGTACTGCAGAAACTGGCTCACAATATAGCAGCAGCTAAAAATTCACGCAGGATACGTGCTGGTACGATTAGAAAGGAAATATTATCATACCAAATGTGACTTTTTCGGCTGTAACACACACAGGGAAGCTATCCAACCTTAGAAACAATGTCTTGGCACCACAACCTTTGTGACACACGTTAGAATAAACCAGTAGTTACACACAGAGGAATGCAAGAGAACTGAATGCTTGAAATGTATGCATATGGTAGTTGCCAGAAGCACGAAAACTCTTAAATGATTTACACCCCAATCGGGCTGCATTTAATTAAGGCAGAAGCTGAACAAAAGCGCTGGCCCAGCTACGCGATAGAGCTGAAATTGTGTGTGTGTGTGTGTGTGTGTGTGGAGGGGGGTGGGGTGGAAGAGGGAAGTCCATTTGCATACTTCACAAAAGTAGCCCTCTTTAGAAGGGAAAGAGAGAGAATAAATGGGAGGACAGAGGTGGTAAAAGAGGTGACCAATGTTTTCAGAGTAGAAAAATGCTTTAAGGGGGTTAGTTAATGGGCCGAATGTGGGGCAGTGGTAGATATTTTCTGTCACTGGTAATAACGGTCATCGAGACAATGTATTTGCTATTGGTTACTTCCATTTAATTCTGTAATATTTTGCACTCTGGTAGATAATTGTTACAGAATTAGAGTGAATAGATATCAAATGATAATTCAGACTCATATGTCCTAACTACAAAACTTCACCTCCAAAATTAACTTATAAAAGATTCGAAAAAAAAACCAAGGCCGAAACTCGATTTAAGAACCAATTAATGGGATTATAAATAACCAGCTAGCATTCTAGTTTTTAGTCAGATTTAGAAATCTCCGATCTCATAGTACAATGACTGAAAGCATATTTCTTGGTTTTGATTATAATCATGTTGTAAATAGAATTCATTATTTACTGTCATGTTCACCAGTGGTAACCTAGAAGTCTGCGGACAATTTCCTGAACATAAATCTAAATAACGAAACATCCAGTTGCCTACCGTAAATATTGGTCATAGATATTGCATCATCATCTGATAAGAATCAAACAGACACGGGATTTATATCAGGACCCTCTGGCAGAAGAACGAAGGACCTGTTGAGACTAAACAGAGATCAATTAAGATGGGAGGTAGGATTACTTACTGGACACTGCCACCAAAAGGACACCTTTTCAAACTGGGACTGACAGACGACCTAATTTGTGAAAGGTGCCTACAAGAACACGAATCAGCCACACACACATCCTATGTGACTGTGAGGCCATAGCTTACTTAAGATTTCGTCACCTTGGCCAGTTCTTCGTGGAACCAAGTGACTTCTATGACGCCCCAATAAATAAAGTCATACATTTCATTCGAAGTGTAGGATTAATAAAGGGTTAATCCAAAAGGGAAGCAAAATGGATCATTGAAGGTCGCAGTGCGAGGGCCGGATTTTATGGCTCAACCCTCACACACAAACCTACATACATCTGAACAGAAATTCACTTCATATTGCAGGTTCAAGAGACTTTCCTTGTTACGACTGTCTGGGATAGTCTGCATCAAAGAAAGTAAAACAAAATAAAACGTCTTCTCATTGTCTGTATTCTGGAAGCGAGATGGGGCCATGAAGATTACGCTTTCATAAATGTCTTCGGCTTTGGAAATGGAAGCAGCAGATTTCTCTGAAAACTCTGGATCTATCGACAAGGATTACAAAACAATATGTACCAGAATATAGCAATTTTCATAATTCCTTATGTAAGAACCTCAAAAGTAATACAATGTCATGGCAGATTCTTCATTTTAACGAACATAGAAATAGAATTAACAGGAGAAACTATATAATTATGCATACTGTTAAGAAACAAATTCCGTGGCCTGTATTCCGAAAGCGAACTATACCGACCGAGCGACCGCTACTTGTCGGCGAAGTCAGTGTCAACTTTTGAGGATAAGGGGTGTCACTCACGTGTTCAGCGCAACGGATCCCTACGGCCGTTACTCTCGGTTTTCTAGACCGGACCCGCTGTTTCTTTGAAATAGCTCCTCAATTACCCTCACGAGGTTGAGTGGACCCCATTCCACACTCAATATTTCTCAGAAAATATGATGGCGCCAGGAATCGATCCTGGGACCTCTGGATCTGTAGCCAGGAACTCTGGCCACTAGACCGTAGAGGCGGTCTTGCATAATGTTATAGACTTCAGAATATGTTATTTTTCCATACAACTAAAACTTAACATATATTAGCCCATAATGTTACTTGCTGATTTCTATGAGTGAGAAACGTGGTCTATCTCGTTCTCAGAATCAACAAGGAGGATTTACGCTTCACAAAATGAGAAATTGAACAAATAAAACTACAAGCACTCCCATCTAGTATTGTTCATGTGATTATAAGGAGAATGATGGGGCTGTTGCAGGCTGCGGAAGAAACAAGGAATACAAACAAATTTTTGTGTAGGAAATTTTGTTAAACAGTATCACTTCCTCAACTGAGGCGCAAGTTATAATGGATTTTTGGGAAATAATGCATGAGGATATGGACTGAATTACATGGTTCTTTGTAGCGTGAATTGTGTTATGACTGGTAAATTTTAGGACTTCATACGAACAATTTCTTCTAAGGTGATTGATCAAAACTTGCATAAGGAGTGAAGAGGTTTTTTATTTTTTATTTTCCTTGGCACTACAGCTCCAGTGGGCCTTGGCCTACCTCCGTGAACTCCGTTCACTTCGGTTTTTCTAGATCTTACACATACGGTATGACTCCTTGGGCGAGTGATCAGCTCGTCGCAAGGCCGTGAAGAGGTTTAGAGAGTTAAATTACATTCATATTGTAAGTGTTAATTTTTTAGTTAATCTGCTTGTGAGATCATAAGTCAGTGATATTTATTCGTAGTATTCATATTAATATTTGATTTGTTTTATACTTATGCTCACTAAATATATACTGATTATCTTATTCGTTAAGTTCATATATAAAGGCCATAGCCTTTACGAGAGGAATCGTATCAGTTACATTTTCGTCATGGAGTGAATTGGCAGGATGCACATGAAACTGAAACAATAGAGAGTAGGCCCCTCAATCCACTGAAAACAAAAAAAAATCTTCTTGAAAAGAACAAACAGTCTGCCCTCGTACCACGCTTCGGTTCAGAAGAACGTCAGAATACGATACAAAGGCTAAAGCTAAGGGGCTCCATACTGACAATTCAGTTCATTAAAAGTAAAAAAGAGAAATAAATTGGAGGTATATTACAGTGTATACTCTTGGGGTTGGAACCTACGCCTCAAACATCATTTGATAACATAAAACACTCTCTCAGAAACTCCGACAGGGTTCTTCTCAAAGAGAACAAGTTTCTGCAAATATTTTCATTTAATTTTCTGTGTTATTGAAGAAAGAAAGGTGGAATAGCTTCCTCATGGGACTAATTAAGATTGCGGTACCTAATATGGTATTTACCAGGTAACATACACAGTATCCAGAGGTTCTACACACTGGTTTATAATGTAATGTGGGGTTTCTAGTAAGGAGGTCTCAGGCACTGTAATAATGTTTCCAAGACAATGGTCGCATACGAACAAGTCAAAGTAAACGNGAGGATACTGTCATTTGAAGGAGAAAGCTCTAGATCGCATTAAGTGGAGGAATTGTTTTGAAAGAGACTGTGGACCTGTCGTCTTGACAGATTACTGATGATGATGATGATGATGTAGACTGACATTTTTTTTCTCCTTGTTACCACAAACAATTAAACCCAATATGATTCAGTATTTAAATCACGAAATGTGTCCGTGAAATTAAAGCATTCTTTTCAACTGAACTGGGTTTTGTAGTAGGGATTAAGAATCATTATGAAATCGGCAGAGTAACTGATCTTACAAAGGACAATGGATCATTGAAGGTCGCGGTGCGAGGGCCGGATTTTATGGCCAGCCCCTTGCACATACTCAACCGATCCTACACAAGCTTCGTGAAGTAGACGGTGCATGACCGTCTTCTTCTTGTAAGGACCTGATTTTACGAGATGTTTCGTATTAATTTCCAAACACTGCAGGTGAATAATACAACTCAACCCCACATATTCACTCCCAGTAATTTCACCAGCCCTACACGGAGCGAGTGATGCGCTGACAAATAAGCCCAGAAGTATTTAAACACGTAATAAGATTCAGCAGAGTAATTTTCCAAATCTGTTACATTACTTATTTACTTACTTACTCATGGAGCTGAGCCCTTCTGGAGGAACAGCCAATTCTGCAGCTAATTAAGAATTTTCCAGCATTTTATGGAACGCGAAGGTTCATCACCGTGTTCACAAGAGTCCTCCACTATTCCCTATCCTGAGCCAGATCTATCCAATCCATACCATCCCATCCTATTTCTCTAAGATCCATTCTAATATTGTCCACCCACCTACGCCTTGGTCTTCCCTGTGGCCTCTTTCCATATGGCTTTCCCACCAATAACCTATACGCATTCTTCGTCTCCCCCATTCGTGCTACATGACCTGCCCACCTCATCCTCCTTGACTTGATCATTCTAATTATACTTGGAGAAGAGTACAAGTTATGAAGCTCTTCACTGTGCAGTTTCCTCCAACCTCCTGTCACTTCATCTCTCTTAGGTTCAAATATTCTTTTCAACACCTTGTTCTCAAACACCCTCAGTCTATCTTCCTCCGTTAATGTTAGAGACCAAGTTTCACACCCATACAGAACCACAGGTAAAATTATAGTTTTGTATATTCTAAGACAAAAGGTTCTGGACTAAATGGTAGCAAGCATTACCCGAGTTCAATCGCCTCTTAATTTCTTCATGAATCAGGTTTCGATCTGTTATCGTTGTCCCAAATATCTGAACTGTGCCACATTTTCAAAACATCTGTTTCCTA
>NW_019721520.1:901012-901992 GCF_002891405.2 Cryptotermes secundus | reverse complement strand
TTTTGGTGACGAGACAGTAACATATACTTAGTTTTCTCTGTGTTTACTTCTAGACCAACCTCTTTACTTGCGTCAATTAATGTTTGTGTGTTTTTCTTTATGGTATCTACATTATCACCCTGTAGATTCACATCATCGGCATAGGCCAACAGCTGATGTGTCCCGTTTAGTTTCAGTCCCACCTGGTTTTCCTGGACATTCCTAATTGCATATTCTAAAGCAAAGTTGAAAAGGAATGGAAATAAAAGTGAATAATTTACTACTGGCTGTTACTTAAATTTTTCTGAAACACCCTACAACCAGAAATAATTATTCGCTCGGGAACAGAGCCTACAAGTATCCAAATATTGCTACTCCAATGCAGATCAACAGCCAGTCACACGCACCTGTATTCAATGGACGTATGATTTAAACTGAAGAGAATAAATCAATACAAATACAGCAATATTACGGTATTCTGTGATGTGACGCCGTGTACTGAAGTGGCAATTATTCTACCTTGAAGATTGGTCTAGTAAATTCATTCGAAACATTTATACATACGTATCAAATTACAGGACCTAACCCTAATACTCACGGCTGGGATAAGCTCAAACCCAACAGCATTATACTCTCAAGTCACCTGAGAATTCAGCTCAGAAGTGTGAAATAGCACTCCTCAGGAAGGTCGAGTTGTGGCTACTAGGTTTTGGGATTCACGTACTGCTTCCTAATCGAAACCTAATGTCCTTGCATTTGATAGGATATGTTGCAGACTCCTGATGTTAGTTAAATGAAGTAGCTCATGAATGATCTTGACTAATAACACAAATTCCATCAACAACGCAATTATATTAACAATCAAGTTCCTTCCGTCAAATGTGACACTTTTTTAAGTTTTCCACCTCGTCAGCACCTGCCTTACATGTTTCGGCTCACCACGGAGCCATCATCAGAGGCATTTATAGTAGAAAAACTGACTGCTGACGAGGTGGAAAACT
>NW_019721520.1:860088-900269 GCF_002891405.2 Cryptotermes secundus | reverse complement strand
AAAATAAAAAAAAATAGTTGCATTCCCGCAACAGCGATTGGTGGAATGAAGATTGGCAGGGGAAACTGGAGTACTTGGAGAAAACCTGTCCCAGAGCCACTCTGTCCACCACAAATCCCACTTGACCAGACCCGGGATCGAACCCGGGCCGCCGTGGTGGGAAACCAGAGACTAACCGCTTGAGCTATGGTGCTGCCATGGACCAACAGAATACTGTTTCACAATATTGCTGTCGAAACTCTCACAGAACCTCCCCCATATTTCACTGTTGGAACCAGGCATTCCGGACTGTAGGCTTCGTTGGGTGTTCCCCAAACGTAAACTCTTCCTGATGTAGGGAACAGCGTGAAGGGCCTCTCGTCTGACCATGTTACGCGCGCGTTACTAGTTGCCTGATGTTCAGGCTTTATGGTCGTGACACCGTCATTCACGCATCTGAGCATTACTTTCGGTAATTAGATATTTAGAAATTGCAGCCCTAACGTGGATGTTGGATACGTGAAGCCCACGTAGGACAGTTTTTGTTGAAACAGAGTCTTGAGATGAATATTCAGTTCTGTTGCAGTTCACCTGTGCTACAGTAGTTCTGCGATTTTTCGAACAGATCAACTTTCAAAATCGAACAAGTCTCCCATTTTCCGATCTTTTCACACGGACTGCCACTCAACATCACCACTTATGCACTTACACAAGCACTACAGATTGTAAACAGAAGAAAGAACATTCAGTGCTACCAAATGAAGTTCTTTCCATGTATCCAACATAAATTACACTCCTCAATTTCTTACAGTTTCCATTATTGTGTCCAAAATGTTCTGTGTATGAGTGACTAGCTAAAATTAATTTCCTTGTGACTCAAAACATAGAATCTTGTGAAGTTCCATTTTACGTATCTCTCCATATGAAATTTATCATGACACGTCGTTAAATTTAAGAAACCTTGGTGTTATATTTGCGTAAAAGTATGCAATATACAACTGTCATGCAATTATCGGCATTTTAGGGAATCTCCTATATCTTCCCTTTTAAGCATTCTATGTGCCGCAAGATACATTTCGGAATAAATTATTTTCAATATCGATTATCTGTCAAAGCAACTCGAGAAAGATGTTCTGCTATAGTAAGAATTGGTATCATTGAACAGTTCCGTTGGATGTCACTCGCTTCTACCTTCGTTCGTTACTACCACGACCGTTTCTGATAAATACACGGCATGAAGTGACAGTGCGTCACGCTCTGGCTGACATGCGAATCCTGGGAACACAAGCATACCAGCACTTCATACACAATATTAATAAAACGGCCACTCTACATTACAGCTTTGACAATGCAGTAAAGTTAGAAAATCTGGGGACGACAGCAACTAATCAAAATTTGATTTATAAGGAAGCTAAAATCAGATTAAATTTGGCCGATGCTTGTTACCATTCAGTCCAGAAACTTTTGCCTTTTCCTCTGCTGTCTAATAATATATACAAAAATATGATTTTGCCTGTAGCTTTTTACTGGTGCGAAACAGTGTATCTGATAATGAAGGAAAAACACTGGCTGAAGGTATTTGAGAAAGGGGTGCTGAGAATAATATTTGGACCGAACAGGGATGAGGGGATAGTAGGTTGGAGAAAACTGCATAATGAGGAGCTTCATAACTGTTACTCTTCTCTATCTATAATTAGAGTGGTCAAGTCAAGGTGTAGTAGATGGGCAAGGCATGATACCCATAATGGGAGAAAAGGTATCCATGTAAGAGTTTGGTGTGGAAGCCAGAATGAAAAAGGTCATGTTCAATTGTGAAGTCGTTACTAAGCAACGGCTGCCGTATATTTGCATTTTATGCTGTTCTTGCCAAGCATCGGGCGTTGTTTCTAGAGTAATTACTGAACAACGTGTCTACGTGCTACCATACTTGTATGGAAAGTAGGACACAAAATTGGCGAAAGTAATCAAGACGACATATTCATACTCGCAAATTGAAAACTAATGTTGGATAATACAACATGAAACTATTGTGTGTGAATAACTACAAGTCTTCTGTAACCCTTGCCTTCCCACAGGTAAAGTTGTCCTGTGTTCAATTAAATATCGCGTCATGAAGACGTATGGGGAAGTGGAAATATAGTTCCAGAAGCTCTTAACCTGAGCACTAGATGGAAGTGAGTGGTTGGCTTTATGAGCCCGCCGCATTACCCAGGGGGGAGGGGGTGAACTGTTGCTCCCGTCGGTTAGGAGTCGAAGTGGGCACGAAAGATAATACGAATTTTCTGTTCCTACAAAAATGGAACTCCCGATTCTTCAGTAGTCCAGAACGTAGCGTAGTCTCTATACCGACTGAACCATCCCGGCTCCTTCGAAGTAAAACGAAATGCAGAATTGATAGGAGGTGATATATTTCAGAAGTAAGCACAAAGTTGGAGACATGCTGATTGCTAGGAGCACAAAGGGACNCCACCACAAATCCCACTTGACCAGACCCTGGATCGAACCCGGGCCGCCGCGGAAGCCAGCGATTAACCGCTTGAGCTATGGAGCGGCCTTAAAATTTGCATGAGAATAGCCTTTACATTTTACTCATCATCTTACAAATTTCGTAGTTTATAAAAATTCCTTTAGCAACAAAACTGAAAATTCATTAAAATTTCTGTTAACTGGCACAGAAAGATAAGGCGACAGAGAATATAAGAAGTCGTTATACGTTATAACTAAGGGCCGCGCCATAGCTCAAGCGGTTAGTCGCTGGCTTTTCACCGCGGCGGCCCGGTTTCAATTCCGGGTCTGGTCAAGTGGGATTTGTGGACGACAAAGTGGCGCTGGGCCAGGTTTTCTCCGAGTACCTCCGTTTCCCCTGCCAATTTCAATCCACCAATTGCTCCACAGTCACCCTCACCTATCATCTGTGGCTGGTACAATAGGCCAGAAGTGGCCGCAGTACAAGGGACTTAGTCTCACCCCACTAGCAATAAAAAAATACGTTATAACTGAATTCTTAGTTAGAGTGACAATTATCCTTACAGAATTGGAATTATAAAATAATTGCTACATACACGATAAGCCGGGATAGCGTATTCGGTATAGCGACTAGTTACGGGCTGGACGATCGAGGGGTCGGAGTTCGAGTCCCGGTAAGTTCTAGAATTTTCCCTCTCCACGTCGTCCAGACCGGCTCTGGGGTTCACCCAATCTCCCATCCAATGGGGACAGTAGGCTCTTTCCCCGGAGGTAAAGCGACCGGAGTGTGAAGCTGATCACTCACCTCCAACTAATGTCGAGGTCAAGAAAATGTGGATCTATACATCCACTCCCCATACGCCTTCATGGTATAGTGCTTAATTAGTTTAACAAAAGGACAACTTTACCTTTACCTTGCTACATACATGGAGAATAGTGGGGATGCAACCACTAATTAGACAAGAAGAAGACAAAGAAATTCAATTCATGTAAAAATTATTCATGTGATAAGGATGAGAATTAGCAGCTCAGAAACAATAAATTCATATTATCAAAAGAAACTGATGCGTGAAAATTTATGAATATTTGGGCATATATTTACAGGAATCAGATAAGACTGAATATGTTGCCACTATGGCTTGAGATGAGCCTATTGAATCAGCCTCTGGTGATAAGATAAGAATCTGCCACTGACGATATGACAATTGGCGAGAGTAAATAATTATTAGGAGAATAATCTGTCGCAGTGCCACAGTTATCCATCATAAATGTCACACTGACTGCATCAATACTGTCAGATCAAAGTGGTGAAAATCCAGTTGAACTTCAACAGAAATGTGATCATGTCGCTGCTGAACACAATGAACAATTCTATTTCTGTAGTAATGTAAACACTGAATTTAAATCCGTTTCACTTCTCACTACGGTAAACTGAGACAATGGAAGACCAGCAGTCAATGGGAACACAGAAACGTCAGGCGTTACAATTACACTTATAACATGAAAACGTAATGGTGATAAGGCGAAGAAATTGTACTGTTTCCTTTCATCAAAGAACAAAAGACTTAGAAATTATAAAAGGAAACACTGCTGTTCTAGTTGGAAATAGGCCTGTTTATGTACAGAGTAGGTCTTAAGAGAAACAAACAGTTTCACAACAGTGGAAATCATTGAAGAACTGACTAAAATCTGTCTACGTTATGTCACTGTCTGCAAAAAATACCTCTTGCAAATATTACTATTTCAGCAAGAAACTTCTTTGTAATTCATGATTAAAACAAAGAGACAAATTATTTTTAATCTGCTCTAGTTAATGCATAGCTTCATAACTTGTACTCTTATCCAAGTACATTTAGAATGATCAAGTCAAGGAGGCTGAGGTGGGCAGGGCATGTAGCACGAATGGGGGAGAAGAGGAATGCATATAGGATATTGGTGTGAAAGCTAGAAGAAAGGAGACCGCTGGGAAGACCAAGGCGTAGGTGGGTGAACAATATTAAAATGGATCTTAGAGAGATAGGATGGGATAATATGAATTTGATTGATCTGGCTCAGGACAGGGCCCAGTGGAGGGCTCTTGTGAACACGGCAAGGAACCTTCGGGTTACTTATAAAATGCTAGGAAATTCTTGAGTAGCTGCAGATTTGGCTTCTCCTCAAGAAGGGCTCAGCTCCCTAAGTAAGTAAATAAATAACTTTCTGTAATGTTAATCCTCTATATACTATGTATTACCGTTTGAAGTACAAGAAATTTATACTGGAGATCTAACATTATTGTTGGAATAGTGGAAACAAGATGGCTAATAGAAGCTGAATACATGGTTAGAATGAGGAAGACAAGAAATTAACATAAAATTTTAACGGATTGCGCTATCCTAAAACAGGGGAAAAAAGTAATGTTTTTCATGTGCTTACTTAATTAAACACCGCGTCATTAAAATTTATTGTAGAGTGGATGTACAAGTATAGCTCCACTTATTCTTAAACTCGTTTCTAGATGGAGGTGTGTTCAAATTCACGCTCCTGCTGCTTTACCTTCGCGGAAAGACTCTCCGGTGCCCATTTTATAGGAGGTTGGATAATCTCCAGAATTAATCTGGACGATACGGAGAAGAGAAAAATCTCCTACCCTTGCCCGGAATGAAACCTTGATTCACGTAGGACAGCAGCTATACCGACTGAGCTATCGCGGTTAAACACAGGAAATCGAGGACAAAACCAGTTACATTAGGTTGCAGATTGTACGAGACTTACTAAAATTATTCTAAACAGTCAAGCATATTCATATATTTGGCTGTAATGTAGTTAAAATGGTTCTATGAAAATGCTGGGTCATTAGAATATTTATCTTGAGTTCTTACCAGACTCCTCGGAAATCAACGAATCCGTAGTTGTGTTTGAAATTGGGATCTCTTATAAGAACCCGTAAAACAGTCGGATTAGAATGAAATTTTGCTTCAGTTCTAAAGACCCAACCTGGAAAGCAGTCCATCACTATCACTGAAAATAAGGATTCGTCTGTTTTTTTCAGGATAATGAAAAGATTTTGTGTAACCAATTTCCGGCGAGTGGTACCTGAAAATATCCACACAGGCGGTACTTTGTACAGAGATTTTTCGTGGAGTGGAATGAAGTATTATCACTTATAGCACATTCAATTTCATTTGTTCGCCGAGTGAAACCAAGTATTACCGAAATACATGGCCGCGCCATAGCTCAAGCGGTTAGTGGCTGGCTTCACCCCGCGGCGGCCCGGGTTCGATCCCGGTCTGATAACGTGGGATTTGTGGTGGATAAAGTGGCGCTGGGGCAGGTTTTCTTCAAGTACTTCGGTTTCCCCTGCCAATCTTCATTCCACCAATTGCTCCACAATCACCCTCACCTATCATCTGGGGCTGGTACAATAGGCCAGAAGAGGCCGCAGTACAAGGGACTTGGTCCAACCCCACTAGCAATAATAAAATAAAATCACTGAAATACAGTTGAAGAACTGCGAGGAGTGTACGGGTATATGCTTTTGATACAAGTATGTAAATATCTGTCATTCGAAAGAAAACTTCAAATTCCAACATCATTAGTACATCTAAATAAATATGAAAGCACTTGAGGTCATCGTGCTGCAGTACAGCTTCAAAGGAGTCTACTACAGATGTTCTACTTGAGAGAGAACATATTTCGTATGAAATTGTGTAATTTATCCTCAATGGCAGGGACGTAGGCAACATTTCTGGGACTGTAATTTTATATTTATTACTCATAAATTTCCGTAGGATTATATTTCAAACATTACAAATTTTAGATCTACGATGTCAATGTACAACGCATTTAAACTCATATTTTGATAACTGCTATGCTTATCTCTTACTTTCTTGATCATGTGATCAAATCACATGCTTCAAATATCCCACCATTCTCTGTCTTAAAAATGTAAAGTTGTCCCTGTGCTCAACAAGTTTAACCATTGTACCATGAAGGCGTGTGCGTGAAGTCAATGTATAGATCCATATTTTCGTGACTCCGGCACTAATTGGAGGTGAGTGATCAGATTTTCCCCCCTCCGCTTTACCCCCAGGGTAATTGCCCCCGTTATCCATTGGATAAGAGATTGGGTGGACCCCATAGCCGGTCTGGACGATTTAGAAAACAGAAAATTCTTGACCCTACCGGGACTCGAACTCTGAACCCTCAGTCTTCCAGTCCGTAGCCCGTCGGTATACCGACTGGGCTACCCCGGCTCCTCTGTTGCGTCTTACCCAATCCAAAACAACATAAGACAGAATTTCATGAACCTATTCTGAATGGCGTTAACAGTGTCGTTCACATTTAAGACGTCTGAAAGTGAGTTATGTCCCACCTCAGAAATATATAGAGCTACGACTGAAACTTTGCTATTGTTCTGATAGGAAATTAAAATTAATCAAGATTACATATCCCCCGATACCATGTTGTTGACAAAAATTTCCACTTCGTCTCGAATGTCGATACATGAATTTGAAACAATGGACTGTCGGACAGACAATATCTCGCTAGCGGTGTTCGAGGACAAACAGTCGTTAGACAAGGAGAAATAATTATCACACATAAATGTAAACGTATACATTCGTTATATTATCTTTTATTCTAACTTCTTAATTTTTGATGTATTTTATGATATAAAATCCTGTCTTCCATATGTCTTCATGGTGTAGTGCTTAATTACTTAATGACAGGGCAACTTTAATTTGTACTTACTTCACTTTTTTACTTCATGGCAGAAAAAACACGGACATATTACCTACTGAGACCGAGAAACGTGTGTTCCTTGAATATGGTGATCTAATATCTGAGTATTGTCATGTGATGATAAACAGATTATGTTCGCACCAGGAAAATTTTACGTTCAGGTACAGAAATGGTAATACAATAAACTCCTGGAACTTACTTACTTACTTACTCATAGAGCTGAGCCCTTCTTGAGGAGCCGCCAATTCTGCAGCTACTCAAGAATTTCCCAGCATTTTATGGAACCCGAAGGTTCGTCACCGTGTTCGCAAGAGTCCTCCACTGGTCCCTATTCTGGGCCAGATCTATCAAATCCATACCATCCCATCCTATCTCTCTAAGATCCATTCTAATATTGTCCACCCACCTACGCCTTGGTCTTCCCTGTGGTCTCCTTTCCCACCAATATCCTATACGCATTCCTCGTCTCCCCCATTCGTGCTATATGACCTGCCCCCCTCATCCTCCTTGACTTGGTCACTCTAATTATACTTGGAGAAGAGTACAAGTTATGAAACTCTTCACTGTGCAGTTTTCTCCAACCTCCTGTGATTTCATCTCTCTTTGTTCCAAATATTCTCCTCAACACCCTGTCCTCACACACCCTCAGTCTATGTTCCTCCCTTAATGTCAGAGACCAAGTTTCACACCCATACAGAACCACAGGCAAAATTATAGTTTTGTATATTCTAAGACAAAAGATTCTGGACTGAATGGTAGCAAGCATTACCCGAGTTCAATCGCCTCTTACTTTCCTCCTGAATCAGGTTTCGATACCCCCAATGGAGACAGACTGATTATTTTACATCTTTCGTAGTAGAAATACCCGTGACTTTAAAATATCGAATGTAATATAATTTAATGTATGTTAGGGGCGGGCCATAAAAACCGGCCCCCGCACTGCGACCTTCAATGATCTATTAAATACTGAATCTAGCAATAGCTACGGAAATACAATAGTTCTTGAAAATATATTCCTCGAGGTTTTGTGTTGTGCTGTGAGACATTAAGATGTAACACTGGAAGCAGGCTTATGTTTCAAGAGAAAGGTAAGCATTTTGTAAGCAACACATTGCAACCAGGAGTTTGGAAATTAGCACATTTGATGAAGGAGGAACGTGACGCAATGAATAATGGATCAGCGTTCCCTGCTGTGAACTTATTACAAGCAACACAACACGTTTTGTGTGTTCAAACACAGAACACTGCCACTACTTTATTAGTGCATCCCCAAGTTGTTTTGCGATGTTGCCAGTGATGTAATCATTAAGACTGTTCAGGATTGAATCATATTATCACGTTTCAGGTCAAACCATAAACGTAAATCCTATCACAATTGTAAGAGACTTTTATTTTCTCCTTTACAATTGGACGCAAATGCACTGTTTGGTGTACTCCAAACTATTACATGAGTGGCTCATCAACTGCTCCCATTTCTATCCAGCCGTCATTTATTTTCATGTATCTATGCAAGAGAGAGTTTCGCGTGCATTTGGAGACTACTGCGGGCCATATATCACGAGAGTGGCGCCACAGAAAGATTGGAGAAAGTGGAATCTATTATCGCTGAATTAAAACACTGATATTTAAAGTAAAGAAAGGGTAAAACTATCCGTGTAACAAGCCGTGGAGGCCCATAAAGTTGTGAGACGTCGAGGTTCCCACAATTTATAGACAATCGGCTCACAGATGGCGGCGAGGTTCTCAGCATTACGCGCCGGGCGCCTTTACCCCTAAGAAGATTCCTGGTATTCATTAATGTTAGAGGTTGAGTCGTTCCTAGGACCATAGTCCGACTGGAAGTAGGTCAACTGAAAAATGACCTCATCGGGAATAAAACCTGCGATCTTCCGGCTTCTAATACTTCTTGAGTAGCTGCACAACTGGCGGCTTCTCAAGAAGGGCTCAGTCCACGAGTGAGTGAATATAAAATGACTTCCAAGAACTGTTATTTCCTGTAGAAAATTAGGAACTTGCTAAATTAGATTAGCAATTAATAGTCGGGCAGATCTGCACAGAGAAAGCTGCTCTATTGTACCGGTCGAAAATCTTTGACATTAAATAAAAATATTGTTATGTTATCTTACTCTGATTCTGAAACTAATGTTACTCATGGATCAATTTAATATACTGCCTCTACCTAAACTATACTGTTATGTTTCTGCTGTATAATGTTAGTTCTTCAGTATATTCCTTGGAGTTTCGAAATGCTACACAAGAAATCAAGACAAAATAATTAAATTAGAAGAGCAATTTTTCTGAGTTCCACCACGTGCGCTTTGTTTCATGACTCCTTCCACCTATTTTCTCCATCTTCCGGTAAACTCAAATCCAGTAATTTCTTTTATCGGGTTTCCTTTAAAAAATTAATGGAAGAACAAACATTACAGAAAGTGGTCCAAATATGAAGAAGTATCCGGGAGAGAGAGGAAAAGGCTGAAAAACGGGGACAAGAGAAAAGAAACCATGTGAAGTTGAATCATTCTTTGCTACAAAAGGCAGTTATTCTGTCGCAGTAATGAGATAATATTGCAGTAAAACGTGAAAGAACTTTTCGTTGTTCCATCCGTGTATTTTTTTTTGTTTCTTTTTTCTTTTCCTTTCAATTTGTTAGATTAGTCTTTTATACTTCTGTTACTACACTCTCCTCCCATTCTATGTGTTCCTCCTTAGTTTGGGGAACACTCATTCTTCCCATATGACGCAAGACTTCACTTTACAATGGGGAAAAATGCAAAAATAAAAAGCTTTATTAAAACAAATCGAAAATTATGATCTAATTAATATTTTCTGCCAAAGGTACCTTCATTTTTCAACTGTTTTCTCTCTGATATGAAGCAGATTCTTAATATTTTTCAGCAAGGGCTCTCTTTATAAGTTATATTAAAGGCGCGTCCACATTACTCGTGCTCGTGCTCGTGTGACTCGGTATGCTTGCGATTAATGTGGACGATATGACAAGTCACTAGACAATCAAATTTTAAATTTTTTATCTTAAAAACTATAAGCAATAAATTAAAATACAACATCCTATACAATCCCGAATGCAATGGGTTTGTTCGTCCTGAGTGTCTTGAGCCCCCATTTTGTCTCATCACACAGTGTGATGAATCTTGAGTAGCACCCTCGTGGGTAATAGTATAGCGTTGCTAATGACATAATTACCATCATTGTTATAATTGGTCTTAGGTCTCGCCGAAGCCTGGCGAGCGACTGAAGGCTTGTGGACGAAGATTTACGAGCACAAGTAAAAGACAGACGAGTCGCCTGGCGAGCACGAGCATGAGCACGAGTAATGTGGACGCGTCTTAAGAAGAACGCTTCCCAATCACTATAAGATGCTTGTTACCCTATTTTAATGCATTTAGCCAAATGGACAAATACCTTCTCCTTTACCAAGTGAGACAGTAACAGCGAATCCAGGGCTCAAGTTTACACTAACCGCGAATAGTGCGAGAACTTTCAGGTATAACAGGCTCTTCAGTTCGGAATAATTCATCATACTGTGCAAACATTTTACAGAATTTGTTAGAAGAATGTTTACTAGTTCAGGATAATATAGCATAAGCACTGCAACGTAATATACAATTCTAAATAATTTCTTTATAGTTACTTATAATACAAGTATATGCACATTTTTAAGTATGAGAATTCTTACAGGTTGAATAAAACGTCTTCTTGGATTTAACGTCTTGTAATTCGTTGAACATCAATCGACATTTCGGAGGAATATATCGCCTCCATTTTCAGGATCAAAGAGAAAACCAAGCAAGAGAGCAGCATGAAGCAGGCAGCTTGCTCGCTGTCTTCTTCATGCTGCTTTTCTCCTTGGATTATTCTTCGACCCTGAAGATTGAGGCGATACATTCCTCCGAAACGTCGATTGACTTTCAACGGACTGCATGGCGTTATATCCTAGAAAATAGAAAATTTCATAACTAGCCATGTAAGAACCTCAAATCCTACATGAATAAATTATAAGCAGTATATAATTTCGGATCTGATGAAGGTATCTAATAATGTAGTGAAAGTGTTAACATGTTAACTGTTAAATAGGGAGACTGTGTAGCCCCAAGGAGTCTCGTAATTCTGAATACGGCCGCTGACCGGTACTGTGGCACTGTGTTAACTGTACCGAAGCCTGTCTTAGCAGAACATGGCTTGTGGTATTTAATTGTTACTTGCCTTGCAAAGTTTTAACGTGCAGTTAAGCAGATTTGTATATTCAGGAGAAAATTTGTCACCATACAAATCCAGAACGTTCAGCGGAACAAAATGCTGCAAAGCACAGGTTTATAGAAGACTGTACAAGCAGATTCCACTCACCAAATCCCTTGTCAATAGGGCATATAGACTGTTCTAATGTTTAATACTCGTACTTGTCTAGCATTATGTTTTTGTGGAAATATAACTGACTCAGCCACGTTCCTGAATCCAAATATTGTAACCTACCGGTACACTGAGCCGGTCACGGTAGCCGAGCGTCTAAGGCGTGCACTGTCTTCGCTCGCTCGGAAGCCGGGATCGTGGGTTCGAATCCCGCTGAGGGCATGGATGTTTGTGTGCGTATTTCTGTGTTTGTGTACAGGTAGAGGCCTTGCGAGGAGCTGATCACCGCCCAAGGAGTCCTACCGTATGTCTAAGATTTAGAAAAACCGAAGTGAACGGAGAAGTTCATGGAAGTAGGCCTAGTCCCACTGGGGCTGTAGTGCCAAGGAAAAAAAAACAGGTACACTGGAAGCCGGTCGCAGTGGCAGCGCTGTCTAAGGCTCGCTCGAACACTGTGGTCGTAGGTTCGAATACCACTATAGGTATGGATGTCTTCGTGCGTTTTTTCTGTGTCTGTGTGTAGATAACGACCTTGCGACGGGCTGATCCCCCGTCAAAGGAGACCTACCAACTGTGTATAGATCAAAAAACTGAAAAAGCTGCCAAGGACCACAAGGGCTGTAGATAGACAAATAGATAATTAGATACACTTGAATCGGGTCTTCTCCTAAAATTTAGTTACATATGGATATGGGTGACTTGAACCGGCATGCTAACCGTCGTCACCTTATTTGGACATATTTCCTGAGAATCTCAAATTCACGCGAAACACACAGCCGGGTAGCCTCAACCGAGGTAGACGAATATTCTATACGTTTCATCATTATGCTAATAACTGAAGATTTTCTGTTTAATTTCGCCTGCTGGTAGTAGTGTATCCTCTGCTACAAATGTAATGACTCGGTCACTAGAGTCTCGTTCCAGAGAACAGAGTGCAGTCACGTCGACGGGACTAGCATGGAAATTAAAGCAACTTTATACATATTCGTTGTATGAAAAAAATATTATCTGCTGTCTGTTTTGTATTCTTCCCTACCTTCAAAGTGACTGCGACTATAAATATATCCATTATCGTTCTTGGCTAAGAAACTAACCATTAAGAAGACAGTAAAAGGAACAAGGACACAAATGAATACAGGACATTTGTTTCCAACTATTCCATGGCTAATTTAAGATAAATAGAAAGAGTAACAAATTAACATCCCACGAAACAGCGCTGAGAATAATAGCAGCAAATTTAGAAAGGCCATGGAAACATGCTGGGAAGTATTTGTTATATTCACTTAAATTCGGCTTGGAATGAAATACAATCGATATAGAAACACGTCAGACTCTGATGGAACTGATAACAATGTACAATGAATAATTGCATACTATCACGACGTTAGCAGATAGTACAGACCGCGCAAGGAAGTTCTAGGAAGGCTGCAATAAAGATCACCACTGTATTGCACTTGTTAAATTGACGGTTTTGATATTCTCCATGATAATATGAGTCCAGCGTCAAGGAAAAGAAACAAGAGAAAAATGTGCTAATTTTAAAATTAGCCTCAGTTTCGTAGTTATATATACATTATAGACCTAGAGTTAATGAGCAATGCAAGGAGTACAACTTTAACTGATCACGTCTTTATAATTTTTATAATAATAATAATAATAATAATAATAATAATATTCGTAGTATAATATATTATATTAAAAATAGCAATTCAAGAACTACGATCTTTCTTAAAAATACATAAACACATACCTCTTAGCCGTTATTAGGATAAGTCTGTTAATGATGTTAACGATGACGCCTGCTCATTGGATGATATGTCAAAGAACATTCATCATAACATAAACTTCTTGCACTAATGTCTTGTGTGTCGTTAGGAAGACACAATGAGCATCATTAAATACAGCATACATATCTGAATTATGTAGTATCTGAGGTTCTCAAGGTAGACTTCTGTCTTCTTGGATATAAAGTCGTGTAGTCCGTTTAAAGTGAACCGACGTTTCGGAAGCGACGTGTTCCTCTGGAAACGTTAATTGACTTCCAACTACATGGCGTTTTATCCCAGAAGATGTAAATCTTCTTTTGTGACTTATATCTGGGAATATGCTTTATATATTCTTCATATTGGTGATTACTGCTAAGACATCTTAATATGTGTTCCATTTCTCATACTCTGTTGCAACCTGTTGTATAAATAACTGTAGATTATATTTATTTTATTGTCTGTCAATACAATATATTTCCAGTAGATGAAATTCCTGTTCTATTTCGCTTAGATAGTAATCCTTTCCGAATTCGTGGATGGCTGTTACACAAAGATGCAAAAATTTTTATTATCCTTAGTTATGAGAAGTGAAAATCCATAATATTTAAGAATGTACCCAACGTTCTCCGCATCACATTTTGATAAAGATGTGGAAACAATCTGAGCTGGTACGCATGGAAGGACCGAATAATTTGGTAACAATTGAATTGTTTTCAAAACCCAAATAACTCACAATTTAACAGAATCTCAACGTATCAATCTTCTGCTAAACTTCTTATGGAAATTCTTATTACACGAACTGGACAAATTGAAATTATCAACCAACCAACCAACCAGCGAAAATTTCGACGCTTAAATTACATTGTTCGCCAAAAGCTGTAATTCAGTTAAGATAATTTTCTTACTGATAATAGTCTAATGGTGATACTTTCTAAATAAACTTGAAAGTTTTTAGTGTGATTTGAGTGCTGAAACTTGAGGAAAATATTTGGAGTATAGAAAGCCATCTAGCAGAGGTGAGGAAAATTACAAATTCTCTGTCAGAATGGAATTTGAACAGAGTGTAACGGGATGAGAATAAGTAATTGTCATTAAGTAACTAAACTTGACTTAGCTACTTTTTTTGTTCTTGGCACTACAGGCCCAATGGGCCTACCTACATGCCTACCTCCATGACCTTCTCCGTTCACAAACCTTAGCTACTTCTTTGGCTCTTAAATGTCCACAGTGTTGTATCACTTCGATACCTAATGCGAGTTCTTCATACCGTCAACGGGAATTGCATTTGGAAACTCTCACGCATTGGCTACTCAGAAATATTCTACAGGGTGATTCATATAGAACCGGCCCGACGAAATGAGCTGTAATATAAAATATACCATACAGATATTAAAGTAATTTACACATATCTTATCTTGGATTGTGTGCCGTGATCAGAGCAGGTGTTGAAAGTGTCCGCCGTTTTCAAGTAGGCACTAGAAACACTCGCTCTTCAACAGTGAACTCCATGACAGTCGCCTGCGCACTGCAGACACGTTTCGGAATTATCCGTGACCTTGCAGCATAAGGGCTCCCACTTCCCGGATCATGCGCACACCAATCGAGTCAGCACGGCCCACGGATTATTATGTCGTGATTGTGAGCGGTTATAAGCATCACCTGCGGAATTATTAGCAAATTCATCGGGCCGGTTCTATAAGATTCACCCTGTACTTCTATTGGGTTAAATGAACCCACCCGTCCGAGTCATTTCATACTGAGTTTAGTTAATACAGTGTATTCCAAAAAACTGATTGCAACTCATCAAATACCAGAACCAGCAGGAAATATTAGAAGTAAAACTGCTTAACCAGAGGAGTTGCAAAAGGTATTAAACTTTATTGGTTTGACGGCGCAGAAAACTTGTGCTCTAGATTATAACGTCACGCCGAACGTAATTTCCGCGCCTTCCATCTTAAGGGAGAAAAAAAAGAAAAGCAAGTAGGTACGGAAGAAAGAGATAGAGAGAGTAGTGAGTGACGTAGCGTTAATGAAGTGTCAATCATGGCATCAAAGGTCGCCTTTATGCTAAGAAATTGTGTTCAGTAAGAAAGTCTCACTTCTTTCTTGCGGAGAACAGAAGCACTTCAGTGGAACCGAGAGGATTCACCAGTTACGACATCATTAATACTGTACTGCTTTCGAATATAATTTACCTCAAAGTAGGCCTACGCTCCAACCTTTTCCTCGTAATATATATTATACGTGAAAATGTATTTAAGCTCAGTGCAGAGAAGTACGTAGTGCATTCTTCATTGGATAGCACTTTCTTAAATTATCCGCCTCATCCATTGGTTCCTTTCAGAAACCTTACGGAAAAGCATGCATTCAGACCCTCCATCTACCGGAATCGTGACACTATTCGAAATAACGACCGCAGAGCCTTGTGGGTATCGTACCATATCGGCGAATGGAGGATGATGCAACAAGTTCCCCACGTTACAACACCCAGAATCTGCAAGAAATATGGGTCACCATGTAAAACCTCGCATATTACGTAATGCAGAATTAATATTTCACAATGACTGAAGCGAAATGTCTTTAAAATTAGAGTATTCTGAGGACGCTTTGTGATTATTCTAACTTTATCAATTCCGGATTCATAAGCGAATGGAATCTCGTTAATAATACAACACCCAAAATCTGTTCCTCCTGGCTTAAAATCGGAATTCTCATGAGCTACAGCGTTTCTGTGCACTTCCTTTAATTACAACTCCACGTACAGAATTACTGATATAGGGTAATCGTAAGTAACTTAAATTTACTATGTATATAACCTCTTATAATGTATTCATTTTATTTTTGGGTTGTAACTAAAAATACCACATTAGGTAAATTGAAAAAATTTCACCTCATTGGGATTCGATCCCGCGACTTTCGGGCTTGTAGCATAGTGCCTCAACCAACTACGCTACCGCGTGCCCCAGGATTTTTTTGATATATGATATTAAAAGAATCAGTTAATAAGTGCTATATATTCCCTTCTTTCATTAATGTAGCGTATAAATACACGTATGCCTGAAATAAAGCCAATTCTGCGAAGCGCAGACAGAGATCTGGATTGCTAGTCTAGTTACAGTTACCACAAACATACCATTTTGCTCAAAACTTCTCCTCTGGTAATTCACCATAATAACCAGTTGTATAACTTTATTGCAATTAAGCTTAATTCTTAGAAATCTTATGTAGACGCAGTGCTTACTGCATTAAAGGAGATATTTTGAATACTGTATTAACGAGCAAAGTTTTGCAGCGTGTCTCTAAAGAGCACATAGCTCTTCACTTAAGAGTTCATTAAAATAACATTAAAGGTCACTAAAGAGATAGGAACGGTCCCACATATCATTTCGAGACGTCGTGTTTAACCTCATTTACATTTATTTATGAATTCATTTCTTTACCATTTTTTCTCCGCCCAGGAAATTTAAAGAATAATTTTCGAACCTTACAACACAAATAAATTACTTATCTTCTCCCACATGAAACATGACAAATTTGTACGTATGTAACAACACAGCTCGGACAGGAGGAATACATATATTTTGGCAGGAAGGTTTAATGGGAAGAGACTGCTTGTATACCTTGGCATGGCTTCTATGTGAGAATGTGATACATGATGGATATTAAAGAAACAGGGTATGAGGGCCCGAACTGAAGTCATGTGGCACAGGATAGGGTAAAGTGACGAGCTCTTGTGAACATGATAATGAATCTTCCGACTCCACAGAAGAAGGGGAATATCTTACGTAGGCTGTTCAGAAAGGACTCTGCTCTATAGAGTTACGTTATGGAATTATCGCAGATAATACGTATTATTACATTTTTGATATTAGAAATGTTTCAATAACACACCGTAAATAATTTTTAAGATTCTGTCCTCCAGAAACAAATGTGGCTTTCCCCTCTCAAAGTTAACTGATATTTCCTGTGGTTCTAGTCAATAATATTACGAATTCTGGAAGCAGTCATAAAATCGGGGGTTAAACTTGAAGTTTGAACGAGATTAATTTCTGTCGCGTCTTTAAAATACTCAACTTTTTAAAGAATATTATAAAATTTAAAATGACATAACAAGAAACGCCAGAATATTAAATTTTATATATAGGTGTAATGACGTGTAAAAATAATATTTCCGGTTCAAAATCTAAGTACTGTCTCATATTTACCTACTCAAGGTACGTTAAATTCAACAACAGAAAACAGACGTTATATACTGTGGAATACCGACTCTTGAGGGATAACGTCTGTGAAATAAACGAATACAAAACAGCCGTTGCTAGGTAACGGTTCCAGCAAATACGAACGTAACAATTCTACGGCAAGAATTGGACTGCAACAGGGGATCGACGTTTTCCATGCGATCTGTTTCGAGATGTTAAGTAGAAGAAGGACACATGAGGATCGGGTTAATCAGTGGAGTGTGTGGAGTGAGAAATCAGTTGGTTGGTGAGTTACTGAGTTGCAGAACTTTTGCGGTTCAGTCGTTGTGAGACTTTGCTGTTAGAAGCTGGTAGCTGAGGCCGGGGATCTTTCGGGAATCTAAAGGAAAGGGAACATCCGAGGTTGAAAATTATCTACCACGCAACGGCTAGTGAAGACGTGATTGTGGACACTAGTGTCTGTGTGTAACAGTGTACTGTACAGTGTAGTCATGAGCTGTACCAAAGAGTCAAATAAATTCTGTAATCAATCCAAAACGCGTCTTTTGTCATTCTAGAGGTTGTGACAATAATGTAATAGGACGTTACATTTTATATTACGAGAAGGTTCTCTCACTAGTAACCTCTCTTTTAGGTTTCATTAACATAATTTCATACCGAACAGATTGCTCTAGTACCAGTATTCTAAATTTTTATTCAGGGGTTCGAATCTCGGCAGAGACACCGTCCATTCTGAGGTTTATCCTGGTTTTACTCAGTCCCGCCAGAAAATTCAAGTTTAATAACTCAATTAGTTCAACTGTTTTCTTCCAAGTCCTATCCAATTCGCCTCCATCTACAATTTTACCACCCGACGCTGTGTTTTCTCAATATTGAAAACATAGTTAAACAGCCTCCATGAGAAAATCGTTGATTTTACTGTATAAGCTGCAAGTCTTTATCCTTTCATTCCTCTGTTCCCTGGAGAAAATTTACTCTCAAGAAAGTTAGGTATTTCCTTTACGATGTTTCTGACTCTCAAAATCCTTCGATTATTTTTTACCTAAGTGTCTTCCGGTCATACGGCAGTGTTTTTAAATGCTAGTAAACAATGTTTCAGTCGCTTGAATATTAGTCAATATATCTGAAAAAGTTAGAAAATATTTTATATCTCCTTATTTTAGAAAGTGTTAATTCTGTACAACCTATTAGCTCATCCCCACATAACTTCAGTGTACGCCGGTTCCAGTAAGCACGTGATAGCTATTTTTACTGTGGAACTGTTTACGACGCGTTATGAGTGGACTTAACATCAATCATCAAATTATGGCAAAAAGTATATCCTAATTATATTTAATTAATTAAAACAGTGTTGACTGATGTAACAAAGCTGGGCTTATGACTTTAATAATAGTGTCATTATGGGTCAGGAACAAACGGATTCCTCCCTACAGCAGGTGTGTCTGTTTCTCTTTAACAATCACCCACTCTCCTTCATCCGTACAATCCCAGTGTTTGCACTTCGCGGTAATTTGTTTCTGCATCCAGATAAATACACCGCAAAGCATCCCAACCTAAATATCGTCCTCTACAGGTTTCAATTTATAAGGAATTGTCAATAAATAATATTACCGATGTAGTCGTTAATTGCAGAATAAATATACTGACTCAGAAATTCGATGTAAATGCGTTGTTAAAGTATTCGTTGAAATTGAAAGTGGAAATCCATGAGATAAGTTCTTAAACAGTTTTGTGTTTCGTTATATCTTGTTCCTCTCAAACATAAGTCCCAGTCAGCATGTTTCAAGCACACTGGACTAACATCAAAACCGGAGTAATTTCCTTTCTTTTTTTCCTTGGCACTAAACCCCAGTGGGCCTAGGCCTACCTCCATGAACTTCTCCGTTCACTTCGGTTTTTCTAGATCTTACACATTCGGTAGGACTCTTTGGGCACACACACAAACTAAACATCCATGCCCTGAGTGGGATTCGAACCCACGATCCCGGTTTCCAAACGAGCGAAAACAGTACATGCCTTAGACCGCTCGGCTACCGTGACCGGCCTAATTTCCTTCTATTCACGAAAGAGACAGGAAGGGGGGCGGGGAGTTGACTGTGATCTACGCCTTCGCGGATTTAATGATTTACAAAATAAAATTATTTCGCGTATTTTGAACAGTGCGTGACATATCGAACAACACTGAAGCATAAACATTATATTATAGATTATATTAACATGCAAATTTAATATTTATGATTGAAGCATTTTTTGGACTAACCTTGAATTTAATAAGCTGTAAGTGAAAATTATCCACGTCTCTGTGCAGTGTCACGCTTTATTGATAATTAGCTCAGTAATTAATTGAGTTTACGATTGTATGCAGAAAATGTTTGTTATCTGTGTTGTGTGTTAGCTCTCTCAAGTTGTAAAGCTCGGATTTAGATTGTGAGCTTTATGTGGCAACTTTGTGCATTTTTGTGATGGAATTTCAGGAGGCCTGTGACGGTAGACGATCGGTCTAAAGCATGAACTGTCTTCGCTCGCTGGGAAGCTGGGATCGAATCCCACTCAAGATATGGAAGTTTGGTATGTGTAAGTGTTTATTCTGTGTTTGTGTTATCCTGTGTGCAGGTAGTGGCCTTGCGACGCGCTGATAGTCTGTAAAATGGTTGAAATGAAAAAAAAAGAAACTCGACAACGTAAAGGTATAAGAGGACTGGAATAAGTAAAATAAGTAATTTGAGAGGAATTTACTGCATACGTATTTAGGACCGAAATAATCTGATGTTGGTGGTCAGATTTTGCTCCGAACCATCAGAAGTAACCGTAAGTCTATATAGTCGCACAGCCTAGGAGAGCACAGTCAAAATGTATAGATTTGTGTCGGCAACATATTAACAAGACAAAAATAAATACTTCAAATTTGCATAAAGACACATTGGAAAATATCTATAGTCCTCACATCCCTGCTTAAGAATAGAATAGTGGAATATATTTCTTGCAATTTAAGGTGCAAAAAGCTTGAATTTCATTGATTTGAATTAACTGACAGTCAATATACCTTCTTTGTTGAAAGCATAAAACTGCAATTTAATTAATATTTGTGAATAAACAACTGATGCAATAAAGCTTAGTTAATATTAAGTTTAAATGAGTTGTACAAATCGAAATACCTGAGGTGCTCCTAAGGATAAAATTATAGGAGAATAACAATAACCGATATCGCAGTTGGGAGTCATTCGCTGACGTCCACAGAACCCATGAAAACAAGAGCAGTATCTCTTCACTGCCGAATAGTCTGCAACTTTAAAATATCCATAATACGAGTATGATTTTCTGTCAGTTAATATGCATTAGCAAGACTGTACTGAATTCTCTTTATGGACTGGATGACAGGTGTGTTCTAATAAGAAAGAAATTTCCACTAATTTATTCTACATTCCAGTCTTAAAGTTAATTAAATTATTTGAGATTAAATGAATATAAATTTTTAAATCTTTCAATGAGTATTAACTGGAATTAGCCGTCACGCCACCGTGCATTCGTAACTGATTGGGGATCGTGGCCGATGCTATAGTCGTATATATGTATACTGTATATGGTAGTTTAGTTATAGAATTCTCTTCAAAATTACCACCCCTTTCCGTTCATCAAACTTGCGGCGTGATCAAAAGAGTTCGAAACCGGCTTATAATTAGGGATCGAAAGTTTAATGGCTAAAAAAGTATATGATAAAATCCAATATTGGATTTTAGCTCAAAGGTACAATATGTAGAGAAGGGTAATATGGCTTGCTTTACGCCTGTGCTGTCAGTTCTAGGTAAAGGTTATTTGATATCACACCGTGAAAAATTGAAACCGATAAATATCGATAAATTGATCGCATATATTATTTAATTAAGTATGCGGGTGTCAACGTAATTTAAGCTTCTGTACCTAATCTGATCAGTGCAATGTACTGTGGCGGGAAAGACCGCATTTAAAGACCCGTTGCTAAGCAGTGAATCTGTAAACATCGGCCGTTTCTAGGCAACGCCCGTAACACACACGTGACAAACAGTAGAGGAATAGTGTTTACCATGTCCACGAGCGGACCGTTGCTATGCAAAGCGAGCTGTCATTTCATGATACAAAGCCTATAAAATCCCTGGCCCATAGTTCCTTTAAAACACTTTGCCTCTGGATTTGTAACACAGCACCTTTCTACTGTTCCTATAAGCATACAGCATTCTAATTAGATGCATTAAGCGTATTAAAAGATAATTAAAGGAAAGGAACTTCGCGCTTCCTAAGGAGCTGTGTTGAGAATACAGCTATATGGGGAGTAATGAGGAAACGTGCAATAATATTTATGAAGAGGTGTTCAAAGTGGAGCGCTTGGGAAACTGCACGAAACTGAGTCCTGCGTTACTTGTTTCCATTGCCTTGTACTAACGTTACAGGTTTGAACGAAATTCGGCTTCGTAATAATCCATTAAGCTTACATTTAACTCATTCAAAAGCTGTCTCTTTCGATTGTACTGTGGGAGAGAGTGGGGGGGGGGTTGTATGGAATAAGAATTTCGTCCTAAGGAACCGATGTATCTAGTAACGTTATCATCATGAGTATCTTGGACAGTAATTTTATTGAAGTGTATGTGTTAGTGACTTATCTTCTCGATGAATTTGATATGTGATTCGTGGATTAATACCTACATAGTTCGAGGAAAAGAAATAGCACTAAAAAAATAATAAAAAACATGAACATAATATACCTAGACACCTACAAAGAATTTTGACTAAATCACATTCTTAGTGAGTTCTTTATCTTTAAAAATTTCTTGTAGTCAGCACACTCTCACGGACGTACACCGAGCGCACACACAAATCTTATCCCTTGTTTTATATGGGCATGAACATCTTACTTTAGTCCTATGGGAATGATATAGGTAGACGGTTGATATCTAAACGCTAATTGCTGAGAAAAATATTCGACCTTAAGGAAG
The DNA here is from genome assembly GCF_002891405.2 of Cryptotermes secundus. NCBI lineage: Eukaryota > Metazoa > Arthropoda > Insecta > Blattodea > Kalotermitidae > Cryptotermes > Cryptotermes secundus. Next base: position 877,802 of record NW_019721520.1, on the reverse strand, counting down.
AGGAAGAGAAATGACGCATAAATTAGACAGTAATAAGATTAACAATTGTGTGCAATCTTCATTTGGTATTATTACTGTGATTTAGAAAGGATGCGAAGTGCCGGGCATGTGACAAGCATGTAAGAAACGAAATTTGCTCGAAGAATTTTAAGCTGCAAGCATGTTATACCAATAAATTTTGGTCACAGATTTTCAAAGGATAGAAATATGAATATATGGAAATAGCAAGCGTAAATGTAAGGAAAATATCTGTTTTGTTGTTGTTGTTGTTGTTGTTGTTGTTGTTGCTGCTGTTGCTGATTATTATTATTTTAGGACGTTCTCAGAAGCGTTGAATGGTAGAATGAAGGAAGTGATCGTGGAGTAATTGAGGTATTATCGCGGCATTTACCTGTAGGGACTGAGAAAACCACGAAAACCTTCAGTCAGGATAGTCGGTGAATCAAGAGCTTTACTGCCACGTAAGCCCATTCGGTGGAAGAATATTATTAAAATGGACCTTACAGACAACACTATGTAATACGGTGGATTCAATACAACTGGTTCAGAATGGGATCGAAGACGGACTTTGTGAACATGATGGCCAACTTCCGGGTAGCATACAAGCATATATTCTTTGGAGCCTTAATAGGAATATATGATCAGGAGGAGAGACTTTACGTTTAAACGTTCTATCTTCTGGTAATATACCGCAGTGTATTCCTTTTAAAGTGAACCGACGTTTCGGAGGAACACTTTGCCATCTTCGAAGTTGAAAATTAAGCGAAGCAAGAAAGTAGCATGAAGCAGGAAGCAAGTTGCTTTTCAACCCTGAATATGGAGTCGACACTTTGCTTCGAAACGTCGGCTTACTCTCAACAGACTACACGGCGTTATATCCTATAAGACAGAATTCTTCATAACCACAGCTATGACAACCCCACAGCCCACATAACCTTTGCGTTGTAATCTGTCTCGGAGACGTTAGCAAGAATATGACTACAAGCAGACAGCTGAAATACCACACAAGAAATTAACGTTTCACGAGAAATGTGATCACCAAAGTTCCCCTTACAACGTCTGCACTATAAACTAGGGTGCCTGGGTAAATTCTCAATGTAAATCCCTAGCCTCTAGAAGAGCATCTAGAATTCAGATGAGACTAGTTAACTGCGTTCTTTGCATATACAAAAAAGTATTGGTAAATCGTGAAATCATCAATGTACTTCGCTATTTAAACTCAGCTCATGTAAGCAATAACAAGTAGCTTCTTTTTGCTTCATGTGCACTATGAAACTCTGCCTCGATTTACTGCCGTGAATATCGGTGTTTTGAGAACCTCGTCTAGCCTTCCTTTTATGCTTCCCTTAAGGGAGACTGAAAATTATCAGTTTCCTGTAGCTACAAATGAAACAAAATGTAATCTGATTTGGAATTCTCCAGAAGTAGCATGTGATCTAACGTCCCATTTTGTTGCATTATCAGAAATACCAAGGGATATTCCGCTCTTAGGTTTCCAAATTAAATTTTTGTTTTATCATTTTAAAGTATTTCTGTAAAATGTTAAAGAACAGACTGTAAATTTTATTAAACTCTTTTACTCTGTATACCTTCAGTCTCCATAGTTCTGATTTTAAACGCTGATAATCTTCCTATGTTCCTTTGTGCAGGCTTAAATATTTAAAGTATTTTCCTCTTTTTCATGAGAATATTTCTGCGTTTTAATTTTGTTCAGAAGTAATCAGCTTACTTGTGTGGTCTGCAAATCATTTTTACAGCTGCTGTCGTGTTTAAGCATAATTTAATAACGAATATACATTACTAAGAATATAGCCCTAAAATATGGGGTATTAAATTGCGTTGGTAAAAAAAATATATATTTCCATAGCTATCAGATTATAACTATGAGTATACATAGATCTATATGCACCCATTTGGTTCCATTTATGACACTAGTTACCACAGAAATGCAGGAGTTTTTTTTTCCTTGGCACTAGAGCCCCAGTGGGCCTAGGCCTACTCCATGAACTCCGTTCACCTCGATTTTTCTAGATCTTACATATTCGGTAGGACTCCTTGGGCGAGTGATCAGCTCGTCGCAAGGCCTCTACCTGTAGACAAACACAGAAAAACGCACACAAACATCCATGCCCTGAGTGGGATTCGAACCCACGATCCCGGCTTCCGAGCGAGCGAAGACAGTGCATGCCTTAGACCGCTCGGCTACCGTGACCGGCGCAGGAGCTATTAGAATACCAAATTTTCATTAATGACTGAAAATGAGAAGGTATAAAAAAGTGGAAGTAACATCTTACATATTAAATAGCGATGAACTGTCGCCAGAGAGGATAAGAGAATCTCAGAGGAGTGGTCATGTACAGTGCCATAACCTGTGTTTTAACGCGTGTATCTCGAGAGAAGTTCACAAGGCGTTCCACTGAAAGGTCGCTGAAATTCCCCCTGTCTACATGGCATGACAACCCAGAAGATATTATTATGAATATTAATAATTACCAGCACTGTCATCTGAAAATACAAGATACCGCAAGACTGTGAAAGTAAAAATTGAGAATATCCATCACCATCCTAACATAAGACAAACAGTGTTCGTAAGCAAGCCTACAATCTATATCAATATCGAACCGTTGTCGTTGTGTTATTTGCCTCACTAGATACAAATGAATAAACTCTGATCATGTGCAACTATACATAGAGTATTACTTGACGCTGTACTTAGTGACGTAGTTTTACTCCCACTTCAAATTTTCGCACAGACGTCATGTTATGATTATTTACGAACTATAGAACTGTGATGACCCCTATTTTGATTCTCATGAAAATCGGCTTAGTTAATAAACAGTTATTGAGTAATTTGTTACAGCATGTCTTTAATGAGAAGGTAAGGCCACTTAGCTGCCACTGGCTTTCCGACAGCACAGTTACTCTTGGTTCCAGGCAACGCGGGCCTTACGACCAAATTTTTCTGTCTCACTACTCTGAGTGTACCCAAGTCTTTCAAGTGGTTGTCTCTTTCATTCAGATGTACCGAACAATAATTTCTTGCCTCATTTTTGCTTGCTATATGCTACATCCGCCTCATCTTAATAATATTGGATATAGAGAGCAAATCAGATATCCCGAACTATGTAATTTTTCCTATTTCTTGTTGCTTCAACCTCCTAAAAATATTAATGCAAGAATATAAACAGGCTAAAATAAAAAAAATACGTGACTCTAAAGAATGATAGTTTTGGGATTTGACGCCAAGCAGTCTGAAGAAGTACACACACGCTCGCAAGAACACCGTCACGAAGCAATATCCTAGAAAATAGCATTCTTCCAAGTACTGTTTAGTCGTTGTCATGTAATAACTTGTTCAAAAGCAATGCCACTTTCTTTCGCTATATCGAAATGGAATAATTTAGGATAGTGAACAATTAAGAACTTTCGTGGTAACGGATGTGAACATAGTTTTCCACAATGATGGCAAATTACTTACATTATCTGAAATTACCAATGCTGTTAGATGGCCCAGATATGTACGTGTATAAGCAATGTTGTGGAACATTTCTTATCCATGTCATATGAAGTCACTTGGCCGGCCGTATTAACACGCTTCCTCTCTTGTGCCCCCTGTGGGGCCCTGCATAAATTACAGTAGCACGCACAGGGAGTGTCTTTTAATTTGTTTGCATATGCATTAAGCTTCACCGAACGCCAGAGTCTCCTAGCTGGATCACGTATGCAGACTACTTCTATTTATATATGCATACAATATCTGACTAAATATCCGAGTTTGGGGTATGGGAGACGGAACCCATGCTGACTCGTAGCAGAGGAGCTTGGCTTAATAAGACACATGGGGAGCTTCCTGCAATGCACCTTAAAACTAAGCCAGCTTCGTATATACGAATATGAACTAGCTTAGTATGTTAACAAGACCAGAGAAATCCCATAGGAAGTTGAACGAATGATAGGATCGCGCACAGAATATTTAGTTCGGACTGTCGGACAAGGCAACATTAATTCACTGCAGATACTTTATGTTAATTTAATTTACAATTGTATGATAGATTCTAGTGCTCTTGAAGAGAATGAAATATAGTGGTGTATGTTCGTAAAACAGGGGTTAGACGTTTAAATATTCAGATTGGTGTATGAGATCAAATCACGAAGCATCTTTTTATTATTGTAAGGATGCTTTCTCGAACTGTTAAATCATATAACGCCGAGTGTACAAAATTATTAATTTGGAAGGGCGAGATATTAAGAAGCAGTGTCCCGTCGTATGATAGACAGTCATATCCTTCTCAGTCTTCACTAGATGTTTCTTGGCAACGGCTTCTAACAGTGAAGATTCTTCAGCTTCCCGTTTTCAGGTTCTCTTGTTACAGCCGCACGTGCAGAAGTTTTTTCCAACTGACATGTCAACTAATTGGGTTCCAGGCTGACGGCTATTTCACACCAACCTCCTAGCCTTCTCTTCACAACCTGACTTTCAACTGACAACTGAACTTCAAGATAAATCCTCGGCGCGGACCACGTCAAAACATCGTTCTATTGTTGCGCGCATGTTCGACCCCGCGGGAATCTTCTTCCCTAGTCGTTGCTTAGAAACTGTTTGCATAACCTCGTTGTTCTATTGTTGCGTGCGTCACCTAGCAACGGCAGCTGTTTACAGAGTCACCGCTTAGCAACGGATCTATACACCACAATATTACGTAACCGAAAATAAAATTATAGAACTAGCTGAGATATATCACACAAATGTATGAATAACATTTTCTGAAGCATCAAAACAAAGAATATTTAATCTTCGAACATCAAAACCATATTAACGCACAGAACATGGCTTTATTGAATGCATAGGCTTTCATAATTAAGGATGGGAGGAACGTTGAAAGTACGTGGCATTCTGACCCCGAGGAGCTTTGTTTACCACAAATAACTTGTCGCCTTCTATGGAAACCCTCACTCGCCGTCAGATACACTATACTTAAGCTAATATTAATGAACTGAAGTAGTCTACTACTTTCGTACCTGGTATATAAATCTGTGTATTAAAGTCCGTTCTGAAGCATCAATAATGTTACTCGCACCTTCTTTTTCCAGTGAGATTCGGGGCCTAGGCCCTTATTCAGTTCCGCAATCATTTTTCACAGACCGTAGGACGTCTTGGACGAGTTATCAGTCCACCTAAAGGCTTCTACCTAAACACTGGACAAAACAAACACAGAATAACCGCATACACGCATCAATCATCCATGCCTTGAGTGGGATTCGAACCCACGATCTCAGCGTCAGAGCGAGCGAAGACAGTTCATGCCTTAGACCGCTCAGCTACTGTGACCGGCAGTGTATAAGGATAATATATAAGAATTCAGTTCGTACCTCACAAGAAACAGATCCGAACCCACGATCCCGGCTTCCGAGTGAGCGAAGACAGTGCATGCCTTAGATCGGTCAGCTGCTGTGACCGGCAGTGTATAAGAATAGTATATAAGAATTCAGTTCGTACCTCACAGGAAACAGATCCGAACCCACGATCCCGGTTTCCAAGCGAGCGAAGACAGTACATGCCTCAGATCGCTCGGCTACCGTGAGCGGCAGTGTATAAGAATAATATATAAGAATTCAGTTCGTACCTCACAGGAAACAGATTCGAACCCACGATCTCAGCGTCAGAGCGAGCGAAGACAGTTCATGACTTAGACCGCGCAGCTACTGTGACTGGCGCTACTCGTACATAACACTTAGAATAATAATTATACGAGTAAAAAGCTAATTTATAACTTGTTAAATATCATATGAAACGTCCGTTGTTAGTTGTATTTAGCTTTTTTATTGTATGTGACACAAATGTCAGTGATTCGGATGTGTTAACTATAGCTTCCTTCCAGTGCAAAATTCATAGTACTTCTGGGCTTCTGAAACTAAGTTAGCCCTAGCTTATTCATTCAAATGAATGTTTTACATTTTGAAATGTGCAATAATAATAATAATAATAATAATTTCCTTCTTTAATTTTTTTCATTGTCTCTACAGGCCCCTTGGGCCCGGGCCTCTAATTTTCAGTTTCATGATCAGTAACTGCCTTCTAAAAGAAGTTATTGAAGGAAAAATAGAGGGGCGGATGAAGTGACCAGAAAACGAGGAAAAAGATGTAAGAAGATGCTGGATGACCTTGGGGACAGAAGAGGATATTTTCATTTGAAAGAGAAAGCTCTAGATCGCATCAAGTGGAGGAACTCTTTTGGAAGGGACTGTGGACCTGTCATCTTGACAGATTACAGATGAATGAATGAATGTTAATTTTACTGCCTGTAGGAATCCTTGGACGAGGACCAGCTTGTGGCAAGACCTCCACATAAACACAGGACAACACAAACACAGAATTAATATACACATACTAAATATCCATGGCTTGTGTCGAATTAAAACCCACGATCTCTGCTTCTGAGCGAGCGAAAACAATACATGCTTCTGACCGCTCGGCTACCGTGACCGACTTCCCTGCTTTCTAAAGGTTGAAAATTCTCTTCAGTGACATGATCGGTTTAGACGAAAATCCGAAATATTCCATTCACCTCCAGTTCCTTCTGATCTTTTAGACTACTCTACGAAAGTACGTGTATTACGAAACGGAACTGTAAAGCGATGGAGATGGAGCATCAATTTATTTCAAATCACTCTGAAAATGAAATGCATCTGGAAAATGTTTAATTATACACACTCTTAGTCCCAGCGTCTGCATATTTGTTTACAGTAAAAGTTTCGTGGGATACCAAATTCAATGACAAGAAAGCAAATCCTGTTCTCTTATAACACGGGAGCTTTTGAAGGCTACAATTATCTGATGCACTTTCATGATTTACTGAGTCTGTGAACCGGTATATATATTGTCGCGTATTGGGCGTATATCGCGACAAATAACTTCACGCCGTATTTTACATAGCGAATTTTATTTCACATTCGCACTTACAATCACCCAAATTACAGATTCACAATTACTGCTATCTGCAGTATCACAAATACTATACTCCAAATGCCAGAATACAACTGACTGGTTGCTGGCTAACTCGGAACTAACTCGGAAGTAGCTCCAGGACTCACTCGGCGGTAGCTCCAGGACTAACTCGGCGGTAGCTCCAGGACTGACTGTGAATAGCCTTCGCTGCTCCTTATGTAGCCTTGATCGGACAACTGTCGTCTGGTGCCGTGTTGCTAGCCACGCTGTCCGGAGTTGTTGACTGCTGCCTAGCAACCGCGATATCCCTCGGTGACGTCACCGCTGTTGATTCGCTTTGCATAGCTTCAAGGTCGCGGGGACTCGGCTAACGTCGGCTCCGCTCGGCTCACTTCGGCTCCGCTCGTGACGTCACCACGCGTTGCGCGTTGCATAGCTACCAGGATGCGGGGTGATTACTCGCCTATTACGCGAGCGCTACGCTACCGCTACGTGCAGCTGGGGAAGGTAGGGCTCAACATGTCACAATATATATATATATAGAGAGAGAGAGACAGACAGACAGACGGAGAGAGTGTGTGTGTGTGTAAAGAAATACACATATGGTGAGGCTATCACTGAAGGACGAAGGGTCAGATAGCTGGAGATTCTGGAAACTTACATGTGCAAATCAGCAAATAGGTCACAAATGGAAGTCAAACAGCTGTAATTTACGTAATATGTTCTCTATACGTGTAACTAGGTAGCAGCACAGTTCGTCTTCATGACAGTATAGGTTATAGATTCAGTAGCTGGTTTCAGTAGTAAAAATGGCAACAGTGCATGAGGACTTCGCCATGGAAGAGCAGCGTTCTGTTGCGCGTTTTTTGTGGACAGAAGGACTCAATGCAAATGATATTCATGTAAAATATTTTCTGTTTACGGTGGGGAGAGTTTTTCGAGCAAAGTGGTTCACAATTGGCTGCCAAACGTTTCGCTGATGACGAAGAAATTGAAATGGAGGTGCTGAAGTGGTTGAGACAACAGTCAAAATAATTCCATACTACGGGTTTCGACACACTTGTAAAGCGACTGGACAAGTGTATCAGTGTTGGTGGAGGATATGTAGAGAAATAAATGTTTCATGCAAGTTCAAATATAACATGCTGTACGTTTTATGTCATTTGTGATCTATTTACTGAATCTTCCTTGTAGTATATTCTAATTCTTCGGAGAAAAAAAATCTGCACATTAATTAGACCACTTATTAACTTTAAATTTTGAAAGTTTAAAAACTTCTGTTGTACAAAGTTTGTTCTCTGTTCTTCACATAATCTCTGCTTGTACATGTAAACCTTCCTAATCAACATTTTATATGCCCACACAGTACGTAAATTCGCTAAGATTTTCTAGTGAGGTGCATGTGAACTGGCTTCATAAACTTTAACTTGCTAGAACTTCGGTTTGTATTTGACAAACCGCGTTAGGACGATAATGAAAATGATAGATCCCATGTAGAGTAGTTAGAAAAATACTAGAATAAATCATAGAAAAATACTGTAACAACTGATATTGGGTCTGTGTTACAACTTGCTAGATCATGAGACGATTTTCTACGTCAACAACAGTACATAATAATTAATCATTCGATGAATGACATGTGCTTATATTGAATGTATAAGGGCCCTTGCACCGCGACCTACAGTGATATATTGTGCTTTGTGATTATATTGCTATTAGCCGCTTTTTTCTGTGAAAAAAGTCACTTATCTAACCTTATAATAGACTAAGGCTTCCATCCATTAATGATTTAAGGACCTGGAAGTATATATACACTTTTTAATAAAATGACTTCATTTATAAGAAGTTAACAAGTCATAGATATATAAAATACTTTCTTGTAACACATGAATTTAGAATGCGACATTCGTGGTGTAATCTTCGTAAAAACTGAAAGTATGATGTAAGTTTTGAGGTTTTCACGGCGATTACTATGAAGAAAGTCGTCTTCTGAGATCTGGCGCCGTGTATTCTTTGTTTCAGCTGACGTTTCGGAGGAATACAGAGAGCAGTAGCTACTGCTCTCTGTATTCGCAACGCAATTCACCTGCCCTGAAAATGGAGGCGATACGTTCCTCCGAAACGTCGACTGAAACAAAGAATACACGGCGCCAGATCCCAGAAGATGACTTTCTTCTTGAAAGTATCATGATTATGAAATTCTATGTCCCCAGTTAGATAAACTGGAACTGAAAGTGCTAGGTAGCAATTGTTTTCAGGGAATATATTTACCACTAATAGTCATGTTCTTCAAACGTCGTTAACATTTTTTTGCTAACATCACAGTAGGTCATGATGAAACTGAAGAGAATCAAACAATCACAGCAGTAACATACGATTTTCCTCACTTTCCACTCCTTTCAAGAGCATCTTCTTCTGTTCTCAGTTCTCTTACGTTTTTGTGCATCTACGCGAATGTAATCAATCTCCCAAGCAGAAATCCATTCGAGTTCGGAGCCACAATGCATTACAGGAGCCTGAGGCAACTCTGGACTGACTGGCCACGAAAGGAACCATAGCAAGAACCCAGTGAGTCAGTCACTCACAATACCCTTCTTCCCTCCCCCACGACTCGCAAAGTTTTGGATTTAGAAGGATGTGTTTACTTTTGTGAAAATTTTAGCTTTGTAAGCTCTCACATCGAAAAAAGTTCTGGAAACGTTACGTCATATTATGGTGTTATTACTCTGTGGTGAAGCCATCAAAACACAACAAATTTGGAAGCTACTCTTATTCACGTTCATTTAGTGTGACACTGCTTTTACTCTTTAGGAACAGAGAAACTTTTACGAGTAAATTTCTTGGCGTAATTTACGAGTAGCCATTTTATATTGCACTCTTATACTGCAACAATATTTTATTAAGAAAAATGCTAAATGTTTCGTATTAAAATTTTCGGCCTTATTTATATGTGTTCTGAATATAACGCCGCCAGGAATATTGAGTTTACGTACAGCTGAAGACGATGTTAAATTCTATTGTAAATATTTAAATAAGTCAATACGACGCACAGCAACAGCTGGAAGCAGCATCGTAGTAGCATTAGGCATGTTATATTTCAGGTGTAACTTCGTGTGATATTAGTGGTATGATATTTTTAACTTCTTTAAATCCATTTAATTTAAATTTAAATTTCCATCATTATAGATTTTCGCATACGTTGCTAAAGGTAGGAATTTCAGGTTGAGTGGTAATGTGATTCTCCAAACATTAGACTAAGCTCAACGGAGAATGCAATTTTTATACATGACACAACTCCAAACTCAAAATTAATTATTTGTTCGCTTCATGTTTCTAATTATGTTGTAACTTTTGCGACTGCCAAACTGAATTATATATTTTAAAGGCTCCTAATATCCGTGAATATCAAGTTGGAAGTCCTGCAGTAGACCATGCAACAGCGGACATGCTCAAATTCTAGTCTCACATTCTGCTTCTACGTCTTTCAGTCCACTCAGTACAAAGTGAGAATTTCTCCTTAAAATTCGGCTACAATTTCACTTCAAAATCTCTCAATTAGCAACTCAAGATAATTCTAATATTAATTTTCTGATACAGTCTGACTTCAATACTTGAAGCATTCTTGACAAACATGGCCAAAAACTGGGCCACGACAACACTTCAGATCTATATTAAATGTTTTTTCTTTACATTTTTTCATTTTGTACATACATTCTATTTGATGTATTTCGATATTCGTCGATACAACAACGAATAAATAAAAAACCCCATGACCTGTAGTCCGCAAGCGAAACATACCGACCGAGCAACCGCAGTTTGTCTGCGAAGTTAGTGCCAAATTTTGCGGATAGATGGTGTCACGTGGTCAGCTCAACGGATTCCCACCACCCCCTTAATCACGGTTTTCTAGACAGGAAAATAAAACTGATATTAAAAGTAGCAATACACTCTTATATTATACACATCCACTCCATGTGTGGATCCAACAACGACTGGTATATACATATATCCATGCAAATGTGATGATAATGATCTTTTAGCTCGAAATACATTGTGGACATACATATAACAAAAGAGAATATTAACACTTTTGATATAAGTTTTATTTGTTAGGTGTTGTGTGGGCGGTCACTGAAATACCTCGTCTAAATGGCCCAATGATGAGCTAGAGTGGTCACGTACAATTTAGTTGAACTCTTTAGGTCTAATGAGCAGACCGCTGGCCAGCATGTGACAACTGGTGAGAAAGTGGGTGCATGATGAAAAGATAAAATGGCAACTGAAGGCAGGAAATGAGTTATGGTTCACACGCCTTAAGGTGTGAAATAGCTTCCTCCACAAATCTTGAAAAGGAGCACGAAATTTCTCAAGGTCCATGGCTCTGACCCAAGTTCGAACGATTTATAGATCAAATGGTATTAAATCATTCTTACGTCCCTTAATAACCCATTATATTCATAAATTGCGCTCTACAAGAAAGAAGGTGCCGATTGAATCGGCCGCATGGTCAAAGGAATGAAATATCTTCCTCCGCTTAAACCTTGGGATCGTTGGTTCGAATCTAACTCAAGGCATAGATGTCTACGTTTATTCTGTGTCTGTATTGTGCTGTGTAGGTAGAGGCCTTGCGACAAAGCTGGCCACATGTTCAAAGAGTCCTACTGATATTCTATAAAACTGATATTTCAGAATTAATCGGTTCTGGAATAGAACAGTCCTGAGAGAGCCTAATCCGCAGAGGTAGAAGAAGAATGAAGTAGTTCCTTTGGTTTTCTTTATCCGTCATGAAAAATTATTTATAATTTCAGGTGAGAATAATGTACATAAACAATTTCGATAATCTTCGATATCACACGTCATAAAAGAACATAACATCGACCAAGCTCTGGAATTCTATTGTCGTGCAAATTAATGTCGCTATAAAAAGTGGACTCTTTTGAAGTGCTTTGAAATTCCTGCAAAGCACTCCCACAATGACAGTCGACAAATGAATCAATTGTCAATAATAACCTCTAAATAATTTTGATACATACCTCACTTTTAAATGTTGTGTTGTAAACATGGATATAATGTCAAATGAAACATTGTGTGGCCTCCAATTTCAGTCGCATCATGTGCAGCTTTCATGCAAGACCACAGTAATCACGCAGATAACCGACAAAGCATATAATTCATTCGTTTTTGTAATATTATACCAGAAAATTTTGTTGTTTATCCAACACTTTGTAACATTAAAAATAACATGCAATTTTATTAATAGCATTGACCGCAAACAGGGAAAATGGTGAACTGTAATGGCGGTAAAAGGGTAATGTTCCGTCAGATTATAAGGGAACATCAATGAGCTTTAAAGCAAAATATAATTAAAGTCTGTACCATCTAACTTTACTCGTTACTGTACAGACGTATTTGTAAACTGTCTCAATATTAGGTAACTGCATATGACTTTCACGGATACCTAAAGCACCCCCTCCTATATGCTGAGCAGAATTTCTTTTTCCTTGGCACTACAGCCCCAGTGGGCCTAGGCCTACCTCCATGAACTTCTCCGTTCACTTCGGTTTCTCTAGATCTTACACATTCGGTAGGACTCCTTGGGCGGGCGATCAGCTCTCTACCTGTACACAAACACACACACACACACACACACACACTAAACATCAATGCTCTGAGTGGGATTCGAACCCACGATCCCGGTTTGCAAGCGAGCGAAGACAGTACATGCCTTAGACCGCTCGTCTACTGTGACCGGCGGTGTATAAGAATAATATATAAGAATTCATTTCGTACCTCACAGGAAACAGATCCGAACCCACCATCCCGGCTTCCGAGCGAGCGAAGACAGTAGTACATGCCTTAGGCCGCTCGGCTACCGTGACCACCGCTGAGCAGAATACATTGTATCAAATAATATAACTGATAATATTACATGTGTGCTACAAGCCGGAAAGTCACGGCTTCGATTACTGATGAGGTCCTGGATTTTTCAATTGACTTATTTTCAGCAGCAGTATATATCTGAAGTAGACTCGGCTTCTAACAGAAATGAGCACCAGGATCTTCCCGGGGTAAAGTGCGGCAGACCAGAACGTAAGGCTGGCAACCTCACCGCCATCTGTGAGAAAAACTCTCTAGAAAAATATGGGTCTCCAGTGTCCGTTTTCCACCCTTACTTCTATTTTAATAATATTGACGGTAAAATCATTTTAATCCATTTGAGCATCTGAAATGTTGTCTTCACAGTTTCAGACTCGTCGTACAATTCATGTTTCTCCATATAATTTTTGTATATGACATTTCTGTTTAGTTAAGGATCAGACGGTTCTCTTTTCTTTGTAGTGGTGTCTTGACTGAGTAATATCACGGAAATCCTCAGTCAGTATAGTCGGTGCCCTGTTGTCGAATCAAATCTGGCACCTCTCCATATAAGACCGAAGACTTTGCGTTTGAGTCAATTTGTGCAGCACAGAGTGGTAAATTAATTCATGAATCAACTTAAGTTATGTTATATAAACAACCAACACGTGCCACCAAATGATGGATCTGCCTACATTGTCTCGTTCGATGTTACTCAACAATTGTTACAGTGTGGCAGAATGAGAATATGGCAGACAGAATTGAGCCTTCTCAATATTCTGGAGTCTGGCATTCCGTATATGTCTTCGTTATAAACCTCTTTTCTTTATTCGAGAGACGTAAAAATATGGAACGTTGTCTCTGATTGACTAATTAAGCACTACGCCAAGAAGACCTATGGGGGAGTGGATGTAGATCCACATTTTCTTGACCTCTACACTAGTCGAAGGCAAGTGGTGAGCTTCAGTCACCGACCGACTTACCTCTTAGGAAAAAGCCACCGGTACCCATTGGATAGGAGGCTGGGTGGACCCCAGACCCGGTGTGGACAACGTGGAAATGAGAAAAATCTTTCCCCTACCGGGACTTGAACTCCAAACCCTCAGTCGTCCAGTCCGTAGTCAGTCGCTACGCTAACTTGCTTCTGCCCGGGAGCATAGACCTACAGACTTGTGGAACGAAACCCAGAAGGCTATGTGACTCCGTCTGAAGTGTAGCCCAGTTTGGTCTCACCGAACATTTCCTCCATAGGGGTGAACTGTACACTGCCAAGCGGTGAGACTGAGTATCGAATGGCACTGTGCAGATAATGACGTCTGTGATGTACTGACGTTTGCCTTCTTTAAGTGACTCAACTTATGCGTTATTAGGAAGAAATTTCTGTAAAAACCTTTGGGAAGAAGATATTTCAAGTCAAGTTACACCAATCTGCCGCAAACCAAAGACTTCTACTGATAAATACTGAAGTTTTATATTGAATACAATTATNTATTTATAAAACCCTTTTTGAATAGTACCGCAACATTAATCTTTTTACCATGCATGTAGGTTTTATGGAAGCCCACACAACTCGCTTTCAGGAGTATCTAACTCTATCTCCGCCTGGGAATCACCTACACAGCCTGAAAGTTTTATTGATTTTCTTAATCCTCAACCAGAATTCCGCTGCTGTGTCTTAAAATAGGTCAAGGCCGCTTCCTTTAGAATATCTGTGTTTTTATGACGCTGTTATCAGCTAAACTATGCAGCGTGAAATGGTGGTAGGGGTAAATGAATTTGAAAGGTAATTCTGTATTTAAGCATCCTGTTGCAAACCTTATTAAAATGTCTATGTATAGCAGAATGCAACAAATTGTTTCCGTTTCTGGATCCTATTCTGAGCCAATTCAATCCTCTCCCTAACTGGACAAAACATTGCCTTAAGATCCAGTTTAAAAGTATCCTCACATATACATTATGTCTCCCAGGTCCTCCGATAATTTTGTTCCTTTGGGGCTACAGCCCCATTTTGGGCTTGGCCTATCTCCATGAAACACTCCGTTTCACTTTGGTTTACTAGATCTTAGATATTCGGTATGACTCCTTGGGGGAGGGAGTGATCAGGTTGTAGCGAGGCCTCTAACTGTACACAAACAGAAAAACGCACTCACACACACACACACACACACAAACATTAAACATCCATGCCCTGAGTATGATTCGAACCCATGAACCAGACCTCCAAGCGAGCGAAGACAGTACATGCCTTAGACCGCTCGGCTACCGTGACCGGCAGTGTATAAGAATAATATATAAGAATTCAATTCGTACCTCACAGGAAACAGATCCGAACCCACGATCCCGGCTTCCTAGCGAGCGAAGATAGTGCACGCCTTAGACCGCTCGGCTACCGTAACCGGCTTTCCGGTAAATAATTAGTATATTTTCCTCGTGACCGAATTAGATCTGCTTAATTTACAAAGGCTGAGAAGGTGATAATTTATTAAGCACGTCAACAGAAATTTTAATGAGAGATTAATAATACATTTACACTAAACGCAATGCAGTAATTTCCGACATAACTGTCTACCAGGTACAACTTCGTTGTGTTCCACGTTTTATAAAGAGCTTTTGTGCGTGCGTTACTTAATTGAAGTACAATAGTGTAAAACAGTCTGTAGAATCAATTTCCCGTTAGAATCCCTTTTTGGTTTCGAAGCGCAACGTAGCGGCAAGCCGCGCATGTTCCATTAATACCACATAAATAAACGTCAAGAGTACAGCATCCAGATGCGTGCAATCAACCTTTGTTTGAGACTGGATTGTGACACAACCGCCGCGAAGTATCATATCCAAACACCGTAAAAAGGAGCATACTGAAAGCACAATAATGGTTATTAATAGACACTGATCGGAAGCTGCGCTCTGGAATCTTACACTGGAAAACATATGAGAGAGAAACAAATTCGCAGTTTTGTTACAAATTTATTGTAAACATCCCGTTACGGGAAATTAATGTTTCTGTAAATAAAACTCGCGTTTCAGACATTGATGCCGCAATTAAACCTATCGTGACTTTACATCTTTGATTACACAACTTAATTTAAAAATGTATTATAGTCCTGAGTTTTATCTTTAAGTGTAAGCTGTTACAGTCTTCGCCTCCTTAAAAAGACAAGTCTATAAAATGGTTAAGACTTTTTTGTCAAATAGTACATTCGCACAAAGATCTGCTCGTCACTAATTTTTAGGAAAATTAATTCTGTTGTTTGAAAAACCAAATAAAACCAAAACAATATACTCTATGATCTGATTGCTAGAATAAGAGGTAGACACTGCGGCATGTAGCTCCATTGTTAGGTAATGGGGTTAATAAACATACATTCTTGACAACAGACGAGGTGTTTTTTACGTGGTTCGCATATATCGACTGCTAGGTAAGGGGCCAAGACACACGCATTCTTGACAATAGAAAAGTGTTTTCTATGTGGTTCGCACATATCCATTACTAGGTAAGGGGCCAATACACATGCATTCTTGACAACAGAAGGTGTGTTCTATGTGGTTCGCACATATCCATTGCTGGGTAACGAATATGTTTGTAACAAAAACTGATATCCCTGAAGATGACATTCTACGTGTGGGAATATGTCGGGTAAACAGCCAACCTAAAGGTTATATGATAATATATATACTATCAAACTTTCTTCTAGAGGACAACAGATACGCCATTCCTTTAATATTAATTCCTCGTTTCTTTGAACGTACTAAATCGCACAGTAAATGGCTCCTTTTTTAAACAACTTCTTCATAGTTTTAAGATTCGAAAGTAATGACAACTGAAATCTTCACATTAAACCAATGTATAATGTATACAAATTACAGTCCTAAAAAGAAACCCCAATGTCATTCTTTCTAATCAGACGACCAGTTAGAATGACTCGTTTGTTTCAGACTGTTTACTTTCAAGACGGCGCAGAAAGGTCATCAAGTCAATGCTTTGCTGGATGTTTGTCTGACTTTCCGTTTGTGAGCTTTGAATTAGTTGAAAATGAACTCCAAAGCAATGTCAGTTAACACAAAGGGCATGCCATTATACAAAAAAGGACATATACAGTATACAAACAGTTTTTATGGTTACGTTGCATTTTTTACACGGACATGAACTAAAATTAATACCAAATTCCTTGTTACAAGAACAAAATATTCGTGTTTTCGTATTTTTATTTATACTGGAAGTTGATATGACATTCCCACCACAAAGAGAATTCTGTTGAACTATACGTCAAGGTTTGTTTGTCCGATGACTGAACATTAAATTACTGTACATGCGACTTCTGAGGTACGTACACTTTCTAAAAGGGAAGAGTAACTATCACGACTGTTTTAATCGTGCCGTCACAGTGTGTTCTGTAAATATAGTTCCACAACAGAAGAGCTGAATTTCAAAGTGTTGAATTTTGAACTCCGTTATTCTGGTCTTACTGTAAATACTCGTAGATTACTTCAAGCTACATGTTTTAAAGTTCTATATGTTTCATATGTTTGGAGGAATATTCCCATTTCACGGAATCTTATCATTCATTTTGGATTATTTAACGATGATTTTTAATTACAGTTCACAGCGTTAGTTGGTAGGATAACCGTGAGTGATTAATTAAAAATATATGGTAGGAAGTGGCCGTGACCTATGCAAGGAAGAGTTATTATACCATTTAGTTTGCAAGACGACACTGAGATAAACTACCGAAAGTCAATCATGACACCTGCAATCCTGTCTGATATTGAAAACGGAGTCTCCCGAATAGGATCAGAAATTATCCACATCTCACGCCAGCATCTCTCAAAGGTGTTAAGAAATCCTTATATATATATATATATACAGGTGTGGCAATAAAGAAACCGGATTCATGCTCTAACCCTTTATAAAAAA
>NW_019721520.1:846806-859789 GCF_002891405.2 Cryptotermes secundus | reverse complement strand
ATGTAAAAGTAAAGAATGGTATGAAGTTGGATTCTGTTCAGCATCCCAATATATTACTACGTTACTCAACAGGTCTGACAGCCACTAATGTGTATCATTATTATGAACTCCGCTCTTTATTTCACACTAAATTTTATTTTCATCTCCCATTATGAAAGTTAATACAAATGCTTTGATAAAGATAATTATAGTATTTAATCCTTACCAATCCATCAACCCTCGTCCTGAATATCAAACAACTCCCAGTTAGTTACCCACCACAAAACGTATAATGAGCATGCAGAATATTCACATGCTGAGTGTAGTCCCCCTTGATGCTGAACGATTATTCCTTTTTCCTCAGTCATTTCATTTAGAAGTCATATATTTATCTCCCTCAATGATCCAAAAATCAAGCACAGCGTTTTTCACTTATGAGCTGAAGTATAGTACACTAACTCCATCGAGCTGGGTCTCTCAGACGCCGTCAGTCGCTCGGAAACTTAAGAGTTTCCCAATACTCTTATGAAACCAGGAGGTGCATTACCATTATCATAAGACTCATCTACTGGTCCCTATTCTGAGCCGGATCAATCCAATCCGCAACACCCTATCCTATTTATCTAAGATCCATTTACTATTATCCTCTGGCCTACTTCAAGGTCTTAATAGTGGCAGCTTTTCTTTTAGCTTTCCCACCGAAATCCTATCTGCATTCATCTTCTCCCCATGCATGCTAAATGCCTTGCTGAGCTCATCTTCATTGAGGGCTTAAAGGGGTGGTCCTCCAGCTTGGGGATTGGCGTGGGGCTAACAATTCATCGCCAAAAAAAATAATTTTGTTAGGAAAGCGTGGTATACAACAGTGTATAAAAAGAAAACAACCCAGACAAAAGTTCAGGAAGTAACATTATTGAGCAGTTTATTACAATTTATTTTTGAAATAAAAGTAGAAAAATATATCCGTGAAAGTTCTCTGTTGGAGCCGGAAGCATGGGTCTGGACATACATACGAATTCACCTGCCAGTTTTTATGAAGTGGAGGGGGTACAATTTTGTTATTGTTTACACTCCTTAACGCTGCCGGTATCTTTTCAAGAATCCTTACAAATATCAAATAAAAACTTTTATACACGTAATAATATTGCCACATGTATTAGTGACTATAGAGCAGGTATGGATTGGTGAATAGATTTATTGACCACTGTGTACACCACTTGGAACTACACTTTACAGATCACCGACACACACAGACAAGTGTCTTCAATCTATAACAGTCTCCACTAGCTGTTTCCAGGCAACAGATTTAACATAGTGGCAATTTTTCAGCTTCCCGCGTTCAGGTCTTCCTGTCACAGCCGCCCCTGCAGAACTGCCTCTCAACTGACAACTCAACTAATTGGGTCCCAGTCTGGCGGCCATTTCACACCAACCTCCTAGTTCTCTCTTCACAGGCTGACTTTCAACTAAACAGCACTCATCCGGCCTCAGGTCCTCGCTACATAGCTTGGGGGCAAACCCAACAGAAAGCACCTCCTCCAACACTCCTATATTTATAATGGGCGGTTGCCTAGCGATAGACTGGACATCGCGTCAGCGGGAATGTGTCCACCGACCGTAACCGAGCAAAGCATGTTCCTTCTGGCGATCGTTGCATAGAAACGGTACTACATGCTGCAATATATAATCACTAAGAAAGAAATTTAAAGTAGTTAAAAAGCAAGAAAAGGTTAAGTATTACATAGTCATAACTGGGTTCCAGATGGTTTTATAGCACGAATTCCCTTGAGGCACACCCAACAGTATTCTAGCCTTAACACAGCTGTACTTAGTATAGGGTTAATGACAAGAATTAATGGTATTAAGAGGCAACGTTACTTAGCAAGAATCATACTTTAATAAATAGATAAGAGTACTGTGATCTTTGGAATTGAATAACAGGTTAAATCCCTGAAAGCATTATAATCGTTTCAGTCATGTATCCTCCATGGCCTAGCGTAATACCTAAGAACAATGAAGTGGGAATCTACCTTTTCATAGTGAAACCTGTAACATACTCTGCCTATAATTACTATATGANTAGGCCTACCTCCATGAACTTCTCCGTTCACTTCGGTTTTTCCAGATCTTAGATATATGGTAGGACTCCTTGGGCGGGTGATCAGCTCGTAGCAAGGCCTCTACCTGTACACAAACACAGAAAAACGCACACAAACATCCATGCCCTGAGTGGGATTCGAACCCATAATCCCGGCTTCCGAGCGAGCGAAGACAGTGCGTGCCTTAGACCGCTCGGCTACCGTGACCGGCTTCTATGGCTTATACACTACATATATATTTGCATAATTAGAAAGAAACTAAAGAAAAAATATATAAATTGTCCTATAGTCAGAAAGTACCAACTCCTCCAGGACGTGTTTTACGAAATGTTGATTGCGAAAAATTATGAAATAACAACACTGGGATGCAGCACTAATATTTTATTTGACCGCGCCATGGTTCAAGCGGTTAGTCGTTGGCTGCGGCTGCCCGGGTTCGATCCGGGACTGGTCAAGTGGGATTTGTGGTGGACAAAGTGGTGTTGGGCGGGTTTTCTCCGAATACTTCGGTTTCGATAAACTTCAGCACTCATTCAGTTCTACTTATATAAGAGCAAGGACGATTTCGGTGTTCATGTTAAGCACAAATATAATTTATGTACTCGAGTACTCTAGACAAATTATCACTTTGAACAATATATGCTTACTTGAGAACACACTGCAACATTTCGCGAGGAGACAATAAGATATTCTGACATTTCATTCAATTCAAGTCCTCACTTAACGGTCGTGCATTCTCCGCACCAACAGTTCGAAGAAACGGGGCCCTCTTCATGTCAGTCACAGAAATATTTTTCGTGCTGCAGTTCCAATGGATGTGAACAAAAACGCCTAGAAGCCAGGATAAATCAACGTTAATTTCAAGCTTAGAGGAAATGTAGGTTACATTTTCTGTAGAGATTTTTGCCTTCATATTGCACAGAGTTTGATGTTATATTATTAGCCCAGGGGAACGAACTTACTACTTCGTAACAAAAATAAATTTTCACCATCCTAGTAACTTGGTTGATCTCCAACTCGCTGTTGGAGGGCACGAAGTGACATGCCAAATGGCTGACGCTTTGCAAGAAAGGCACAAAAAAAAGGAACAGCGATACTGCTCAGACATCTAACACAGAACATACAGGACTCTGTAGTAATTTTCAGGACAGTATTCTGCGCTTGTCATAATAACAGCAGCGATACGACGTGTTATATTAAGTGACCATTCCACGAATTACCGGCTGTAGTAAGAGTGGAAGGTTTATGGTGGGCTAAATACAGCGATTAGGTTTAATGGGATCTACAGGGTTCAGTACGATTGGCGTTAAGGCATTTACTGTTTAGTAAGTGTTCCAATTCGACTTACAGAAAAACTGACTGAGTTGTTACTTCAGTCTCTAAGTGATGCATTAGCTTTTGTGTTGCCCACTGAAAATGAATAAACTGACAAATGATAAAAAGGAGAGACGGCAGAGAAATAAGGCAAGAAAATGGACAGAAAAATAAAATAACTGAAACGTACATAGATTTCTGATAGATGATAACAACTTTATCACCAAGAAGATGTCTTGTATCTCAAGTGTGGAAATTAAGAATGCTCTGGATCACAACCGACCGAGTAGGTTACACATGTAGTTCTCAAAACTTACCACCGGACATAAACTGCCCTCCGTCAAATACTGACGAGTGTTCATTTGCACAGCTTGTAATTGCTGAAATGATCCACATTATTGGCCTTTCCCCCCCCCCTTTTGGCACTACAGCCCCAGTGGGCCTAGGCCTACCTCCATGAACTTCTCCGTTCACTTCGGTTTTTCTAGATCTTACACATTCGGTAGGACTCCTTGGGTGGGTGATCAGCTCGTCGCAAGGCCTCTACCTGTACACAAACACAGAAAAACGCACACACACAAATTAAACATCCATGCCCTGAGTGGGATTCGAACCCACGATCACAGTTTCCAAGCGAGCGAAGACAGTACAAGCCATTGGTCCATATAGAACTATATATGTATGTTGGTAGACCGATACATAGGTATACACAGCACAGCGGGCCAAGAAATCATAACGGACAATATCAAGAATCTCCCTACTCATGTTACATAGGAGGCACAACATCGGCCACCTTGAAGAGAGATGACAGGGGTTATTGATAGGAACCGTATGGTTTATGAATTTTAATTTTGAACAAAGTTTTTAAAACTTTAAAACAACTTTAAATATTTCTATAACCAGAGAGGCTGCTGTGAGTGATAGATGGAACATTGTGTACTTGGACATTACATGTGTATCTGATTGACAACTGTTGTGATAGTGGTTTCAAAACAGTGTTTGGTGCCTCTGAAGATGATCCAAATGGATCGAAACATGTAAGGCTAGTGAATCATCAAGTGAGATAACTGAAATAGTCACATTGGACGGACTTGTCTTTTATAATTGTAATTAATATTTTATCGTTGTTTAGAATTATTCTTCGGAATTTTATCAAATTTCTGTCCTTTCTTAAGTAAAAAGTAGGCTTATGGGATCAACATGTCCTCTTGTGTGTCTCCCATTTCAACTTTTGAAATAACTGACCGATCTTCATTAAATTTGTATGAATATTATGCCATCAGAAATTACCCCAATAAACTGCAAGAGATAGAATCAACATGGCGCATGTAATAGCTTGTGACCTGGAAGCAACATATAATATACGCTCCTGAAACCACAAGTTTTATTAAATCTCATGATATACTCGTATATATATAGGAATTATGTTAACTCTCAAAACAACGAATGTACTCAGTTTTAATATTCGATGTCCATTCTTGCTACATGTTTCGGTCGTATAAGCCCATGATAATGAAGTTATTGAAAGCCAGTTGTTGAAAGCCCTTACCAAGCAAAGACTGGTGAAGACACAGCAGAATGAAAAGAATTTGAGCGTGCTGTAGAGAATCATAGAGTGACTGAATTAGAGATAGAGTTAATTGTAGTTACGACCTGTAAGTAGTCAATAAATTCAATTACTGATCCAAACCCCTTCTATAGTCACCCATTCGCATGACAAAATCAATTTAATAAGTTACTGATAAGTTTACGTGATGAAACTCTGGTCATTTTCAGGCGAATATGTGCAATACTGAAAGTTCCATAGTAGCATAAGTGAATGGTTTATTTTGATTTTTTTCTCTCGCGCATTAAACTGCCGCTTGGAGGTATTACCTAACCAGCTGGTTAATAAGGTAAAAATAACCTAGCAGAGGGAACCACAAGGCAAATCACTTAATGCATTGTGTGTGTGAGGAGGAGGTTTAGATTACTGTGCATGGCTATAAACTGGGCGTAGTAATATGCCTCCATGCACGTGGATGCGGGAGTAGTAGAAGAAATTGGGACATGGTTATAATT
The DNA here is from genome assembly GCF_002891405.2 of Cryptotermes secundus. Taxonomy (NCBI): domain Eukaryota; kingdom Metazoa; phylum Arthropoda; class Insecta; order Blattodea; family Kalotermitidae; genus Cryptotermes; species Cryptotermes secundus. Next base: position 854,336 of record NW_019721520.1, on the reverse strand, counting down.
TGATGAAGGCTTGCATCTGGGTGGCAATAAGGACATAACAAAACCCTGTGAAACTACAAGGCGGTCTTAAAATTGATTAGTGTACACTGCAAGCACAAGTCATTATTTTCTATACAACAATTTTCCTTTTAAATTGGCTTTCGTTTTTACTTATTCTTCTACAACATTCTTGTTACGCCTTTTCTGTTTTTTTTTCTTTATAGTAATTTGCTATTATTTATTTTCTTTCATCTTACGACACTGCCTTCATCCGATGTCCAAATTATTACTGATATGTTTGTAGCGTACAGTTCAGTCAGAAAAGTTATATCCCGACTAGGCAAACAAGGTAAGAAGATATCTTATTGGAGCCTATCAGCACCTCAGAGATTCATGCTTACTACATACAAAAGAGTTCGTGTTCTATTAAATTTGCCATAAAGATCTGTCGATTTGTTTAGAATTTAAGGTTACTGAATTTCGCTTGTAGAGGTTAGGACTGATTTTTGTATTAGAGTGTCAGTGTCAGGACATGGGTCATCCGGCCCAAAATCAAAAGTCGTTTCCTCATCTTATAATAAGTGATGTTTGCAGACTTGATCGTTTCCGCAACACTGCAGATTAGTGACCAGTACATGGCGAAGCCCGAAGTTGCTCCCTTTCAGCTAAACCTGTACGTTAAGTAATAATTACACCACTTCTCGTGTTTATTATATCAGGGTTAGAAATATTATGATTTTGGACATTATCCATCGTCTTGTATGGGGACTGGATTCTCCGGTATGGAGATATGGACTACTAGCTCTATCGATTGGGTCAAACTGAGTAGGTTTTACCTGAAGACGGAGACAGAATCCAGTCTCCGAAACTCTGTAGAGGACGATGTTTAGATAGAGACAAGACGACGGATAATGTCCAGAAACAAAATATTTGTACAAATGTATCATTGTCACCATCTTCTAGCTCTTATATCAGGGTTAGTTCAGTTGCGTCACATACCGGTTTTTCTCTACTTTGACTACCCTCCGATTAAATTCCAAGAGTTGGTAGGGTAACAAATACATGTTCTGTTCATTTTACTGATTTATTCTTATCCATTTTTTACTGTCAAACGATGGAATGACTACAGAGGGTGTTTGGATTGGTAATTGGATTTACTGACAACTCACAGATCGTAATTACAAGTAACTGTAGCGCTCTCGCAATTTCACACACTCTGCAGTTCACTAAAGCAGGCATTAATTATTTTTCAGTCTGCTGTGTCTTCACCAGTCATTACTTAGTAACGGCTACTAACGACAGACGTTCCGTGTAAGATTTGAAGCTTTCACGGCGGTGACTAGAAAGAAAGCAGGCAGTCTGCTTGACCGTGTCTCACGGTGTTGTCGCTTGCAGATTTACCTATACTTCTTCAACCCTGAAGATGGGGGCGATACGTTCCTCCGAAACGTCGGTTAACACCACATATACACGGTGCCAAATCCCAGAAGACTGCTTTCGTCGACAGACGTTCCCTTTGCGGTCATATCTTTATACAATATCCTATCTGACGAGAAGATTGGTTTGTCTCTTATGAATATGCTTCGCCTTTCGTCAAGTTTACGTATCGCACATATAGCGTGTTATTGAAAATTCTTCTTTTTGCACTACACACAAGTCCTATGTCAATCTAGGCTTTGCAAAATAGATCATCCCTGTCTTACGAATCTTATACCACAGTGACAGCTTAGTGATTTTAACAGTCGTGTGATTGACCACCGCCAAGTTTATGCCTCAACTGAAATGAACTTGGTCCATAGCGTGATACAGACTCGGAGAGGACCACACAGAAAACATCGCCTCTAACAGTAATTCAATTATTGCGCGCGGACGCTGTTTAGCAACGGGCGTTGTTTACAAAGTCATTACTTAGCAACGGGACTATACGCTACAATATGTTTATATGAATATATGAACCGGACATTCAGAAAATTTCAAGTAGGCACAGATAATTGTTATGTGATTATAGACAAATATGCTCAAAATGTGAAGTGATTGGCACAGCAGTGACTGTACATACAAGGTAATAACGTGACCGTTTCTCTCCCTTCCAACACAAAATCGAGTTACGAGTACAGTATCCTTCCAAAACCCATATCAGTGTCATGTGGTTACAACACAACCCCTCATTTATTCACACTTAAGAAAGTTGAATAGCGTGATGGATATGTTCAATTCAGAAAGTTCAAGGAAGGAGTTCCTTAATAAAAATTGATTCTAGGTGTTTCCCACAAAAAAAGAACAAAACACAAAACTTGACACGTTTAAGAAACTGATGAATCTCATGGGTAATTATATTAATTACGAGATTCTAGAATATTGGGATGGTAAAATTCGTGATGTAGGCAGTATACAGTTAAGGTTTATTCATATACTTTCACAGATGATGCTGTGCATATTTTGGTCAGCATTACCAAAGACCTGTAATCAAAACTCGATCCTTATTGTAGCAGAATAATAATGCAAAGCTATGCACGCTTTTAGATTGTAATAGAAGTTCCGTTATCGAATTTTCATCAACACAAGCTCTTACACTGGGTGGCTTATATTACCATATTACTGCAGCTCTTGACCAGAATTGGTTTTTCTTCAGTACGATCGATGTGGTAAGGATCACAACACGTTCTCTCACAATGAACGCGGCTTGTGAGGTTCCTACATATTAAGGAATATGAACACATACGCAGAGCTCTTAAAATACCATACAAAATATAATCGAGAAGAATTTAAGAAACATATCTATGAGCGAAGAGGGCTGAAGTGACTGCAGATTGGAGAAAACTGCAAAATGAAGAGTTTCGTAACTTTTACTCTTCGCCCAGTACGATTACAATGATCAAGTGAAGGATGATGAAATGGTCAGAGCATGTAGCATGAATGGGGCTAATTGTAATGCATATAGGATACTGCTCGGAAATCAAAAAGGAAAGAGACCACTAGGAAAACCAAGATTAATGTGGGTGGGTAATATTAAAATGGATCTTAGAGAGATAGGATTGGATAGTATGGACTGGATTGATATAGCTAAGGATAGGGATCGGCGGAGGGCTTTTGTGAACACGGCAATGAACTTTTTGCTTCCATAAAATGCTGGAAAGTTTTGGAATAGCTGAACAACCGGTGGATTCTCAAGAAGGGCTCAGCTCGATGAAGTTAGTTAGATAGTAAGTTAGTTAGTCAAGCACAATAGATCACTGTAGGTCGCGGTGCAAGGGCCGAGAAGGCCCACCCCTTATACATTCAAGTTAGTCATTTGGTTAGTTAGTGGTTATTTTGTCTCTTTGCTCGTACTTACTTTATAACTGATGTTTTGGCTGTTGACCAAGCACGTTAAGTGTGTAAAGAACTAGATGATTATTATTAAAACTTAAGTGTTGCATTTCGTATAAAAAGTCAAGAACTTAATATCAAGGCTTTAATGGGGTAGGCATTCATTCTCATAAAATGACATGCAGAAAACGGGTTTTAGAATCAGGAAACGAGACTCGTCCCTCAACGAATGTCAGTTATAATAATACTAAAATTCACCGCGATATTTACAATGAATGGTGCTCTTAATATTACTTCAAATTTATCAACATACCAGATTTTGTTCAACAACTTTCAAAACAGTTTCAAAGACTTCATTTTTTTTTCTTTGTCTGCTTACTCTTCAGGACCCGTTGTTAATAGATTCCGAACCTTCAGGCCAGTGAACGTACAATTCTGCAGCTTGTATCCACAAATGATCCCACGTGGCTTAATATAAATTTTACATTAATAACACATGTATACTTGCCTCAAACATTCTTACCACTTCTGTATCACCATCATTGTCATTGCCGGGCCTGCTTTGGATTGGGGACATTTCATATGATTTTCAAGAAATTCAATGTTAGAAATTTAGCGACGAAAATTGTAATCCATTAGGACAATATCAGATAAAGAGTAATGTAAATTTATGAAATAATATTAAGTACATTTCTGTATTAGAAGTAAATAAAATCAGCTTTGTTAGAGTCGACGCTAAAGAAAATACTGCAGTTGCGACGTAGTTTACTGATGTCGCTGGAATATGTAATAATAATAATAGTAAATAATAATAATAATAATAATAATAATAATAATACGATATTTATGTAATTTACCTTACTATCGCATTATTTTGTGAAAAAGAAATATATTTCTCTAAATCTTTGTAAAATAAAGGAAACAACTCGCTGTAATAACGCAAAAACATAATTAAACGTCTATGTATCCACAGTCCGTCAATAATGCAACAACTGTTTATCTCCCACTTAACACAACATTTTTCGGCCATAGATGGCCACCTTCAGGTGTCTTGATGTGTCCAAACTGTTACACTACTCTGATGTGCGCTAAAACCGCGAGTTGCAGTCCACTTAAAAATAACACAAATAATTAATTAAAATCCATTACATTTTCTATTAAAACACCAGAAGATGGCCATCTATGGCCGAAACATGTAGTGTTAAGTGTTAAATGGTGAATAAACAATTTTTGCATTATTGACGGACTAGACACATAGAAGTTTAATTGAAGATTTGCAACAGAATGATGAAATACAGAATTACAAAAAAAAATATATATTGTTACTTTCCTTAAGTCCTCTTAAAATATTCTCTTCATAATGTATATAACATAAGATTATAGTTCAGCTGAACACGTAGCAGATTCTGAACTTCTCTGGCAATGGAACATTAAATTATGAATTCACTTTGCTGTAATACTTATTTAATTAAGGAAGGTTTCATGTTTCCAGGGTTTATAGCCGGAAGCTGTTCACCAAAAGTCCCGAACTTAGGCTATAAAATTTTGTTTTCCGAAGTACGAGTATAATCCCAGCCCCTGCCAAATTGTTGTCGCTATGAGTGTATCTGAAAATCATGACCGAATATTTACTTCACTATACAGAGGCAGAACGTTTTAAAATTGATGTATTTCCAAACAGGTTTCCTTGAATAAAACATGTTTCTGAGTCATGTCATTTAATGATTGTTTTAGCTTCTGTCTTCACGTTTCAGACCAAATGTTCGGGTCTATAAATTCTAAAAGAAAAGACAAATTTCCTGATCCTTTATCTAAATTTCTGAACAGAATTGGTACGAGCTTCAAAATCGATGTTCCAAGATCACTGTGTGCAATTGCCGGTGGAGGCAGAGTGGGAAATTTTAAATTTTCTCTTATGAAAATATCTGAGTAATATCTATAAATATTTCAAGACCTTTATTCTAATATTTATAAGCAAATGCTAATTATATCTTTATACAATTATTTCAAAATTTAGAACACACGTTATTATTAATTAATCTAGATTGTTCTTAAAGGTATGTATCTCGAGTCTGTATGGCTACTTTTTCAACATGGCGATAACGTAAAATAACATGCACAGCCGCTCAAGTAACTGACTGTTATTGTCTTTGTAGGTAAACAGACCGAGAAATTACTTTTAAAGCTAAAGTAATGTCCTCTATTATACAGGTCTTCAGGCAACATAAAAATACTCTGTTTAATTCTATTCAATGGTGCACGCAGGGCTCAGTTTTTTCCTCTCCCGAAACATGTAACACTTAATAGGCCCCACAATAGCTCAAGCGGTTAGTCGCTGGCTTCCCACAGCGGCGACCCGGGTTCGAGCCCGTGTCTGGTCAAGTGGGATTTGTGGTGGACAAAGTGGGGCTGGGGCAGGTTTTCTCTCAGTACTTCGGTTTTCCCTGCCAATCTTCATTTCACCAAATTCTCCATCATCATAATCACCCGAGGCAGGCTAAAATAGGCCAATCAGTGGCCGCCGTGCCGAGTGGACCCAGCTGGACTCTACCCCCCACTAAGCGAATAAAAAGAAATATGATGACCGAAAGAAAGGGACTGCTTCAGATACTTGAAGTAACGTTTCGTGTTCTCTTTGTAATTTATTAATTATTAAGGTCGGTGTATGAAGTGTCCATATAAGATAAGCCTACAGAATTTGTTGGTGAAGGAAATAATTTGTTTGCCCAAAATAATTTACCTTCCAAGAGAAAAGCTTTCCTTGTCATTACACCGAAAGAATCTGTGTTAACCACGTTGCTTAGTCGACAGTGCAGGTGGCTGCAGAGTTAGCAGTATAGTTCGCACTGGGGATTCCCCTCAAGATCATTGTAATGATTTCTAGGTTCTATTTAATTTTCGACTTCAGACTAGCGATTCATCCACCCGGGCATTCAGCAGTACACTGAGTGGCGCTGCAGTCCTTATTGAGAGGAGCCTTCACTTCTGAATTTTCGGATTTGGCTTCACTGTCGAGCGTCGTGGTTGGGTAATTACAGATCCTGGATTGTATTCAGGAGAACTTGGGTTCAGATCTCGGCACGGAGACCGGCTATATTTGCTGAGGTTTCTTGCGGCTTTCATATTTCTCCATACATTTCCCGGGAAAATACCTCAAATACCTCACAACAGCCTCCCACAACATGATTTCTAATTCGTTGTTCATAAAAAAAAACAAACATTCGACGCCATATCACCATAGAAAACTGACATCATTATTAAATGAACCATTAATTATATTAATAAAAATATATGTAAGGTCTGAGGTTTACACGACGGTGACTATGAAGAATGTCGTCTTCTGGGATATGGGGCTGTGTAGATCTTGTGTGAACCGACGTTTCGGGGAAACGTAAAAAAATCCGCGCGCAAGGAACCAGCGTGAGAAGGTGACTGCAGGCTACAGTATGGAGCCAACTATTCGTATCAATGGACAAGTTCACTAAGCGATTATATTAGAAGCCGCGATGTGTTCCACTGTGAGATATATCCTGATAAATTAATAAGATCCAAAACACTTTTAGGCAATATGCTGTACATAAATATATTTTGTATATTCCTCTTTGGAAAATGGGGATGAACTTCAATGTTTGGTCATATATAGGATTTTGATAAAAGAATCAGAAATACACATAACAAATATTACAAAGGTCTGATTTGTCGCTTAACATGACTGTACAAGAACCGAATGTACAGAGGCGATAGTACGAAGTTTATGAAAGAAACTCTATGACGGAAGTTGAGTCGTAAAATAGCTTACACTACTCTTATTATGATAGCCAGGGTTTTAAAACGTTCGCCACATTCTTCATGAAACTTCGCTCGGAATAAATATGGATCTGAGTGTTGGGAAAACGGCTGTGTGATGACGGCGGAAGCGAAACGGGGAATACAAAACTTTAAATCAGATTGTGAGCGAAGAAATAGAGAAGTCATTATATTGACTTATCAATACTGTGCCATATCGTTCTGCCTCCTGCTCTAAGTCTTATATTATAGCACAAGTTTTGCCAATATAAACGTTGTTTTGATACAAGCACGGTTCAAACTTTTGTGTCACGTATGTCTCGAAATTGGGCTTAGCTGCTAGAAGTCAAGAGGAGGGGCAGGTAAGCCATTATTCAGTATTTCGATAAAGTTACTATTCGATTTGAGGCTTTCACGGCGGTGACTATGAAGAAAGCAGTCTTCTGGGATTTGGCA
>NW_019721520.1:842238-846769 GCF_002891405.2 Cryptotermes secundus | reverse complement strand
TTTTTTTATGGTAGTACCACAGTATTCTCTGTATAACATGTCTTAACTGTAGCTACAAACAAGAAAGCCTCACTGCAATAACGAAATAAACTGAATAAATGAAAACTTGAAATTATGCGCAAATTTAAGAATCCTAATATAACGTCAAATTAACGACAGGATAGAAAATTGGAGGGTCATGATTCTGATGTCAGTTTGGCTACTTTCTATGAATATTGAAATTATCTGTCTCGAATCTCTAAAGAGGATTTCGCGAAAATAACAGGAAATTAAGTCACGAACCTGTTTCCAAATTTTACTGTGTAACATTCATGATCTTCCCTTAACCTATCCTTATCATTCTGATCTGTATCTATGGGTTTTTTAAATTAACAATAAAAGTGCATTAGCGTACTCGTGTTTTTTTGTTAACTAAACATTTTTAGAAAAATCTCGCGAATGTAGTGACACTGTTGTGTTTATCATTTTGAGTGTGTTACACATAGTTCATAAGAAAACTCATGGAATTTTATATTAGTCCCTTTCTTTTAAACGGGACTTTCGTAGTTTCTGTAAGTCATTAATGGGAATCGACAAGATGAAACAGAGAACAAGAAATAAACTTCAGCTGCTCCAGAACACTACTTATTATCGTTTAAGAACAAATGCGAATATCTCATATTTTTCATGTAATGTTTTTTTTTAATTCGCTTAGTGGGGGGGGTGGAGAACAACTGGGTCCACTTGGCACAGCGGTCATTGATTGGCCTATTGTAGCCTGCCCCGGGTGATTATGATGATGGAGAGTTTGGTGGAATAAAGATTGGCAGGGGAAACCGAATTACTCGGAGAAAACCCACCCCAGCGCCACTTTGTCCACCACAAATCCCACTTGACCAGACCCGGGATCGAATCCGGACCGCCACGGTGGGAAGTCATCGACTAACCGCTTGAGCTATGGTGCCATGTAATGTTTAGTGCCATACAGCCAACTTCGCGTGCATTGTTTTTTAAAGATATTCAGATAATTTAATTTTAATAAAACAGTGACAGCATATGTAAACCAAGGGCAAGAACACTGTTGAAATAAGAACCACCTGTGTCTTATGAAAGTTACTAAGTTGTAGATTATTTGCTTATGAATATCAGAATAAAGAAAATCCTAATTGTTCGTTCTGCGGCAAGGGAAATCGTTTAGTATAAAATCATTCACATATTTAAAAGTATTAGATCAATAACATCATCAATTGTCACCTCAGAAAACGGATCTACTGAACAAAGAATGTCTGAAAAACTAACGAACGCATGGCCGGAATAAGTTTTGAAGAAATGCGAATTTAACAGTACATCATATATTAATTATAATAATAATAATTCCTAGAAATATGGTATACAAATCTGAGTGGTTTGATTGCGAAACATCCAGTAATAATAACAAGTCTCTGTTTGTAAGGGTTGAGTGAACCTTAGTTCATATTCTGTCAAATAATTATAGCTGACGATACGAAACTATTACGTGACAGGTGTTGAAAGCGAATAGCTTCCGCATAAGAATTACAAATCTGCCAAACTGTTCCTCAAACATCAATTTAAAGGCAGCTATACTATTTAACATATATAAAGCAGAGAAAAATTGCAGTTAAATACTGAAACACTGTTCTATCCAAGTACAGACATCATCCAAATTTTCTCCTGTAATATAAGAATAAAAGTGTATATTCTCGCCTTTGGAGACAGAAATGTTCAGTTAATTCTGCAGCTGCTGATAGTGATGGTTTTATTTTAAGAATGGTATAAACTTACATTGTCATAGAGCTACAGGTTACCACAGCAAATCATAAGCTTATGTATAAGTATGTTAATATTTTAAAGATTTGTTTAACTCCAAAATTAATGTATTCAAAGTCGAAACATGAGGCTTGTGGTGAAAAACTTGTATGTAATTAATAATTGTTTGTTTGGACGTGACTTAACTATTCGTAAATAAACTAGCTCTGTCCAAGTGCGTCCTTAATGAGAAGCCGCAAGTTGCTTAGTTACTCAAAAATGTTCCAATATTTTTAAACCCGAAGTTTCATTACCGTGTTCACAAAATCCCTCCAGTAGTCCGTAACCCGAGCTTGATGAATCCTGTCTATACCACCCCATCCTATTTGCATATAATTTAAACATATGCTAAATAAGGAGATTGCTGTCTTCTCGAATGTGGCGCCGTGTAATATTGTACATGTTTACCGCCATTACTGACAAACCGGGCATCAATACCTTCAGGGTAGAACGTCGTTAAATATATATGGGACGAGACGGTGTCACATCTCAAAAGTCAGTAATTCTCATAGTCATGACGAGAGCCTTCATTCTCACAAAGATGTTAAGTGTAAATGCCTTTGAAGTCTTATTCGAGTGTGACTGAAATTTGACATTCATCCTACATGTTTTCACGTAGACTGAAAAAAGGATGGAATTTTCGCTCATAGCCATGCTCTTCAATTCGAAACGTTACTTGGAAGACTAACCAAGAGAGCTAATAGAATATTATGGAACATTAAACCAGACATTACGGGTAACAGAAACATGAAACATCAACTAATTGTGTTCTATTAGGCCGCGCCATAGCTCAAGCGGTTAGTCGCTGGCTTCCCACAGCGGCGGCCCGGGTTCGATTCTTGGTCTAGTCAAGTGGGATTTGTGGTGGACAAAGTGCCCCTGGGGCAGGTTTTTCTCCGAATACTTCGGTTTCCCCTGCCACTCGTCATTCCACCAATTGCTCCACAATCACCCTCACCTATCATCTGGGGCTGGTACAATAGGCCAGAAGTGGCCGCAGTACAAGGGACTTAGTCCCACCCCACTAGTATTAAAAAAAATGTGTTCTATGCTGTACATTTCAAGTATACCCATTAGCTGAGTAATGGATCATACACAAAGGATCCTGGACAAGGAACAGGCTTGGCCTCCATTAGTGTTATTTTCAACCCCATTTTCACACTCGATGGCCCTTAACGTAGAGTTGATATATGGAGGGTTCAGAATGGATTGAATCACGATGAGATAATTATTAGTTTGATAGTTGGGCGTTCTTCCTTTTTTTTTCAAGATACCCCCGCTGTAGGGATGCGGTTCCAGGTACATAGAAACAGTTGAACGTAAGCTTTAATTACAGAGAGCCCATTATCAGAGTCTGGAAAAGAAACACAATATTAAATAACTGCCTCCAAGCGACGTCTCTCTGCCTAATACTTACAGTGAGTAGAAGTTATACAGGCAGTTCCAAAAATGGCTCACGTATTTAAACTTTAATAATCTTGAAGATAAAAGTTCTTGAAATTGTGCTTCAAAGTTCATGACTGGATCCCTTGACCCATGTAATATAGATCAAAATCTAATGTAGGCAATGGTTAAAGTGTTGTTTCTTTCCGTGAATTTGCATGTCATGCTTTATACAAGATTATACATAACAAGGCTATTGCTAATTTAAAATAGGATATAGTACAATCAGCCTGGAGAAACATGATGTAAGCAGTGTACTGTATGATATTCACATGCCCAGACTGACGAAAATAAATACAAAGCAAGATTAACTTGTCTTATGTTTCATCCCGAAACGTCAGGTACCTTATGCATGTTGTATATTTCACACCAGTTCTAGTGATGGGTTCAGCACCTCCTTTAAACCCTCGTGAAAACAAGGTTACTATGTCTTCCACGTACTACTTCCCTAATAATTGTATCAACCAATTCGTTTCTTCTTTATTGAAGACGATTTTCGGCGATATAAGAAAGATAAAGTTGTATCTGTCGGACAAGTACTTGGAGGTAGGCCTAGGCCCACTGGGGCTGTAGTGCCAAGGGAAAAAAAAAGGCACGAAGTCTTATGGGAGAGTGGAGATGTAGTTCCACAATTTTTTTACCTGGGCACTATATGGAGATGAGTGTTCAGCTTCATGCTCCTGCCGTTTTACTCCCTAGGAAAGAGTACCCATTGGATAGGAGGCTAGGTGTTTTCTGTGGGGCAGGCGCTAGAGATTCATATATTATTTAGATTAATTTTGGGCTTAAAAATTTAAAATTCTGGAATTCATTCCTTCACGAGGAGTGTTTTACTATCTGACACCTGTCGGTTTGCGAACAGATACCGAAATATCTGGCATTCTGTACTAATTACACCTATATACTCTATCATGAGAGATTTAACTCGGTCATCATATTTCTTTTTTCGCATCTGATTCGTTTAGTATCTTTCTTTCATCCTCTTCAGGATCTCTGAAGTGGTGGATGCAACAGGGATCTTGTATAAATTTTCGTGTTATTTCTGTTGGTACTAGTTTTCAGTAGAGTAGAATAATAAGTGTTTCCTCTAACTGGAATATTTTCTTCAAGCGTCATTCTTCTTCTTTTCTTTTTTTTTTTTTTTTTTCTTTTTTTTTTTTTTTTTTGTTACTAGTTGGGTGGGACTAAGTCCCTTGTACTGCGGCCTCTTCTGGCCTATTGTACCAGCCCCATATGATAGGTGAGGGTGATTGTGGAGCAATTGGTGGAATGAAGATTGGCA
>NW_019721520.1:804626-842155 GCF_002891405.2 Cryptotermes secundus | reverse complement strand
TCCAGCTTGGGGGTTGGGCGTGGGGCTAACAACTCCTCACCGTAAAAAATAACTTTGTTACGAAAATACAACCACCTATGCATAGATACATATATACATATACACATACCTACATATTACATGCTTACGCACATTCATATATATATATATATATATATATACAGAGGGCAACCAAAAACACTTATTCTTTTTCAAAGGAGCTCAGAATATATAAATTCACTAAAACGTCTAGAAGTTTTTTCTCACCATCACAGCACTTTCTCATACGTGGTACGCATATGAGAAACTAAAAGTATATCTTAGAAGACGAAGTGAAAAAATGCTATGTTTTCCAGCGGACTTCAGGCTGAGACCAGTTCTGTAACACAAATTCGAACTACGAGTAAAAGCGTACTGTGTCCTCTCTTTCCGTGAATCAAACTGACTGCTCAAAAAGAAGAAAGAGACTGGACGCTGAACATCTGAGCCTGGCCTCTAGGATAGAGCTGTAGGCCCATACCTTCTCATTGTAACAGAACAGCTGCAGAGCAAGTAAAATTACATGCCACTAAAACTGGACCAGTAAAACAGATGAATGGCATTGCTTTTGTGTGGCAGAATGTAACCAAGTGTTATTCTTGTCTAAAGAGAAGCCTGCCCTTCTATCTGAATAGCGGAGTTCGTGCTGTAAGGGCCAAACTTCGTATTTAGCAGTAATACGAACATATAGCGTTAATGTTTTTATTTGTGTGAATATACCTCCTGAAGGTTATAACCCCTCGTACTACATGATACATAGTTTTAAAATGAATACAACTGTCCGAATATTCTCGTGATTTGGAACCACGATACCAGTACCAAGGGACTAATTGGCTCAGGAACGTGTGGGCTTTTGTAAGCGTTCAGTAGTTACATAACCTCCCTCATGCTGCTTGCTGTTTATACCTTCAATTCTCAGAGCTATATAATACTAAAATTTGTGCGTGTGCCAAATATGTACACACTACCAGGGGAGATCATCATGGGGAGAAAGATAATATTGTCACAATTCATCATCTGATCTCCTGTACTCCGAATTAATCTAACTTATATTTTATTTTGAGATTTCTTCCGGCACTGCCCTGAGCGAACCTGCCCTATATATATATATATATATCTAACATTATAAGTACCAACCCTCATGTCCATTTCCTTTCGCTTAGGTCGTTTATCAAAAGAATCCGTCCATGTCCGAGGCTTCTTGTGAGCTTTCGTAACAAACTTATTTTTACGGTAAGGAGTTGTTAGCCCCACGCCCAACCCCCAAGCTGGAGGACCTCCACTTCTCTCTTGTCCGCGACTGCTTACTTAATATATTCGCAGCTACCCTCCATATATGGAGGCTGTCTCCTCCACCCACAATCTGAGGACGCGCCATGCCATGATGACAAGGAACCCACGTAACATGGATCATTAATTAAGTGCTGAGTTTAATAGNGTATAATAAATAATAATAATAATAATAATAATAATAATAATTATGCTAACATTACCACACTTTTGATGTCAGAAACTTACACTGCATGTACTTCCCTTAGCCGGTATTGATATTTTCTCTTCGGAAAACTAGGACAAAGACTGAATGAGCTTTCAAGTTGACAAACGTTGTAGCTTAATGGCCTTAAGCGTTCTCAATCTATATGACAAAATATTAAAACTCAGCGCGACAGTGTTCATTGTTTTCCACTTTCCTATGTGCTATTCCATTATTGGGCCTGTCCATAGATTTCGATATGTGCCACGCCACGAAGCACACAGATGCTATGAAACTGTCTCTGAGAGATAAGCCATCACGAACACAATTCTGCTCGAAATGATGGCAGTCGCCTGTCATGGAAGCAAAATTTCCTAGTTGATGTAGGGTTGGGTTTAGATTACAGGGAGGTAAGTTCAATACTGGATAGAGGGGGATAGGAATCAATATGCATGGGCTATAACCTTGACGTATTTATAGGTCGTGCGTGCCTCTTTGATTGTGGGATCCAACGATCAGTGAAGGCAAGCCAATGGTAGTGTAAAGAAAAATGTAAAGCTATCCTTGTAACGGGCCGTGAACGTCAATAGGTTTGTGAGACGTCGAGGTTCCCACATTTTCTCTAGACAATCGACTCATAGATGGCTGTAAGATTGTCAGCCTTACGACTCGGCCGCCTTTTACCTCCCAGGAAGATTCTTGGTACTTCTTGTTACAGGCTGGGTCGACCGCAGGGTCATAGTGCTGCTTGAAGGATTAGGTAAACTGAAAAAAAAAAATACAATTCATCGGGACTCAAACCCGCGACCTTCCGGCTTGTAGCATAGTGCCTCAACCAACTACGCTACTTTATTCTTAAGGAGGCAGGAGCGAGAACATCAATGATGCAGATCTAAAGAAATTCGATTTGAATTTATAAATTTAATAAGGAAATTTGACTTGCAATTTGGGAGTACATTCATAAGCATACACGTATCAAGGGGGGGGCGGTAGCGTAGTCGGTTGAGGCACTATGCTACATGCCGGAAGGTCACGGGTTCAAGTTCCGATGAGGTCACTGGATTTTTTTTTCAATTTACCTAATCCTTCCGGCCGCGCTATGGCCCTGGGGTCGACTCAGCCTCTTAATGAGTGCCAGGAATATTCTTGGAATAATCTTGGGATTAAAGGGAGGCCGCCGCGTAAGGCTGACAACCTTGCCGCCATCTGTGAGCCGATTTTCTAGAAAGTGTGGGAACCTCAACATCTCAGAGCCCTATGGGCCTCCAAGGCCTGTTACAAGGATACCTTTACTTTTTTTTTTACTTTTACACGTATCAAGGTCAGCATAAATAGTTATTTTACGTGAAATTAAAATGAGAATCATATAGTAGACTCTTTGATTAAGAAATGTCTCGTCCCTGCAATCAGAAAATTCAGCTTTCTCGATTACTTTGACTTCCAACAATCTACACAATACATCCCAGAAGAGAGCACTTACTTAACTATATGTCTGTCTGCTGCTTGATCACGCAAGTAATGAAGTTGCAGGTGTTAAATTATTGTTCAAAATTATAGTTTTGTTTGTTGTTATTTTTCATGGAGCGAGCTGTAAGCCATTAGTATGTTAGTAGCAGTGATAATGAATACATCTTCAGGAACAATAATGATGCCGTTCATAAAAATAACAATAAATATATGTGTACGAGAAGGTACTTGTTATATTCCTCACACACGTTTACATGTTCGTTTAGCATAAAAGGCGATGTAATGAACGCTTGCTTGCTTGCGCAGTGCACATAGCGTGTTTGAGCCGTAACCACGGGGTTTCCATGTATCACAGCAGGCGATTACGCTACGCTTCTGTGAGTTCAAAGGTGAGTATGATGTCACACACACTAAATGAACATCTGGCAGTTGCATCGTAAGCCACTATAAAGAATCCACGTCACAGATCCAGAACCGGTCCGACCTACTGTGTAAAAGCCAAATTTTACACTAAAATGTACTGAGTATGTCAACTTGGTAGGCCGCGCCATAGCTCAAGCGGTTAGTCGCTGGCTTCCCACCGCGGCGGCCCGGGTTCGATCCCGGGGTCTGGTCAAATGGGATTTGTGGTGGACAAAGTGGCGCTGGAGCCGGTCACGATAGCCGAGCAGTCTAAGGCATGTACTGTCTCCGCTCGCTTGGAAACCGGGATCGTGGGTTGGAGNCGAAGTGAACGGAGAAGTTCATGGAGGTAGGCCTAGGCCCACTGGGGCTGTAGTACCAAGGAAAAAAAAAGTGGCGCTGGGACGTGTTTTCTCCGAATACTTCGGTTTTCCCTACCAAACTTCATTCCACCATCATTATAATCATCCAGGCCAATCAGTGGCCGTCGTGCCGAGTGGACCAAGTTGGACTCCACCCCCCACTAAGCAAAAACGTCAATTTGGTATAGTGTCACTAACCACTGCGATCGAATGGTTAGCATTCTCATTTCGCACATCGGAGGTCACGAGTTCAAATCTCGGATCTGGAAAATATTACCTTGACTAAAGTCTTTCGTGGAGTTTCATGGAGGTAGACCTAGGCCCAAATTGGGGCTGTAGCGCCGCAGGAAAAAAAAAAGTCTTTCGTGATTATACACAGTCCATCCTGAAAAATGCCAGAGTATTACGTCAGAATATGTCACACCCTTCCGCGCTCTTTTCAATTCAATATTCAGTAATCGTCCTTTCATTCGTTATTATATATTGTCACGTGTATTAGTGACTGGAATAGTATTAGTACTAATTAGTACTAATTGGATACTCACAAGTCGTAACTCCAAGTAATTATAACACTCTAAAGATTACTGTAACTATAACACATAAAATAAACTCTTCAACGTCTGTTTGCTTACTTTTTGCTTGGTCACGAAACTTAGCTACTTAACACTCCAACTACTGACCTGCCTTCTGAATTCTCTTACGACTGAATGAATCACGAATTCAAGAATCCACTGCCTTTATAACTGCTAAGCGGCCCGCATAGAAAACACCATGTCAAATAACTAATTGTCCTCTGTTGTTGTGTTTGTTGTCAAGGGAATCTTGCGTTTAGCAACTTGTTATCTGTTAACGACTTGTTCGCTTCTGTACGTTGTAACGGAAGCGCGATTTCTGAGTCGTTACTCAGCAACAGACGTCTGCCTCTGGCAGCACTATTCCGGCTTTCAGCCGTCACCTCACAATATACTTACCAACTCCCATTAGAGGGAAGTGACATTAAGTAATCCTAGAAGGATACAGACCAATAATAGAAGTCGCATTTGTGTCATCCCTTGTTCTAAACTTATAAACTAATATTTATTCATATTTTCAAAATTGGTTTAAATGTTATGTCTATTATCCTACCGCCAAAATAGTTTTCGTCTACTCTAATTAATTATGAAATACTAACCGTCTCCTTTCTCTGATATATCAAAACAAAAGCAGACCACTTCGACCTTCTCGTTCATGTTCCATACGTAGTTACAGTTAGCTGGAGTAGGACAGAACAGCTCGGCGGTCTTCTGAGCAGATATCCAAGTTAGTAGGAAAATTTTAAATGATTATGAGGAAAAGTAATATGTTATTTGAAATGACAGCACTTATATACAGCAGCCTTATGAAGCTCACCTCAGCTGTTTTAAAGCATGAATTTAATGACGATCATAATTAAAATGATAATATTAATTTATATTAAATCAGATCATGTATGTTTGATTTCACAGAGGAATCGAACCGCAGGGAGAACTGTTTCACTCTTGGTATATTGTGTCCATAGTTGAGTCAGAGTGAGTTGAAGAAATATATGGGAGAAAAGATGGCATAAAATTTATTAGCGATGTATGAAGGAAAAAGGCCACTGGGAGGACTTTGGAGTAAATAAAATGATGATATTAACAAGTTCTGGGAAGAACTAATGGCATACTTTCCTTTCATTACATATTGAGTATTTGACATGACACGGAGCGCATAGAAAACCCGGTTCCCAGCATATCTTCTCTTCGTATTTTTGCTTTTGTGTTCATCGTTAAGCGAATGTGTTTACAAAGCCATTGTTTTACAATGAAAGGGAGAATACACAGATCCAGACACACAGCAAGATGCCCCCCATAAGCCTCCTAGTATTAAAAAAAAAAGCAGGCTAAAAATTATCTTAAAGAAACATAATGAGGAAGTGTGGATTGGAATCATATAGCTCAGAATAGGGACTAGTAGTAGGATCTTGTGAACAGGTTAACGGATCTTTGTGCTCCATAAAATACTGTTCATTTCTTAAGTTGTATGGACATCCATCACCTTCTCAATAAGTTCTAAGCTCTATGGAGTTAGAGAGAACTCTACGAAAAATTTACAATTAGGCCTACATATTTACTTTACGAAAAATTTACAATTAGGCCTACATATTTACTTAAACTGACATCTCGAAGTAAAGATATTCTGGGCTCGTCAGAGCGACGATCATGATATTTTCCTATCAGACTCCAGTTAGTATAGACGAAGAACCATGACGGAATAAATGAAGCTAATTTTACCAGACAATATTCACATATCCAGTAGTTCCCACAGAATCCTCGTCTCATTGTTCTGTGATAACAGCTGGCTGCTGCCTCTAGGTAGAGCATCTGTAGCTAGCGTCAATATATTTTCTCAAAGGACAAATTATGCGCCTCAGGGAACGCATTAGCTGAACACTCGCTGTCTTCTTCGCATTCGTGTTGCCTGATTTAGACTGGTTCACAATCGGCTCCTTTTTAAAACGGTAACAAAAACAAAAGGTTGTCGTGAACAGGATGTGGCTGGTTTGCATTTAGTTCCCTTAATTGACGCACTGACCGACTGGATTGATGATATCTGCCATATATCTCTTATTTACATGCTACAAATTTAGGTTCGCATGAAATACAATTAAAGAACAAATATATTGACTGAAATACATAAAAATGTATGAAATAACAACAATATATGATTTTGGATCACAAGTCTGGAAAATAACAAGTATTAATAAAAGATCTGACACTTTAAAATATGTTTTCTAAGATCAGTAGCACGAATTTTACTCCGAAATCAAACGAACAATTGAAATGTTAGAAAGAAATAAAGGATCAATAATTTCATATGTAGAATTTCGGAATGTAGAAGTCAATACTGTTTGCATGTTGACAAAACTGAAGAACATCGTACCTCAGTGACTTTCATTAAGGTCCACAATGGAAAAGAAACATTGTAAGATCTCTGAAAGGCTGGATTAACCAAATGAGATTTTAATGAGGGCGGAGCAGGAAAATTCCAAAATAAAAATCTTACTAGTATTTCATAGACTAATAGAATTGCCTATTCTTATACGTGGGTATGTGGGTATGTTGGTCAGAAGAAATCGTGAGAAGAAAGGGGACTGTATGAATATGTTCTGTCAAACGATAAGATAAGGATAAGAGACATCAGGGAAACAACAATAGACAGCTAGTAAAGAAGTGGCTAGAACGTTTGGGAAGAACTCCTGAAATCTGAATCAGGAAACCGTGTCATCTGTTTAAACTCAAGGGCAGAGGATGGAACAGTCTGCATCTTTGGAGCTAGAAGAGCCCAAGAGCTTAATCAGGGACACCGCTGCTGGTAGCCACTGCTACCACTGTTGCCATCGTAGTCGTAAATGTAGTCATCATCATCACCACCATCATCGTCGTTAAACCTATTATTATTATTATTATTATTATATTAGAAGAAAGAATCCAAGACTACAAAGCAAGCGTCCTAATCACATCTTAAAAATGACTCTTCAACGGTGGGTAGGAAAAAAATGTAAGAATTACCAACGGGACGGACGAAGAAATACTGGACCATAGACAAGAAGACGGGACACACTGATAAAAGCCTAGGTTGGAGCAAATTAATAATAATAACAGCGTTTGATACAAATATAGATGGGTATAGATTTATATAAAATATGGAACATGTATCATTGAGGATTGAAAGCAAAGGACCCATAGAGCTTGAGAATACCCCATTATTGATAACTGTCATTCAAGGAAATGTATCCTTTTCAGGATCATTGTTGTTTCTCCGTATATCCTAAGATTAAATTCAGGGATTTTCGAATCTGATATTTTTATGTATGTCCACAGTGAGGAATTAATTTTTTTTTGCAAAACTTGTAGTGGGTTCCCAGACATCTTATGATGTTCAGATTGTATATGATTTTATTGTCAACAGCCGTTGTTCAGTGATTTCATGGAATGTCACCAACATTACTGACAGAAAAGACTGGCAGACACTTGTGAACAAAGTAACGGATCTTCGGGTTAACTTCTTGTGTGGCTGAGCAACTGCTGGATTCCTATGAAGAACTCAACTTCGCAGAGTTAGTTACTTTATTAAGCAACATTAAACGCAGTTTTAGAATGA
This sequence comes from Cryptotermes secundus, assembly GCF_002891405.2. Classification (NCBI taxonomy): domain Eukaryota; kingdom Metazoa; phylum Arthropoda; class Insecta; order Blattodea; family Kalotermitidae; genus Cryptotermes; species Cryptotermes secundus. Next base: position 834,271 of record NW_019721520.1, on the reverse strand, counting down.
CTGTTAATATTAATTCATGATTTAAAAAGAACTGGCATCTCCACACATGTCCTGCCGTTATTGTCATCAGTGCTTATGTACTTATGCTTACTATGTTTCGCACGTAGTTTTGAACCCATAATCGTAAACATAAATATCTTACCTTTCCTCATCACTTTACTGCTACTCGCCTATATAATGAATTATTATTCTCAGACTATCCCTTCATGACACAAACGAATTCAAATACTTCTTAAAACTGCCGCCAAGAAGCATTTCTTATCTCATGACTTCATATGAACAGCTATTTGCAACAAATTTCAAGCTCATTAATAATTTGATATCAAAGTACAGGCTGGTGACGAATTATTGATAATTTCGAGATATAATTCAATTTATATAAGCCTACTGTCTGTCTGAGTGTGCATATACTTGTTCAGGATATTTATATGTATTATCGTTTCATTTAATCGCATTTTACAAAGTGAACATACCATATGAAAATGAATAATAACATGACTATAAAATCAGGACGTAGAAGGAAGTGGTTATGGCCTATTATAATGTCTTATCTTAGAGTTCACCTGGATGACCTGATCTCTTTTATTGAATCCAAGAATTTTCCTGCTGTCTTTTCTCGGCACTGATGATTATCCTGAAACGTCGTCATTCTAACGATATTATCTAGTTAATAATTACTTTGCATTCCTTTGGTTAAGGTATTCCGGTTGAGCAGTAAAGCCAAACACAAGATTAATTAAACCACGAGTCTTTAATCATAATGATGAATTTGCCACGTAGTTATGCCACACTCCAAAACAGTTGCAAGCTAATTGATGAAATCATCAGACGTGACTTCTAGGGGTATTAAACAGGTCTGCACGCAGAGAACTCCTTTGATGTGGTTCCGTCACACGTCACAAACACACCTTACACATCATGCATTATAAGAGGTGTGAGAATACAATTCCTTTGACAAAACATACCAGGTTTCCGTCTCATCTGATGTACAACCAGTTTCGCTGACAATGGTTATGTATTGCCTTTTAGTGCTAAGGTGAATGTAGAATGATTCCCTCGCTCTAGAAGGAATATGAAATGAAGCGATTGTATATTTTTATACAGCTTCTTACTATCGTGGATATACTGAAAGGCATCGCTGTAATCTCGGGAAGTACAAACGGCATCGTCCGAGGTTCAACCCCAGTACCTCCTGGTTACAGACCTCTCAGTCTACCACTAAGTTAACTCTGCTTTATTTGCGAAACCTACACTAAAAGTGAATATGATTGAACGTTGTGGATTCTTTCCTGCAGACCTCCTGCCTTATATTCTAAACTTGCCGAAATTGTATCGGCATAGAGGTCGGATATAATACGACAAAACTATTCATCGTTTTATATAATTCTCTTATGAAACTTCGCATAAGCTGGTGCTAAGACGTTAAAGTGGCCTGTAGTCCGCAAGCGAACTAAACCGACCGAGCGACGGCGCTTCTCGGCGAAGTTAGTGCCAACTTTTACGGATAGAGGCTGTCATGTGGTCAGCGCAACAGATCCCCACAGCCGTTAATCTCTGTTTTCTAGACCGGAGTCGCTATTTCCTTGAAATAGCTCCTCAATTAACCTGACAAGGCTGAGTCGACCCTGTTTCAGACCCAATACTTCACAGAAAATCTGGTAGCGCCGGGAATTGAAGTCGGGATCTCTGGATATGTAGGCAGGAAATCTAACCACTAGACTACAGAGGCGGTCCGTAATGTGTTAAGGCGTTAACGTTAAGGATAATTAACGTTACACTCTATTATTTTGCAAACTCTATGGAAATCAATTTTATGAAATATTATTTGGAAATTTCATTAATCCTCAATGAATTTCTCCAACAGACTATACTACAATATGAAATAATTTCCATGTTTCATACTGGAGGATACTCATTAGTTTGCTCCAATAAAATTAGCAACAGTCATCCTTCAGGGAGTCTATCTAATTCATTACATCTATTCTTAATCTGCGAAACACAAAGCAACCTTTGACCTACTCACATTTGTAGCTCCGTTTTTATGAACACGACAGTGAATATTCCGGTTCTATATAATGTACCTTTCCATCCTCCACTTCAAGGTTAATTATCTAATGATGATGTTAAGGAAAATTATGATAAATAACAAATTATTTGGGATGGCAAAGGCATGAAAAATTGTAATATATTATCATGACATACTGGTAATTTGAATCAGTTCCAAGGTCTAAAATGGACACACTTTTTACTTGCTCTTGTTCCATTTGTTTTCTTAACTTACTTTCCACATCTCTCTCTGAGGAGTTGTGAAAATGGCGACTGGAATTACAGAAGCTAAAATGTTTGGTGTAAGACGTGTAAACTGCTTTGGGTAGCTGCAGTCCTTAAACCATCTGGCTTTTTATTTCAAGTGGAGATAATCCTCTGTCAGCAATCCCATTGGCTTTCTCGTTCTTTACCCAGCACCATTAAGAGTATTATATGTGGGCACGCTATACACTCTGCAACTACTGGATTGGCGATAAATACACTGGGACTAATTCACACACATAGAATTGATCCGTTGCTAAAAGAATTCATTATAAGCAGCGCATAAAACGAAAAGATAACGGGGAATTTGGGCCCGCTAGCACATTCTTATTTTCACCTTCTAAACTACTAAAAGCCGGTCACGGTAGCCGAGCGGTCTAAGGCATGCACTGTCTTCGCTCGCTTGGAAGTCAGGATCGTGGGTTCGAATCTGTTTCCTGTGAGGTACGAACTGAATTCTTATATATTATTCTTATACACTGCCGGTCACAGTAGCCGAGAGGTCTAAGGCATGTACTGTCTTCGCTCGCTTCGAAACCGGGATCATGGGTTCGAATCCAACTCAGGGCATGGATGTTTGTGAGCGTTTTTCTGTGTTTGTGTACAGGTAGAGGCCTTGCGACTAGCTGATCACTCGCCCAAGGAGTCCTACCGAATGTGTAAGATCTAGTAAACCGAAGCGAAACGGAAAGTTTCATGGAGGTAGGCCTAGACCCAAATTGGGGCTGTAGCGCCACAGAAAAAAAACTACTAAAAGGATTTCGCCGAAATTTGGTATATGATGTCTACTCTAAACGTTGCTGGGCGAATTTATCTTCCGTTTATATAGGTATGACATAACCTCTAGTTTGCACGGAGCTCAATTCATGTTATAATATATGAATAGAAAACTATATAAGATATAGATATCTTACTATTTAAATGTTTAATTTCCCCTAAATAAATTGGTAAATATTTTACGAATCATTATAGTTCCTGATTCATACTTTGTTCATAATCTGCAACTGAATAAACTTCTCAACAAGATGTAATGAATGAATATCCAGCACTATGAGGTAAGGTAAGAAAATGTGTACTCCACTGGAGTATATATTTCAACTCATTTCTTAAGAACTTCTTCATACAAAGGAAAAGTGTATGTTTCACGGGCGCTCTGTAAAATGGATGCCACATGATGGAGTTCTTCTATTTGAAAAAGATTCATGCCCATTAAAAGATGAAAACAGCTTCGTAAGCGACTTGCAGAAGATTGCGAACTCTGATACGCGTAAATGAAATGGGGGGGATCCCGAACAGAAAAGAAACACGTCACCGCTCTTATGTTCTTATTTAACCACATGCTAGAACCCGCAAATTATAATGCTGGTGACGTCACCTTCAGCGAGAGAAAAATGATCCAGTCTATTTCAAAGTTCACCATATTCAGAGATACATAGTATCTCCATCATCCTATTCATCTTAAGAACGTGGGTAACAGAGGCGAACTAGCTATTACGAGAAGTTTATGAGTCTCAAGATAATATTAGTTTTCTTTTTGCTACGAGTATGGCAGATTGTAAAACCGCTGACACAAACACGACGGTATTCATTCTAGAGTTTCGCGAATCAAGTGCTAATGAAAGTTGTCTTTCTGAAACTTTTAGTGGATTTTTTAAGTCTACTCATCAATTATGTGACTTAGCTATCACAAATCAGAAGTGAACGGAATAAATTCAAGTCGTCCTTATATCTAACATTTTTTTTATTTAAATTTTAGCAATCACAATATTACACAATTCTATAAGCTAAAGTGCTGATTACTCTTTAGATATACTAATGAGTAGTGGCATGAACAGGTTGATATCCAGCGAAATCACCTGTAATAATCTATAATTAGTATCTATACATTAACTTAAGGGTAGTTCACTTGGCCACAGTTTTTTGAGTCTTTTGTTGCGTACTGGTTCCAGGAGTTGTTCCATGAGCTGATTCGGGTGGTTTTCTATGGAGTTATGATGTGTGATGGCTTTCTTACGTATTGCTTCCTGCACGGTTGGTACCTGTAGATCTGTGTGTAGTGTATATCTAACATGAAAACTTTTTGAGATGTTTAATATTTTCTGTGATTACAAAACAAGTAGCGTGGCAATTATGTAACAATCAATGGGATTATGAGGCTGGAATATCACCAACGTCGCTAAATTCAAGGACTTGAAATTTTGCATGACAATCGTACTTCGAGTATATGTTGAAATTGTTACTCTCTTCCTTGTAAAATAACAAAACACTAAGTGACACACGGAGATTCCATAATAACTATGCCATTTGCCCAAGGCAAAGGCTAATAAGCCACTTGAAATAGGCGTATCAAATTTGGTACGGATATCAATTACAACCACACCTATAACTTTCGTATGAAATATGAGTTATACGGTATTGTAGTTGGCTGAGGCACTATGCTACAAGCCGGAAGGTCGCGGGATCGAATCCCTATGAGGTGGGTTTTTTTAATTTACCTAATTCTTCCAGCCGCACTATGGCCCTGGGGTCGACACAGCCTCTAACAGAAATGAGAACCATGAATATTCTTGGGGGTAAGGAGCGGCCGGCGCGTAAGGCTGACAACCTTGCCTCCATCTATGAGCCGATTTTCTAGAAAATGTTGGGACCTCAACATCTCATAACCCTATGCGCCTCCAGGGCCTTTACATTTACTTTTACATACGGTTAGAGGGAGAAAGGGGGTAAATTACGGCAAATATAATTTAGTCGGAATCTGCAAGCTGCTAGTGGAAAATGTGCACAGACCTAGAATTAGATGATATTAATTTGGAGATTTCTCTAGTCCCACCATATACTTGTAAATTAAATAACTTAAAGAAGTGGGAGGGAGTCATATGTTCCACTCAGAACAATTTTCATATATATTATGTCCCTACAAATGAAACTGCAGTTGTGCCTCAATTGTGACTTAGGAGACAATACTTGGAAAGATATTTTGCTTATTTCTGGATACTTGTTATACACAATCGAGAGGCACAGAAATCACGAAGCAATCAGGATATTCGATGCTTTGTCGATTTCCTACACAACACCAGCCAGGCGTCTTCCTGCACATGGCTGAAGTGGCATATCTAGGTGGACAAAACTTTGTTTTCAGATTTTCACAAACCATACCTTTTCAGTCACATTTTTCACTCAGACTTATGTAATAAATGTATTCGAAACAATATATATAGACTTGGCGTTAGCGTACGGAAACTACAGAGTTAAAAATCGCACACAGTAATCACTCACCAACTGCTGCTCGCGTTATCATGTTTAATACCGGGAAATTACAAAACGGCTGTTCCAGTTAATTGCATCGCGAGTTCATTCCGTGCTAAACCCATTGTCACTAAAGGTATGCTCTTGATTAATCAACAGAAGAAATTTGTATCCATTTTTTCATGTGTAGCAGTAAGGATATGTATCGAGAAATTGATATACTTCGATCAGAATTTTGAACAAAACTACACAATCCACCGCCATATTGTTCGGGTGCTTTATATAGCCTGATCAATGCTGTAACTCTCGGAACTAAACTCAGCTACAGAAACCTGCCGGAGTACGAAATTGTTTCGTATATAATATTATATTTAAGCATCCTGTTGCACTTTATACGATATATGATATAACTCCGTCCTAAGTGCAAACTATATTTATAGTTCTTTAGTTTTTCCTCTTTATACACTACATGTTTCGGCCCCAAACGGCCATCATCAGGTGTATACATTCACGTATCAGGAAGACCTATGTTTCGTATATGTCTAACTTTTCCTTTCATCGAATATTTTTATTTCAAGTTCTGCGAAAGGAATCCGACTAAACATGAAATAGTCGTAATATATTTGTGTATGCTGTCAATGGGTCGGGACTATAAAATTGAGCATAAAGTGCCATTCAATATATTACAAATAAACCTGGTCAGTTTTTTTACTCTTCTTTCCACAAGACAGAGTAAAATTCACAGAAGCATGACAGGCGTTTTGACGAGAAATTATAAAAATACATAAAGTTTCCAGAAATATTACTAATATATTTCCACTGGCCGCGCCATAGCTCAAGCGATAAGTCGTTGGCTTCCCACGGCGGCAGCCCGGGTTCGATCCCGGGTCTGGTCAAGTGGGATTTGTGGTGGATAAAGTGGCTCTGGGGCAGGTTTTCTCTGAGTACTTCGGTTTCCCCTGATAATCTTCATTTCACCAATTGCTCCACAATCACCCTCACCTATCATCTGGGGCTGGTACAATAGGCCAGAAGTGGCCGCAGTACAAGGGACTTAGTCCCACCCCACTAGCAGTAAAAAAAAATATTTCCTGCTGAGTTGCGAGTAAAAACTAATTGCGACCATGAATATCTGAAGAGCGATATTCTGAAACGAACAGACGGAGTCTGAAATCACTGCTGGCACCGACAACTAGCGAAGAGAAGACCTTCACTGTTCACTAGTCTACTAAAAGCTGGAGAAGTCAGCATCCCACAAATGGTAAAGCAGGTGGCACGTTATATTCCAGAATCAGCTACGACAGTAAAGAAAGAATTCTATTCAACCCCTCAAGCACCAATTAAGCATAAGTACGACGAAGTTCTTGCGTCACACACTGATGGGAAAATTACGATGCAATTACGCACTCTGATTCAATCACAAGCAAACTAGCAACATGTAGCTATAGACCCTCGTAACCACTTGGCAAACGAGGCAAAAATGAAATACTATGCTACAGAAGACTCGAAAACACTTACTGAGAAATGTGCAGAAATCAAATTGCAGACCTCCTTGGAAAGCACAGTACAAAAACTGGTAAATATTCAGTGTGATGTGTTAAAATAATATCATATCGGGATTGGAACGCCACTGGCTGTAACTTTCAAAAGGGGCTGCAGCTGTATCACTTATGAACAAAAATTGATGGGAGAATGAAAATGAACCAGGCGGGATTTAGATTTGCATGTAATTTCACTACTTTTACTGCAGTTGTCAGTAGATTCCGTTGAAAAGGAACTTACTTTTTTAAATAATCAAAGGGCTTCCCCCACTCGATTCCGCAGGCTAAAGAAATTACTATTTGAGAATGACTCTACAGAGATGAAGCAATAAATGAAGAGTGTTGCAGGAGAAATATGAATTATTTCTGCAATTAAATCGAGATGAATGAGGCGGAGTTATTTGTGAAGCATAATTTAATTCTGACTTTTGCGGATGCTAAGGATTGTAGGTCTATAATAGATATGTCAGCCAAAAGTGATAAGTGTGTGGAGTTACAGCTAAGTAAATAATTGATGTAACAGTTCATTCAAAGAGAACTTCTGACAATACAACACATAATTTTTTTTTTTAGTTTCAAACCTCGATTCGCTTCTTCCAGTAAATATTTGTTAAAGGTTGAACAAAATATTACAAATTTTAAAAGTCTAGAGGACTATTTAAATATGGAAAGTAGAAAAATAATATACTAGGGGAAGATTTCATTGAGAATTAGGATTTTTGGTAGACGTACAGAAGTCTGGCTGTCACAGCTATCGGTGGAAACACTACTCGGCGCTCTCCTTTTCACAACTTCTGTTTAGGCATTTATGAAGAATTTAGAGAACCCTTGGTAAAAATTCGACATGCGATACCACGTATTTATGGGACTAGTTTCGTTGATTTTGAAACTTATGCCAGGGAAACGGCGCGGATGTACATACGACGTGATACCACATGTTAACTGCTGTGCAGAAGGCAAAACCTCGTTGGTTAAGTATAATAAAATGCTCAATATTACCTTGAGGATAGATGTCTCCGAGTACTTCGATTTTCCGTGACACTCTTCATCCCCCCAAATTCTCCATCATCATAATCACCCGGGGCAGGCTACAATAGGCCAATCAGTGGCCGCCGTGCCGAGTGGACCCAGTTGGACTCCACCCCCCACTAAGCGAGTTAAAAAACTTTTAAAGTCATATACGGTTAAAGTTAGTTGAGATAGAAAAGTAAATGGTATTAGTGAGATCCTGAATAGGATTCAGAATGAGATCAAATGATTCGTTTCCCCAAGCTTCACGTCATAATTCTGAGTGAGAAACATGCATCTCCTGGCGCAAACAGAATTAATCACTGTCCTACTCTCTGACCCAGTACGCCACTGTATACATAAATTGGATGAGGAGTTGAAGTCTCCTCGAGAGATGTGATGTATGCTAATGAATATCAAGGGGTAGTATCCTACGCTTGTACGAAGTGTCTTCTACCAGGACCTGTTTAGAGGAAATGTAATTTATGCACTGATATCTCTATCGCGCGCAGTATTAATTACTATCCGCACAATTTAATTATAAGTTTTGCAGGTTTGCTTTCAAGAATCCATTACAACTCAGATAAATCAGTTGACACCTCGAAGCACGTATGGTCGTCGAACGATTCTGTTTAGAAATATTCAGTGCAAAATCGGCGTATGGAAAATTCTCTTCAACAAACTTATCGCCTTGTCTCATGGCTTTAAATATTAGATAACATAACAATATTTCCAAATAGATACGAGACTGCCGATTACAGTGGTCGAGCGACCTAATGCATGAGCTGTCTTCGTTCGCTCGAATATTTGGATCGTAGGTTCGAATACCATTCAAAGGCATGGATGTTCGTTTGGGTAAGTTTTTTGTGTTTGTTTTATTGTATGTGTGACGGGCTGATCACTCATCCAGGACCTAACAAAGGGCTGTAGAGTCACTTATGAACGAAAACAAAAATAATGAATGAAATGGATACAAGTTTACATAAGACGAAATACTGAATCACGATAAAATGATACATATTGCATATTGCACGCATCTACCACTCAGAAATTTGTTTGGATATGCAACGAAGTTAACAAAAGATTTACTAGGAAGATTTTCCAATCCGTACATTAAAATTGTTTTTATTTATATTACTCGAGTCCCTTCTGTGTTAAAAATTCATACGTTAGGAATTCGAAAACAAGCTGAACTTTCTTAGATTTATCAACAGTCATTCCAGATATATCATCGAATATTACCATCGGATAGGTCACGAATGCTTCATCCCACTTCTTTCCCAATTTACCAGTCAGAAATCTTTTTATTATTCGAGGCTACATATTTGAATAGCTGAAAAAAGTATCGTTAAATAAACACAGACTTTATAAGTAAGTCTCACCGTAATATTACAAATTTTCGCCTTAAGTAATAAACTCCGACAGCCTCCTTGTGTATGTGGCCAAAACCGTTTAGAACTTCATGTACGACCCCATAGAAAACACATCATTAACCGGGCCACAGGCTTCGGTTGAAAACACTAGTCCGTTGCTAGAATGTGTCGGCTGGGGAACGCTGCAAACGTGCTTAAAGCACGCCCATTATAAGCACGTGGCCTTCTTTACAAAAGAGCAAAAAATTTTAGTAAGACTGTCCGACAGTTGATTCTATTCACTATTTCAAGCCTATCTTGGTAAATTCAGGGTGTTAAGTACAATTGTAGACGAACGTCTCCACTGAAATCAAACATAAATTACAAGCCATGTCCTTCGTTTGATATACGGAGGTAATATGAGAGAATAAGTCTAAACTGAGAACAGAATTGGAGCTCTGTGTACGAGAAATGATTTGCACAGTGGTTCACAGAGGGAACAGATAGTAAGGGTAGACAAACGGAGAGACTGAAAACCATTAAGATCTCCCTCCCTGAGAGTGCATTATTCCAACCCCCATTTTGCATGCCACCATCAACACACTCTTCATTTTAACGATGTAATTTCGTCATTCTGTCAACAAATTCGTTCTGCTGCGTGAATAACTTCACTACTCGTACCTGCCTTCAATTAATATGTGCAGCAAAGTGTTATGAAAAGCGTTATGTTTAGTACAAGTGCTACGAAACTGAATAAATCATTTAGTAATATTTTCTTCTAAAAATTACATTCGTCTCTAACCAGATAAAATGTAAAATGATACAGAACATCAAGTGTGCGGCTCAGGTTTTCTGAATGTTGAGGGCCTTACGACGTTCGGAAAAGCTTGCAGCCCTAACCATGGGGTTAATGAAGCGTTTTCCTTGCCTCTTCTAGGGACCACCTGGTCGCCACAACATTTTTCATCATCTCTTTTCATTAACCACGTGGTCGCTGGAACATTAATCACCTCTTTTCACTAACCACATGACCGCTTCCTATTGGTCAGTTTCCCGTACCTCTGGCCCTTCAGTCATGGCTTCATCTTCGACACACTGCCCAATGCGAGAAATATAACAGAACTGCCAAAACCATTCCAAAAAATCATTACTTATGAAGATGGTAACTGCAAGGTTTGTTGAAATGTAGGAAAACTCTCGACGTTCGACGTGGCCCAGTACCGAAAACCCAAGACATGCATTAAACCCCAAACCTGAAAACCAAAGGACTAAAACACAATAGTTGTTTCCGTCTAATTACTGGAAATGTCTATAGACTATGATACTACACTCAAGCTACCGGCGTTGCTGTATGTCCTCACAGAACCTCGTCTAGGTAGAGCAAATATGTACACATTTGTATTCTATTAAATACCCAACTAATTTTTCCTTGGATTAATGAAGAAGAGATTAATATGTTTCATTCTTTCATCAGTGGGCCCTGGCCGATTTTTCAGTTTCGAAATCCTATACACTGCCGTTAGGACTCCTTGAACGGTGATCAGACCACCGCAAAGGCCTCTTCCTATACACAGGAAAATACAGACACAGAATAAAAGCAAACACAGACCTTCACACCTCGAGTGCGATTCGAACCCACGACCCCAGTGTTTGAACGAGTAAAGACATTTCATGCCTTAGACCGCGCGGCCACTGTGATCGGGGATAAATATGTTTACCTTCAGAAAAGTAGTTCACATGAATAAATTAAAAATTACGAGGACAATTATGTGTTTGTTTGAGAAACTTTCGAAATTAAATAATATAAAACTAATCTGTAACAAATACTAGAGATGCAGACCAAATATAGCTTACTGAAGAGTGAAACAAGGTTTTAAAATATTCCGAACCAAAAACAATAAAAAAGAAAGATGAAACACAAGTTGATGGACAGATCGTTACACTGAAATATCAACAACTTTTTTCTATCCCTCGAAAAAACTAATGTTAAATCAAGAATATAACAGTCTTCTTCGAGTTTAACTCCAAGCTGCACAGAATGCTAAGATTAATACGTATATTAAAACTTCTTGCAGTTCTTAGGGCTGGAACATGTAATATTCCTGACGGTTTGAAGCTAGTAATCACGTACTTGCTTGAAGAGACTGCAGTGTCTCCTCACTTCAGTTCACTTCATTCTCGTAACCCCAAAGACCCGAATCTAATGCGTCACCCCCGTTACGCACTAAAGATCGCATTTAATTGTGTTCTCACCTGTAGAATTCAAAAGCAGTCACTTCAAACAAGACTAACGTATACTTTCCCGAATATCGTATTAAATATTAATAATTTCGGGTACAAATATGTAACTCTGTCTCACGTACCTGCAGATTTCATGGTAGCAGGGCCAGATCTACAGTTGTGGCGTCCCCGAGGAAATCAGAATGTGGAGGCTGTACCTGTAAAACAAATTTCGTTTATGTCAATCATACTGTATTTTGTTTTTATTTTACTTCTTATTGTAACTAAAGTAAAATAAGGTAAAGTTGTCTCTGTGCTTAACTAATTAAGCACTACGCCATGAAGAGGTATGTGGAAGTGGATGTAAAGATCCACATTTTCTTGACCTCCGCACTAGCTGGAGGTGAGTGATCAGCTTCACGCCCCCGCCGCTTTACCCCCGGGAAAGTGTTCCCGGTACGCACTGTATATGTGGTTCGGTTGACACAAGAGCCGGTCTGGTCGATTGGAGAAGTGAAAATTCTTGACACTACTGGGACTCGAACTCCGACCCCTTGGTCGCACAGCCAGTAGCCAGTCGCTATGCCGAGTACCCCATCCCGGCTCACTTCTTATAGTAACTAAAAATATAAAATAACTTCTCGTGATTTGAGAGTAGTAAATGTCTCACTACCGGTCAAAGTAGCCGCGCGGTCTAAGGCATGAACTGCCTTCGCTCGCTCGGAAGCCGGGACCGTGGGTTCTATTCTGTTTCCTGTGAGGTACGAAATGAATTCTTATATATTATTCTTATACACTGCCGGTCACGGTAGCCGAGCGGTCTAAGGCATGTACTGTCTTCGCTCGCTCGGAAGCCGGGACCGTGGGTTCTATTCTGTTTCCTGTGAGGTACGAACTGAATTCTTATACACTGCCGGTCACAGTAGCGGAGCGGTCTAAGGCATGTACTGCCTTCGCTCGCTCGGACGCTGTCTTCGTGGGTTCGAATCCCACCCAGGGTAAGAATGTTTGATGTCTGTATGTGTTTATTCTGTCCTGTGTTTAGGTAGCGGCCTTGCGGTTGGTTGATCACTCGTCCAAGGAGTCCTACTGTCTGTGAAAAATGATTACGGGACTGAATAAGAGACCAGGGCCCTGAATGGTCTGGAAGAGGCATTAAAGAATGTCTTAGTAGAATTTGCGAATTCTGTTTCTGTTTTGTAGAGGCCTCAGAACGATCAGCCCCGCTCATCTCCCGTTAAATCCAGGTCTGCTTTTCGGCTTTGGTGAATGGTATGTGTCGTAAACAGACTTTCATAATGATTTAAATGATTTATAAAGACGGGAGTAAGAATCTTCAGTAAGATCCAAGAAGCGGGCGCTCTTGAATCTCGAAATGCAGACGCAATCGCAAATGTCCCTGAAATGGTGACATGAAATCTTCGATGGCTTCTCAGAATAATGGCGGCGAATCGAAAGTCAAAAACGAGACAATTCGTCAAAGTTCCCATACAGATTCACGGATGAGCAGAAGCAATGGAGACTAGCATCATGACAAGACTTCGTCCAGACTTGTCAAGACAATTCCAGTTTCCTTGATTATATTTTTCTCTTTTCTAAGGCGAAAACTGTCCTTAAATGAAAGTGACCTCAGGATGTTGAAGATATTAAGAAAACAGTGACGGCCTAACTAAACTCTGTTCGTTTGAGGCCTTTACTGATTGGTTTAAAAAACTTTTTAAAAGATTCAACAAATATATTCAAGTAAACGGCGATTACTTTAGATACAAATAAAACAATTTTTTATTTCCTTGTATTTTTATTTTGTTTTCACACTATACCTGGAACTTCATTTACATACCATTTATTAACGAGAACTAGAATTTTATTCACGAAATTCACTCAAATCTTTAGGATGAAAAGGAGCAGAAAACACGGAATTTTGTTTCTCTTAACCATCTTGATATGAAGTATATGGGAGAGGCAGAAGATAGAACCACTCACGAGATGAGAGTAGCTTAGATATTTCTCAGAGAAACACATAAACTAAGCAGTCAATAGCACCTCGCTCTGCCTTTTGCATCGAAAATGAGTGATCTCATTCATCCACCCTATTTCGGATACTCATGGTTCCCAAGCAAACAAAGCAGAGAGCAATATTCACAAGGAACGAAAACCATGTAGGGATGGACTAAGATGTCTTTACGTATCTTTAGTCTATTTTTTATCCTTTTCCTTTCTGCAGACTTCTTTTCATTCTTATTATTTTCCTTTTCTTACTTTTCTTATTCAAAAGAAACGAGAATCAATAGACATGGGTATTCAAAATCCCCGTTTTCACGCTCCAAATGGCACAGATCTGTCTCGATCTAGTGCGTCTCCTCATCTCATTCTTCACCGCTCTAATCTTCTCACGCAATAAGCATACAATGGAACTGTGAACTCTTTTTCACAGGGATCTATAAGAAAGAGGAACTTATATGTGGCTCACGGAGTGAACGGAGAAGATAAACTAAGCCTATAAAAGAGGAGATACAAGTATTTATGGAAAAGGGAAATTCCCCACCATTTCACCCCCCTCGCCACTCTACATGAAAGCCTAGATTTAGGAAGGCTCGATTTTTTATGCATTCCGCCAATGCATAATATGCTTTGCCGATTTTCTGTTAACCTGTTATGGGAAACAAATGGGGAGGAACACAATCTTTAACCATTCTTTAATCGAAAATTTCGTATTGCTCAAAATTACCTCTCTGGATCTTTCATGCTTCTCTCCACAAATACTGGCTCAGCTAGACAGGAAATACGTATGACTAAGAACATATTTCTTGTTTCTAACACAATTAACATATTATGAAGTGTTTCAGTGACTAAGGCGCGGGTTTGGATTGGGATTCGGTTTACTGGATCTTCACTAGTCGTAAATACAATTAGTTCTTACACTCTCACGTTTACTATAACTCTAGCGCATGTAACATCACACACTAAGTCTTCTAATTCTTCTTCTGGTCACATTGCTGTTCCCTTGGAACTTCGGGACTCAAGTGAAGATAATTCCCATTCCAGTATTCTCTCATATCATCTTGGCACGGACCACGCACAGAAAACACAGTTCTACTGTTACGTAACGAAGACCACACAGGAAACAAGCTACGCGATAACTATCTCAAGAGTCCAATGGCGCGCTAACTGTTGCCTAACAACGAGCTATAAACATTCGTCTTATTCTTGTGTGCGCGTATCGCGGGGTGTTTATCGAGCCGCTGTCTGGCAATGCGTTGACATGTCACGATATTTATTATATTGCAGCGGTATTTGAATGGGCCGAGGTATATCACACGATCGAACTGACACGAAGTCCAGTTCCACTCTCGTCAGTCGAAATTGATAAGATAGTTCAGGTTAGCTCAGTGACAATTAGAACCTCAGAAAAATTACTAAATTACTCTGACTGATATTTCCTGTACTCTGACATTACTTATAGTGCTTGTGTACACGATATACAGGAGAGTTATTATGCACCTGTGCTTGGGTCTACGAATTTACTAAAGACGCAATTAATTACTTTTAATGTTAATCCAACGAAGGAGAATCGTTCGTGTGAAACTGTCTCTCAGAGTTGTATGGATAAGCATTCACGCTCATGTATGCCATTTCTACACACAAAGAGATGGCCAATAAAACATACATGTATCATTTCCATGAACTCGATTGTACTCTGGTGATACGGCATCGGTAAAGAAAACGCGGCACGATAAGAAGCTTTGTACCATTCCTCTGTCGTTACTTCGATTCCAGAGGACTCTGTACCAGATCAACATAAATCAACTTATTTGCCTTTCAATCAGCAAGTCAGCCGATTCCAAAGACAGACACCGTAGATAGGCAGAATCGAACAGTTTCATATGGCATTGATTACTATGTAAAAGAACTACAACTGAGGAAGCCTGGGGGAGAAATGTATCCTTGAAATCAAGACCAAAGAACAGTTCAGTGCAAGTGCACTGGGTTCCATCTCGATCGTCCAATGTAATGATGTGAAGGAAGACAAGGAAACTGACTAGGGTAATGAAAAAGTAGGACTATTTTAAAGTTGTAATAAAGTTCAGTACAATAATGAGCTGGCGACTACAGTAGCTGTGCGGTCTAAGGCATGAACTGTCTTCGCCCGCTCGAACACTCCGATCGTGGGTTCGAATCCCACTCGAGGCATGTATGTCTGTGTACGTTTATTTTGTAATCGTGCTGTCCTGCGTGCAGGTAGCGGTTTTGCGAATGGCTAATTCTCCGTCGAAGGAGTTCTACCGGCTGTGTAAAAAGATCAAGAATCTGAAAAGGCGGCCAAGGTCCAAGGTAGACAGACAGACAGACAGACAGACAGACAGATAGATAGACAGATAGATAGATAGAAAAAACAGCGGCAGAAGGAAAGACCGAGTAATGTTTGCATTTACGCTTTCCTCTACCAACTACAATTCCAAAGATAAATTTTACAGAGATCTCTCAGTAGCTTTTATCTGTCATAAAGAGCACCGCGCAAAGTAACAACTTCAAATCTTTCCACAAAAAATTTAAATTTAATCGCTATTATTTTCTCTGTGTGTGTGTGTGTGTGTGTATAAAAAACTTTCATAGGAAACAGCCCATCTAATATATGCGTCTCTTTATACATATAAATTTCCGGACAGTTTTTTTTAAGATCTTTCTCTTTCCTACCGTTGACCTTACATGGAACACCCAGAGATATTTCGACATTTATTCAACATATCTGTCACTGTATACTATAATTACGGCTTCCAAGATGGTGGTAACGTATGCCTGCGGGAGGTAAACATTCTGGTTGCGGCGTGAATCATCATTCCATGCACTTAAAATTAAATCCCTATATTTCTACTTCTACTTTTGGACGTGAGTGCTATTCATTCTTTATACTTTCAGCTGTTACACGATACGATTCCCGGTAAGGTCAAGAATTTTCTCTTCTCCAAATTGTCCAGACCGGCACTGAGGTCCAACCAATCCCCTATCCAATGGGTAACGGAGGCTCTTTCCCTGGGGGTAAATCGGCCGGGGCGTGAAGCTGACCACTCACCTCGAACTAGTGCCAATGTCAAGAAAATATGGATCTATACATCCACGCCCCTATACACCTTCATGGCGTAGTGCTTAATTAGTTAAAGCACAGGAAGAACTTTACCATTTATATGCTGCCATACTGAAAACGAAAGAATCTTTATCCTGGGAGACCAGACGGTACATATGTAAGTCTTCTGAGATAACAGGCATACGGGAGTCTTAAGATTGGTCACTTCTACGCTTTAATTCATTCCTAACTGAACTTACAGACATATCCCTGTAATCCTGTACAGAAAAGCTGTGTCTAGAAAGAGGAAAGAAAGGAAGATATGCTACTGCAATAATGCCAAACACAAGCAAGAATGAATCTTGGAACGCTTTCCATCACATTTTCAAATTCTCACAGAATATGTTATACTTATAAGACACGAACCAGGTTACTCTGCGGCAGGGGAGAGAAAATTACCAGAAGAAGAGTGGAGAAAGATGAATGGGACCAAGGGAGAGAAAAGAACTGGTGAATAATAAATATAGGGTAAGAGATATAGAGAAGAAGATAAACAGGCAATTACTACAGTAGAGGCTTCATGTTTAAAGGGAATATACGAAGAGACTTGGAAATATTTAATACACTTTCACAGATGGAGGAAGCGTCTTGGTTAAAATATGTAATACATAAAAATGATAGAAGTCTGGGGAGATGTGTTCGCTCGTAGGGCACAAAGAGTTCCCATACATTATTTCGTGCATTCAATGCAGGGAATTGTAAGCAATTCCATCTTCCAAAATAATTTTCAACAATCTTTTTATGTTGCAGATGACATAACGTAGAATTCTGGCTTAAATAGCCAGAATTATGTTTATGTTCAGTGTAATTGCCTTGCATAAAATACGATTAAGGAATACTTGTAGAACTGTGATAGGCATATATATGTCATATCGTTCCCCAGATGAAATATCTTTGTTCCAGATATAGTGATCACTGCAATAATTGCACTGTGGATGAGACACGTCATTGCTTCTTTCTAACAGTGGGGCCAAGTCTTGCTAAGTGAGAGGGCAAGAATAAAATTGCTCCGGATTCATCGAAATTTGACGAAAAACCAACTGCATCGGCTCCACTCTGCAGAGACACAGAGGAAAAGAGAAACAAATGGCTTCTATTCCCTGCCTCGTGTGGCTTTTTCAGTATACATGTGAAAATATGAACAGCTGCTGCGATCAAGATTCGAACCACTGACTTTTCAGTTAGAAAGTGAATGATCTGTCTTGTACTAGATCTCCGTGCTAATAGTATTAATGTAGAGTCGTGTAAAACGTGCGACAATACAATTAGGAATGATTTTCTCATAACTCATTGCAACAGAATTGAGCACAAGAGACAGTAGCGGCAGAACTAGTATAACGGCTTGCTTTTATCTTCGAATTTTCAAGACGGTAATATGCAAAAGCCTTTATCCGTATTCACTAATCCTATTCAGAGATACTTCAATTGTATTCGCCTTCCTTTCTCTGATGTTTCCCATATTCACAGTGCCCTCATTATCCTTTCAATCGAGAATTACGTTTTAGTACAACCCCACTCCATTCAAATTTCCGTATTCCATTGTTTCTCTTATATTGATTCATAGGACATTGCAGTAGGTACTTGTAATACTTTTGTAGACCCTGTGATTTGAATTTGCATTCTTCAGACCAATTTTGACACGGGCCGCTCCATAGCTCAAGCGGTTAGTCGCTGGCTTCCCACCGCGGCGGCCCGGGTTCGATCCCGGGTCTGGTCAAGTGGGATTTGTGGTAGACAAAGTGGCGCTGCGGCAGGTTTTCTCCGAGTATTTCGGTTTCCCCTGCCAATCTTCCTTCCATCAATTGCTCCACAATCACCCTCACCTATCATCTTGGGCTGGTACAATAGGCCAGAATTGGCCGCGGTAAAAGGGACTTAGTCCCACCCCACTAGCAATAAAAAAAGCAAGCAGGACAAAGTCATAACTTGACGATAGAGTACTTCGATTTCACCTGCCAGTCTTCATTCCACCAAATTCTTCATCATAATATCACCCGGGGCAGGCTAGAATAGGCGAATCAGTGGCCGCTGTGCGGAGTCGACCCAGTTGAACTCCACCCCCCACTAAGCGAATTAAAAAGAAAACTGTGACACAAGTATCAACACATGCGTCCATTTAAGGGAGCTGAGAATGATAAAGAATTCCAATCCTGCAAACTCGCATTAGCTCAAGCGAACCAAGACGCACATACCCACTTCACTTTCTGAAATTTCTGTAGCTGATGCTTCGGTTTCTTCCTTCTTTCTCCATGTTAATTAAGAAGCCGCCGTCACAAAAGATGAACGAAGGATTGAGTTAATTTGAATCCATACATATTCAGCACTTCAAATTCCTGGTGCCACGCAGTTTGTGATAATAATTTCGAATTTATAAGGAACAAATTATTCTAGAAGTCTAAGGCTGTATATAGCTGCAGTTTAGAACCGTCTCGATGTATGGAGAGTTATCCTTGACCTGTTATTCTATCACAAAAACATACAGTTTTAACACTTTTCTTAATTGAAGCTCGTAATTTAATCACTGTGTAAAGCAAGTAAAATGCACATAACCACACTCAAACATATTATATATATAATGCATTTAAGAGCTTAATAAGAGGTAAGGAGATATCCATATATTCATGGTTACTATGAATGTAACCGGAAATAAATCAGGTACTTTAAATTTGTTTCGATATTAATCCCTGGTCTGTAATATGAAATTGCTAGAATTATATAAGCATCTTCCCTCACTGTACTACGTGTGACATTTAAATCGAATATCGCATTGATATATCATAGTGGAATGGAGTACATTTCATTCAAATGCATTTGATTTCCAATTCTGTGTTTGTAATTCCGGGGATTTTGTCATTTCTTGCTATCCCATTTCATAATTACGGCCTTCTTTAATTCACTGCTAAATTGAACTACGTATATGCACTTTGCAGGTTATAATTCCGTTTTCAAGATAATTCAGGCAGCATGCTATTTACAGGAAGTTTGTATGAGGCATGACTACAGTTGAAGTAACAAGTGAGCTTAATTCACGTTTAAATTTTAATTTCTTTTTATCCTGCTTCGTAAAAGGTAACCGGATGTTATGCTTAAGGTAACTGTTCATATATAATAACAGAGAGAAATACACTTTGACTTATGATGCCCAAAATATTAAACAGGCTGAATTGTAAGTGTACTGAAATGCTATATAACGGGTGTAATATATGAATTAAAACTGAGTTAAATGTCATCGCCTAAGAGCGTATTCATTTGAGTAATTCTGTATCACAAAATTAAAAAGATAAACTGAAGTTCAGCTCTGTTCCTTTCTCCATCTTTGACTGAAGAACGGTAATTGTCATGCTCAGTATCTCAAGAAATGATACTCTTCTTTATAGAAATGCTGATGGTGTCCAATATAGCTGAATTATATAAAAGCTTCCCGTAGTTAAACAAAAAACAAACGCTTCACAGCATTCTCTACAACGGCTGTTTCAAAGGGCCGGGTCGTGCAATTCGCATTGTGGAGTTCACAGACACTCGGATAGACACTCTCGGAGGAAGACTCTGGCGGAGGAATCAGAAGTCTAAATTCAGACGTTTCACCAGTTTACTTTTCCGCGTAAATGGAATGTTACCTCATCAGTAGACAACAATGCGTCATCGATCCAGTTCGTGTTCCTCAACATTCGCAGAAAGTGGGAACAGAATGCGAGGCGCCTTTCTTTGTCTTCTTCAGTAAGCCTGGCAAAGTGTAGGTCCTCGCCTTTTCAGTAGCAGCCTTTCCCGAAAATTCTGCACACCGCCTGTTGCGAACTTTCACCTATTTACTGATATACGTGTATGTGACCAATATCCTTGGGAAACGGTACAAACATTTCTTGCTCATTCATAAGAGTAACGGCCAGTCTATCAAATTAAGCTGTTATTTTGAATTAATCTGTATTAAACAACTTTCTTTTATGTCCATGATTTATTCCAGCCGTCTTACAGTGCATACACTCATCCACTTAACTCTTCACTCCTGCACTACATATTTCGGCACAAAGGTGCCATCTTCAGGTGCTTTCCGATTTACGTTAAACTACTTCACTGCATGCCTTGCCGTCTTCCTACTAAAATAACTAAAATATATGTTCATCATATATATTGATAAATATTAAATATTAAAAATATCAATCATGGATATAATCATGGATATATCATGAATATAAATCATGGACATAAATCAGTGCAACAGGACGCTAAAATATAACTTTCTTTTAGCCAGAAGGAACTACTTAAAATATATTGGCCTCCATAATTTATTTATTTACCTAACGACGCTGTCAGTATGCCAGAACCTAAAAAGTAGAATGGCAGGATGACAGGCGAACAATGGATTCGAAAGGCCGTAGAAGGAAGTCGTCGTGTCACAACTATTCTGGAATTTTCCTAGAGGGACTGAGGAAAACCACGAAAATACCAGACACAATGGCCGAGATTGAAACAGGACGTATCATGAGCACAAAAATGAGTACCACTACCATATGAGCCGCTGAGCTCGGCGCTCCACACTTTCTATAGGTTTACTTTCACAGCACACAGCATCCTCCCTTTCAGCTAAGGTAAATATTTTTTTCTTGTCTATTGCATTATAGAATACGTCAATATTTATTTACTATCTAAAATTCTAGGCCTCTGGCGTTCCATTCTGAAAATTCCTTAAATATTACATACTTAATCTGCTATAAGAACTTTAATTTATTTTTATATTTATGTATCGATCAATATGTTTGCACTTTAGATTTTAATGACGCTTTCTCAACTACACAGCATAGGACCTCCAGACTACGAAGCTCTTATCTATACTAGGAATGCTGGATATTGCCAGTCATAAAATAAACCTAAATCTATTCCCTGTCCCATTACAAAACAGGATCTCTAATTACTTTCCTGTGACATTCTCTCAGCCTATATGAATGTTACGAACTATTTATTTATTATATTCAAACATCCTACCAAGCCTGTACATTTTGTAACCATAATAAATTATCGGCTCATTTCGGTATTCAACTTTCATATATTCAGACGCAAATTTGGTTGCATTTTAAAAGTATATAGGATTCCAAATTATACAATAAAAAGAAGTTCTGATAAATCTTGACGGAAAATGTTTTCACCTTAGCTGCAAACTTATGTAACTTAATGATATGTACTAGCATATAATCTCTTTTCACATAACTTAATTTTTTTTTGTGGCGTACCAATAGTATATGCTTCGAGATTATTGGACAAATCCGAAAATAAAATTTAAAATATTCTTTTAAATCCGACCTACACTTTTGAACATGAAGCAGAAATAATATTCGGTTATCAGATATATTAACTTCGATCACTGGAAGGCCATGACATGTACCACTGTCAGCAACCAATATAAGGTAATAAGGCTCTTGTTTTAATACATCTAATAGATAAATCAGATAAATTATGGTACAGTGAGAATATCTTGGAATTTGCCACTGGAAAAGGTATTAAAATGTTCTCATAACATATATTTACAGGAACTTTCTTGGATATAAAATTGTTATAATGGAACTAATTCTTATTATCTACAATATGGAATAGACATGTGGATTAAAGCGCCTCACAACGTATTTTTGACGAAGATGTATGATTATGTAAGTACGACTGGAAAATATTAAGTTATAATCAGCAAATTTCACGCGGACTCTTGTGTTCCCATATAGAATATAAAATACAAACATACATATAGCGAATAATTTTGGGATCTTCCCAACTCTCAATATTAGTTACCAAGTCATATTAGATAATGTTCATTAATATTTGTTACAATTTTCCAAATAATATCTGGTCTTCATTTTAACTTGAAAACCTTCAGTAATTATTGTATAGATTCAAGATACTTAAACACTTTAAACATAGTTTTTGTAAATCGTTAATATTGAACCCATCATTCGTCATATGTGTGAAAAAGTGTGTGTGTGTCCTTACGCACGGACGAGTTTCCGTCCGTAATATCCACCTTATCCATTACCTGGCGCTGGACTTCATATCACCTGCCGTTTTTTTTTAATTTAACAGTCACACATTATACGAACGTCACTGCAGAGCGAACTTCAGAAGCTAGTGGAATAACAACTCAATTTAAAAGAGAAAATGAAGTTTTTTGTTTCTTTTATCTTAAAAATCGTGCGTATCAGCTATTCATTAAGCTATCTGATCATTCATATATTTCATTTAACCCTCTAGACATATGAAGACACTTCTTGGACATTCATTGCCTTAGGTTCTTGTCAACATTGCTTTACTTGTGTTAATCATCAACAGAGCTTCTCGTTAGGTTTCCAGCAGCTCATGGGAAACATCACCGCCAGTTATGGTCTATCGAAACCGAAACAAGCTTACTTAATGGGAGGAAATTCATATTGATGTGATAAGGGTTCACTTACCAAACAATTCGTACATTGTAAACAATACATCAAATTCATGGAACAGCTTATGGGCTGGTGGCGTTTGAGGAGACCGAGTAGAGGCAGCTACGTGTGGGCTGCACGTTTGCTGTCCCAGTAACTTTACCCGAACATCATACAAACTGTTACAATTACAGAGCACAGAAAGTCCACAAAAGGCCATTGCTTTGTGCACCTAGCGCAGGCAATTAAACCGAATGACAAACCACGAACAGGGGCATATGAAACCTTCATGTTACACCACACGTACAGCGGCTTCCACGTTTTGTCATTTGACGAATGAGCACTTGATGTGGCAATGAAATACCAGAGTTGCATTTACAGAAATAATAAATCTCAAATGTGGCAGAAAAGCTGTACCATATCTTTCCGAAAGCAAACTTGTATGCATGCAGTCCTCTTCTGTCTAACGGCAAAGCGCTCTCCAATTTTCTGCCTTAAGTGCGAATTTTTACATTAAATTTATTTTTATCTCAATATTTTTCTCATACACAGCAAATCTGAGCTTCCTGTTGCTTACTTCACGTTTCTGTGTGCCATATTTTCTCATAATATCCTTAATTTTCCATCATATACGTGTGTGTGTGCCTAAACTAAAATGGGCTGTGAATATTCCGTTTTTATTTTAAAGGATTAACGCCATTTTAAGCTTCCCTTAGGGTTTAATTCGTGATCCTGTACAATCCAGACTTCTAAATTATTCTTAAAATATTTATTTGTAATAACTAATTATACGTTTAATTGTATATGATTACTTTCCGCCGAAGAAAGTCTCACACTTTTTACAAAGGTTATGCAAGTTCGATGAACTGTATGAACTAGACCTCGAACCCAATGTCAAGTGCCAGCAAACAGAAAAGTAACGCAGATTATATGCACCTACGCAAGGAATTCCCAGCTACAGGGGTCCCAAAGATAGACCGTCAGATCTGTAACATTACACAATTGTATTTTTTGTTGACTTAATTCGCGGGCTTAGTGAAACACATCCCTAATTGGAGGTACTGATATCTTAAAAGTTTGGTTCAAACATGTCACAGCCTGAGGTATGGGTCTGGAGTGTGCTTTATAAACATTAGTGCTGGACAGCCCAGTAGAACAATTCAGTGAAATACAGGCGTATGTTCCTTGCTCCGCTTAATTACGGCTTATACAGCGGACAGTTACAAGATGATTATGAACTATGAATTCAAAAGGACGGGTGTAGTGTATCTCATAGCATATAATAACTTACAATTCTCGTCGAGAGAGAGAAGAATCAGGATACATCTGTCACAATTGGTCTTTGGCTCGAATTTCGAACACAAGCATTACACATTACGAAGCAGCAGTAGTAATCATTATAACATGCTGTAAAATAACAGAATTACTACAGCTGCAATAATTATAAGTAGCATCACGAGAAAACGTTCACGGATCTCACTTTAATCCGCACTGTCAAACATTACCAAAATCTCTTGATGAGTAACTGAACTAATAAGATATATAAAAGTATATAAGGTATTCAGTCTATACAAATAAACAAAGAAGACACTGCCATATCAACATTTGAGTTTATTACATTTTTACAGACGCAACATCTTTTGACCCTTACACCGGCTCATCTTCAGGTGTACAATGCTCCAGTTTCAGATATTTATTTGCAATTATTTATCATCTAATTCTTCAAATAAGAATCCTTATTATGTTTTGAAATTATTTAAATGAATAAATTAATGTATTAAGTATTTCGTACTTTCGCTTCTAGGGAAACTTCCTTATTGGTGTCTGATATGTGATGATGATAGTAATAATTTCATTCAATTCAATCCTTTATTATTTATGTGCCGAGTGAACAGCCGCAAGGCCAATTACAGACACAGCACAGAGTAAGTACAAGTAATTTGGCCGCGCCATAGCTCAAGCGGTTAGTCGCTGGCTTCCCACCGCGGCGGCCCTGGTTCGATCCTGGGTCTCGTCAAGTGGGATTTGTGGTGGACATAGTGGCGCGGGGGCAGGTTTTCTCCGAGTACTTCTGTTTCCTCTGCCAATCTTCATTCCACCAAATGCTCCACGATCACACTCACCTATTATCTGGGGCTGGTACAATAGACCAGAAGTAGCCGCAGTAAAAGGGACTTAGTCCCACCCCACAAGCAATAAAAAAAATTACAAGTAATTACATTACGGACAAACACAACATAGAATCAAAGACGAATTAGAGTACTGGAGGAAATAACACTTTAATACAGAAAGTAAACAAATAAACGAAGTTGAAGGGTGGGAACAAGAACATGATATCTAAGAACTACATAAGAGAGAACATTAGGGGTATGAACAAATATAATTTACAATAATAATGATGAAATTCAATTCTATTCTATCACTTTTTATTCTCATATGAATATTGGTTCATCTGCAAAAATTAAAAAGAAGCCGAAACATGCAGTGAAGAGAAAGGTGAAATTGTGTGCACTGTAAGACGGTTGGTACAAATACACATCATGAAAAAGAAGCACGGTGGTAAAGAAAGTGTTAAAATTAGATTCGTGAGACAGAGGACAAAATGGGCATATACATTATTTATTATACTGAGTAACATCATGACGATCACTAAACCGTAGAGGTAGATTAACTGTGGATGTCTATCACACACATGGCAAACTGTGTCGCATTTTGATGAGACTATAGCCTCGAAACACGTGACATGACGTGACTTGCCGTGACTTCGCGTGACTAGGCGTCACTTGGCGCGATTTGACAAGACTTGGCGTGACTTGACGAGACTTGACGTGATTTAACCTGACTTGGCGTGACGACGTGACTTGGTGTGATTTGATGTGACATGGCGTGACTTGGCCTGACTTGACGTGACTTGCCGTGACTTGACGTCACTTGACGTAATTTGACGTGACGCGAGGCGAGACGGGCCGAGATGAGCCGAGACGGGGCGAGCAAGGCGAGGGTAGGTTAGGTTACATTAGGTTAGGTTGGGTTAGGTTAGGTAAGGCTAGGTTAGGTTAAGTTAGGTTAGGTTTGCGCAGTAGAATTGTGAGCATTAGTCAGTAACTGAGGGGTACCATTCCATTCTGTTAAGTTAATGGAGGTGAGGTGAGGTAAGGTGAGGTGAGTTGAGCTGAGGTAACGTCAGGTGACATTATATGACGTGACGTGGCATGAAGTGACTTGCCGTGACTTCGCGTGACTAGGCGTGATTTGGCGTGACTTTATTTTACTTGGCGTGACTTGAAGTGATTTGACGTTATTTGAAGTGACTTCGCGTGACTTGGCCTCACTTGACGTGAAATGACGAGACTTGACTTGCCTTGGCGTGACTTGACGTCACGCGAGGGGAGACGGGCCGAGACGGGACGAAGCGAGGAGAGGGTATGTTAGATTAGGTTATATTAGGTTAGGTTAGGTTAATTTAGGTAATGTCAGGTTAGGTTAGGTTAGGTTTGCGCAATAGAATTGTGTGCAACAATCAGTAACTGAGGGGTATCATTCCTTTCTGTTAAGTTAATTGAGGTGAGGTGAGGTGAGGTGAGGTGAGTTGAGCCGAGGTACCGTGAAGTGACGTGACGTGACATGACGTCATTTGCCGTGACTTCGCGTGACTAGGAGTGACTTGGCTCGATTTTATGTCACTTGGCGTCACTTGACGTCAGGTCAGGCCAAGTCACCTCAGGCCTCACCTCACCCCAATTAATTTAACAGAAGGGAATGGTACCCCTCACTTAGTGACTGATGAGCACAAACCTATTGCGAAAACCTAACCTAACGTAACCTAAGCAAAGCCTTAATTAACCTAACCTAACAAAACCTAACCTAACCTAATATAACCTAACCAAACCTAACCTTACTTACCCTCGCCTCGCTTCGCCCCCGTCTCGGCCCGTCTCGCCTCGCCTCAAGTCAAATTACGTCAAGTCACGTCAAATCACGTCAAGTCAGGCCAAGTCATGTTAAGTCACGTCAAGTCTCGTAAAGTCACGCCAAGTCACGTCAAATCACGCCAAGTCACGCCTAGTCACGCGAAGTCACGGCAAGTCACGTCATGTCACG
Source organism: Cryptotermes secundus (assembly GCF_002891405.2). Lineage (NCBI taxonomy): Eukaryota > Metazoa > Arthropoda > Insecta > Blattodea > Kalotermitidae > Cryptotermes > Cryptotermes secundus. Next base: position 806,976 of record NW_019721520.1, on the reverse strand, counting down.
TCACCTCATGGCACCTTAGCTCAACTCATCTCGCCTCACCTCACCTCAATTAACTTAACAGAAGGGAATGGTACCCCTCAGTTACTGATTGATGCGCACAAGTCTATTGTGCAAACCTAACCTAACCTAACCCAACCCAACCTAACCTAACCTAATATAACCTAATCTAACCTACACTCGCCTCGCTTTGCCCCGTCTCGGCCCGTCACGCCTCGCCTCACTTCAAATTACGTCAAGCCACGTCAAGTCATAGCAAGTCACGTCATTTCACGTCAAGTCACGCCAATTCAAGCCAAGTCACGTCAAGTCACGCCAATTCAAGCCAAGTCACGTCAAGTCACGCCAATTCAAGCCAAGTCACGTCAAGTCACGCCAATTCAAGCCAAGTCACGTCAAGTCACGCCAATTCAAGCCAAGTCACGTCAAGTCAGGCCAAGTCACGCCAAGTCACGCCTAGTCACGCGAAGTCACGGCAAGTCACGTCATATCACGTCACCTCACGGCACCTTAGCTCAACTCATCTCGCCTCACCTCACCTCAATTAACTTAACAGAAGGGAATGGTACCCCTCAGTTGCTGATTGATGCGCACAAGTCTATTGTGCAAATCTAACCTAACCCACCCTAACCTAACATACCCTCGCCTCGCTTCGACATGTCTCGACCAGTCTCGTCTCGCCTCGCCTCACGTCAAATTACGTCAAGCCACGTCAAGTCATAGCAAGTCACGTCATTTCACGTCAAGTCAGGCCAAGTCACGCTAAGTCATGTCAAGTCACGCTAAGTCACGCGAAGTCAGGTTAAGTCACTTCAAGTCTCGTCAAGTCACGTCATGTCATGTCACGTCACCTCAGCTCAACTCACCTCACCTCACCTCAAGTAACTTAACGGAAGAGAATGATTCCCCTCACTTACTGATTGATGCACACAAGTCTACTGCGCAAACCTAACGTAACTTAACCTAACCTAGCCTTACTTAACCTAATCCAACCTAACCCAACCAAACCTAACCTAACCTAACGTACCATACCCTCGCCTCGCTTCGCCCCGTCTCGGCCCGTCTCGCCTAGTCTAACGTCAAATTAAGTCAAGTTATTTCAAGTTAGGCCAAGTCACACCACGTCACGTCAAGTCACGCCAATTCAAGTCAAGTCACGTCAAGTCAGGTCAAGTCATGCAAAGTCACGTCAAATCACGCCAAGTCACACCTACTCACGGCAAGTCACGTCATGTCACGTCACGCCACGTCAAGTAACCTCACGGCACCTCAGCTCAACTCATCTCACCTTACCTAAATTAACTTAACAGAATGGAATGATACACCTCAGTTACTGGTTGATGCTCACAAGTATACTGCGCAAACCTAACCTAACTTAAGCTATCCTAGCCTTACCTAACCTAACCTAACCTAAGCCAACCCAACCTAACCTAATATAACCTAACCTAACCTAAACTCGCCTCGCTTTGCCCCGTCTCGCCTCGCCTCACTTCAAATTACGTCAAGTCACAGCAAGTCACTTCATTAAACGTCAAGTCAGGCCAAGTCACGTCTAATCACGCCAAGTCACGTCAAGTCACGCCAAGTCACGTCAAGTCACGCCAAGTCAGCTTAAGTCACTTCAAGTCTCGTTAAGTCACGTCAAATCACGCCAAGTCACGCGAAGTCACGGCAAGTCACGTCATGTCACGTCACCTCACGGCACCTTAGCTCAACTCACCTCGCCTCACCTCATCTCAATTAACTTAACAGAAGGGAATGGTACCCCTCAGTTACTGATTGATGCGCACAAGTCTACTGTGCAAACCTAACCTAACTTAACCTAACCTAACCCACCCTAACCTAACATACCCTCGCCTCGCTTCGACCCATCTCGACCAGTCTCGCCTCGCCTCACGTCAAATTACGTCAAGTCACGGCAAGTCACGTCATTTCACGTCAAGTCAGGCCAAGTCACTCGACGTCATGTCAAATCACGCTAAGTCACGCGAAGTCAGGTTAAGTCACTTGAAGTCTCGTCAAGTCACGTCATGTCATATCACGTCACCTCAGCTCAACTCACCTCACCTCACCTCAAGTAACTTAACGGAAGAGAATGGTTCCCCTCACTTACTGATTGATGCACACAAGTCTACTGCGCAAACCTAACGTAACTTAACCTAACCTAGCCTTACTTAAGCTAATCCAACCTAACCTAACCCAACCAAACCTAACCTAACCTAACGTACCCTACCCTCGCCTCGCTTCGCCCCGTGGCGAAGTGTGGAACAAGAACTAGCCACTCCAGCACTTTAGACATAGGGCGAGTAACCCTAACAATTTTAAATTCTAAATTTAAAATTTAGAGAAAAAT
>NW_019721520.1:787982-804468 GCF_002891405.2 Cryptotermes secundus | reverse complement strand
TTTTTAAATGTTAAATTTTAGACTGGGTTTCAGTGTGGCAGCAACGTTAAGAGTATACACCTGATGATGGCCGATAGAGGCCGAAACATGTAGTGTAGAAAAGAACAAGATCAAAGACATATAATATATATTGTTTGCACTTGGGACGGAGTGTGTATCATTTATCGTATAGAGTGCAACAGGATGCTGAAATATAATATTATAATACCGTCTCGCCTAGTCTTACGTCAAATTACGTCAAGTTATGTCATGTCAGGCCAAGTCACGCCACGTCGCGTCAAGTCACGTCAAATCACGCCAAGTCACACCTAGTCACGGCAAATCACGTCATGTCACGTCACGCAACGTCAAGTAACCTCACGCACCTCAGCTCAAGTCACCTCACCTTACCTAAATTAACTTAACAGAAGGGAATGATACACCTCAGTTACTGGTTGATGCTCACAAGTATACTGCGCAAACCTAACCTAACTTAAGCTATCCTAGCCTTACCTAACCTAACCTAATATAACCTAACCTAACCTACACTCGCCTCGCTTTGCCCCGTCTCGGCCCGTCTCGCCTCGCCTCACGTCAAATTACGTCTAGTCACAGCAAGTCACTTCATTAAACGTCAAGTCAGGCCAAGTCACGCCAAGTCACGACTAATCACGCCAAGTCACGTCAAGTCACGCCAAGTCAGGTTAAGTCACGCCAAGTCACGTCAAATCACGCCAAGTCACGCCTAGTCACGCGAAGTCACGGCAAGTCACGTCATGTCACGTCACCTCACGGCACCTTAGCTCAACTCATCTCGCCTCACCTCACCTCAGTTAACTTAACAGAAGGGAATGGTACCCCTCAGTTACTGATTGATGCGCACAAGTCTACTGCGCAAACCTAACCTAACTTAACCTAGCCTAACCTTACCTAACCTAACCCAACCTAACCTAATCTAACCTAACCTAACCTACCCTACCCTCGCCTCGCCTCACGACAAGTCACATCAAGTCACGTCAAGTTACGTCAAGTCACGCCAAGTCAGGTCAAGTGACGTCAAGTCATGTCATGTCGAGGTAGATTAACTGTGGACGTCTATCACACAAATGGGAAACTGTCGCATTTTGATGAGGATATCGCCTCGAAACAGATGACTTGAAGGACTAAGTCATAGAAGACATGATTATGATAAGAAATTAGCCGTGGGGAAATGCGTTCCGATGAAGCACATCCGATTTTATAGGCTTCAGACTGGAAAGAGTGACGTGAATAAGACTGCTTGTTGCACGGGATACCGCATGAGGGAACTTCAAAAAATAACAATAATACTAAGGTTATTTCTGCCTTGGGACTCGACAGACATCGTGTAAAGTGGACATACAAAGCTAGTTAGGTATTCTGAATTTAACCATCTTCCCGCTTGTCTCCAAGGAGAGAGGAGATGAAGAAATGTCTACATTGTTGGACCTCGAATTGGAATTATTCTCATGCCAGACCTTAAGCACTATATCACGGAAACAATGCCAAAATTAATCCACAGAGGAATCAGCTGTACTCTTCTTCCAGGGACATGATAATGATATATATTTTTTATTTTAATCGCTTAAAAATATCGTCATGCCCAAAGTTTGCATTGAATAATTTTAAAAAATCGTTTCTTATATGTGTGATTTGATTTAGTCACTGTGGCGAGTAAGAGATTGTAGTTTTCATACCGAGCTGTATCGTATATGTTTACCAACGTTATGGAAGTATATGTTGCCTCAATCTATCCGGATTCTCTCATCCTGGAAATGGACTCCGTAGATTCCTTCGACACGTGTGCATCCATCTATCAAACATTCAAGAACACCGCAATATTCGTTCTCGTCGTTCTATGGAGACAATCTACTCTTTGGATAACCCAAATGGAACTGAAAACAAACATTACTCACTTCATACAGAATATCTAAACATGTCGCTCCTTGCCACAGAGACGGCATTAGTGACTTAAAATTCTTATTTTGAGGTAACGATCAACCGCCTGACGAACTAACCAAATAAGAATGATCCGTGGTTAAAGGCGACAGCCGCTCAGCAAATCAACAAATACTTCATATGCCATGTAAGCCGAAGGTTCATCAACGCGATCATATAAGTCAGAAACTGAACCCTAGCCTGAGCCATGTGAATTCAGCCCAAGTTTGAACATCCTGCTTTTTTTTTTATTAATTTCAATATTATCTTCCCACCTGTGCCTAAATGTCCAGAATTTTGTTCCCTTCAGTTTCTCCGACAACACTCTTTATCTGTCGCATATGTGCCGCGTCTCCCAACCATCTCATTATCCCTCATCTGATCTTACTAGAAAACTGCGTAACTCCCAATTGCGAACATCTCTCCAAGAAGTCCTAACATTTCTCCAGTAACTAACTTCTTCTTTAGACGCTGGTACTCACTCAATTACCAAACGAGTCTCAGCCTTTCGTGACAGATTCATTAGCTTACTCATAAAGGTCCCGCCCCTCTCCATTCCTGAGAGTCCTCAACCTCAAAATGCATTCCCGTACGATCCGTTTTAATAATTTCCTTCCTACAAGACCTTGGATTTCCAACCGTTCTCTTCCCTTCAGCTTCTGGACAAAATATTTGGACGCATCTCCCACACCTCTCACGTGTGTCACATGCGCCATAATTTTAATCTTTATTGATTGGACTTTCCTAATGTTTTACGAAGAGGACAACTTATGAGGCTCCACACTGTGCAATTTTCTTCGGCCTCCTGTTATTTGCTGCAAGTCTAATGTAGCCATTTCTAGTTATTATAGGGCTGGACAACATATTCTGAATCTTAATTTGGACACATAATACGTGCCGGCGAGAATAGAACCATCAAGAAAATGCTTAACACCAAACCAGAAGGAAATAGGAGAGTGGGAAGACCAAGGTTAAGATGGGAAGTGTGTGTGTGTGGCAGGACATAAGAATTTTGGATATAAAGAACTGGAGGAATGTAGCATCGAGTAGAGAAGAATGGCGAGCAATCCTGAGGAAGGCCAAGGCTCACAAAGGGCTGTCGTTTCAGTGATGATGATGATGATGATGATGATGATAATGTAACCTCTCTACTAGTTCAAAATACATTCCCTTCAGTTCTATGGGCTATTGCAGGTGACCGCTTGGTGACAGTAACAAAACCTATAAAAATTTGGAAAGAAGGAGCTTCTGCAGAAATTTGTGCTTAAAATATTTATTTTTATATCAGATGTAAATGTATAAACCATGATACATTATTCAGCCGTCATCAGAAGACTTCATTTTGATACACCGAGTTGACTGCATCACATATCGGGATTTGGAGAATTTTAACGTGGACTATACACCTGAATTGTTCAAGGAAGTGTCCTGCAATTACGTATACCAGAAAAACTAAAAAAAAAAAATCACAGTACATGTAATTTTTGCTTCAAATTAATGTAGCGACTTGGTTACGAAGTAAACTATTTCGTGCTTAAAGACATCGATATTGGACCGAAGAAAACATCGAATGATAAGGAAAATTCTATCTCCTGGGATGGGACGCAGTGTAATCTATTTTAAGAAAATCGACGTTTCGGAAGTATATGTAGCCTCCATCTTCACCGTTAAAAAACAAGCCGAACAAGAAACCAGAATAAACAAGGTAGCAAGCATACTGTAAAAATTACACAAAGGTGTAAGAAAAGGAAAACCGTTACCTTCTTACATTGCTGCAGAAAGTACATTTTGTTCCAGAATGTTCTCCCAAAAATGTAATATCAGTGTATTATTGTAAAACTGGGTGAAGTCAGGGAAGTCCCCACCACTGTTAGCAATACTGGGCACCTGATATTGTTCTTATCCATCTAGGGAAAGTGGAGATACAAATTCATGCACGGGTTGCAGAGCAACCAGGCGAAAACAGTGGGAACCATTGGTTTAGAAGAATATTCAGCTCGATTGATCTTTGTGTGTAAGACACGTGATTAGTTTCAGTGGAAACCTTACAAACGAGATAAGCTAAAGGCATAAAGAAGTTCTGGGAGAAAGCTCCAATGAGATGAAAGTAACACAGCAGGTGGGAGGTAACTGGATGCAGCATGGGAACAAAGGGAAACGAGATGGCTTTCTTGCGTAGGCTGGCCGATGACACGGCTGATAACGATGCTGTACAGCTCCAGTAATTATTGGATTCTCTATCCCCGGTTAGACTAAACAAGATAACAAGCATTACATAAGAACAATATGCACATCGAGATATCTCGGTCGCTTGACAGCCATTTAGTCGATTTCAATATCCTTTATTAAGCAGTGAATGGACTACTATGCGTGTTGGTATTGATCTCTTTCAGATGATTTCTCTACATATCACAAACACATATACAATAATATTTAAGAGGGTTCAATGCAGAAATAAGTCGTACAAAATCGTATGGCTGATAGAAATATTATTATGGAGGGAGGCCTTTGAATAATCGAGTATTCCCTTGTGGTCAGAGTTCCTGGCTACAGATCCAGAGGTCCCGGATTCGAGTGCCGGAATTACCACATTTTCTGAGAAGTAGTGGGTCTGGGACGGGGTCCACTCAGCCTCGTGAGGATAACTGAGGAGCTATTTCAAGGAAATAGCGGCTCGGTCTAGAAAACCGAGATTAACGGCCGTGGGGATTCGTTGCGCTGACCACGTAACACCCTCTATCCGCAAAAGTTGGCACTAACTTCGCCGATAAGCGGTGGTCTCTCGGGCGATACAGTCCGTTTGCGGACTAAATGCCACGGCGTTTTAGTTTTAGTTCACACACAAGAACTCTCCATAATACTACAGATTTTACTGAACTTTTCACTTATAATACCTATTCTCTGAGAGTCCTGAATGTCAGACAGAGATGCAAACATCTGTATCCTATAAGCAATACAGAAATATTTAAAACAAACCACAGAGAGTAAGATAAGGAAGACTTTGGAGTTCCCAGACTCCTAACAAATTTCATTTTCCCAAATTTCCGTGAATCTGCCTGCCGTACCAAAACTTCAAGAGGACCTTCTGAGGTATAGAATTATGCGGAGAAACAACTGGCCTTTTGCCCATCGCTTATATGGCTTACTCTTATGCCCTGAAGTTGCAGAGAGTAAGTTTCTCAGAAATTCTGGTGTGCTTCTATCAGACGACACGACTTCACACCCCAGAAGACACTACTTCATACTCACAGGTCTTCAAATCAAACTTCGGAAATAATTAAAAATTGCTTGGAGCTGAAGGAACGAACAATAGCTTCCATCTGATAGAAACTTAAAAAGAATTCCATAACGTACAAATCATCATCATCATCACCCATGGAGCTGAACACTTCTTGAGAAGCAGCCAATTGTGCAGCTAATCAAGAACTTCCCAAGTTTTTATGGAACCCGAAGGTTCATTAACGTGTTCACAAGAGCCTTCCATTGGTCCCTATCTTGAGCCAGATCAATGCAATCCACACTATCCCATTCTAATCTCTCAAGCAGTGGCTGTAAACAACACTGACGCTTTAATGTTGCGATTGCTAGCCAAAGAAACGACCATCTACTTGCTTCGGGATTACTGGGATTTTGGACTTTGTTCATCGATTGGTGTTCTAAGAGAACAGCATTTTGGAAACCGGATCTGTTTCCGTCATCAGGTGAGGGGTGCGAGATCTGAGGAATACATCAGGTACGGTCTCTGAAGCGTTGTGTACTTTTGTGTTCTTAGTATCAGACGACATACAAAGTGCAAAATCCCAGTAATTCCGAGTGTTATAGACGACATACAAAGTCCAAAATCCCAGTAATTCCGAGTGTTACAGACGACATACAAAGTGCAAAATCCCAGTAATTATGAANTCCATAACGTACAAATCATCATCATCATCACCCATGGAGCTGAACACTTCTTGAGAAGCAGCCAATTGTGCAGCTAATCAAGAACTTCCCAAGTTTTTATGGAACCCGAAGGTTCATTAACGTGTTCACAAGAGCCTTCCATTGGTCCCTATCTTGAGCCAGATCAATGCAATCCACACTATCCCATTCTAATCTCTCAAGCAGTGGCTGTAAACAACACTGACGCTTTAATGTTGCGATTGCTAGCCAAAGAAACGACCATCTACTTGCTTCGGGATTACTGGGATTTTGGACTTTGTTCATCGATTGGTGTTCTAAGAGAACAGCATTTTGGAAACCGGATCTGTTTCCGTCATCAGGTGAGGGGTGCGAGATCTGAGGAATACATCAGGTACGGTCTCTGAAGCGTTGTGTACTTTTGTGTTCTTAGTATCAGACGACATACAAAGTGCAAAATCCCAGTATTTCCGAGTGTTACAGACGACATACAAAGTGCAAAGTCCCAGTAATTCCGAGTGTTACAGACGACATACAAAGTGCAAAATCCCAGTAATTCCGAGTGTTACAGACGACATACAAAGTGCAAAATCCCAGTAATTCCGAGTGTTACACACCATCGTCAGAACCCTTAGAAACTAAATATACATATTCGTTTTCTTACAGAGATCGATGATACAAGGCTTATCTTTTGTGGGTGATCTGAGCTAATTGCCCTAGTCTTTGAATGAGCACAAATATGAACCATTAGAACCTTATTACGGATAACAATACTAGGCAAGCGTTAATAAAGTGCGACAGAAGAAAAGTAACCTTAAGGTGACCTAGTCCAAGAACAACAGCAGCAAAAGTACGTAATTAAGTCTGTAAAATCAAGACAACAATAATAATTCAAGTGTACATCTCGGACATCGAAATCCATGTTTCAAGTGCCGATGTATAAATACAACTGATTTTGTGTCCGACCACTGCACACTGTGCTACCTCATGACACGACTGTAATAACGCAGTGTACTGTAAAAGGAAATGAAGTTCTGATTGAGAATGCAAATTCACTAACAGGATGTCTCTAAAATGTAACATGACAAATGATAGTATTATTTTTAGCATCGTTCCTATTAAGATTCATATATACCACGTGTACATTCTGTGTTATATAATCACTGAAAGCGAAACTGTCAGGGATTATTTCGTAAGAGCATTTTTATAATGTATCGGAGCATCAGATGGAAAATCGAAACACGTCACATTACGTTACAGAATTTCGAAACGAACAGGCGTATACAACGATATTTACTCTAGTAACAACACATGAGTTCTGTACAGTGCCAGACTGTTATGATTTCATTCTGCACGACCACTGGCGATGATTTCACTAATTTGAAAGTGAAATAAAGATACCTCGCTCTTCCACTGTTCGCGCCTCCCATGCATCTCTGAATACAGAAATCCGTTGGAGCTAGAGAGTGGCGTTCATATTGTTCGCGGATCGATATGAAAGACGAAGAGGTCCCTATGATGCTATTAACGAGCTGGTGATGGTGGTTTGGAATTCAGAATTACCATACCAAGTACAGAAGCTTGTCACGACCATTAGTCGCAGGCATAGATGGGTTTTCAAACCGATTCACGGATATGCGAGGGTATTAAAGAGCACGAAGCAGTACTGATGCTGTCTGTGTCCTTTAGGGCCTTTTGTTCAGTCTTTTTTTTTTTTTGGCAAAATACTTCAAGTGGCTCTTGGTTTAGACTCTTCAGATATACAAAGAGAGTAAGAGAGAAAAACAAACATTCAGAGCTAAAAGAAGTGACAAGTAAAGGGTTGGGTCATTGAAGTGGTAGTTTGGGCTCCCTCCAATGAAATATATTTGATTGTGGATTATTTGATAAAAGTTCCCACAGCTGTATCAGATTTTAAATTCTTCAACGTGTTCATGTCAGGTAATGCATTCGGTAAAATCAGATCGTTTAACATACTTCAACATACAATTATGTAAATCAAAAGAACTCATCTTTGAAGTCATTACGCGATGGTTAATCAGTCGATCAAGGTCATAGGTCTCAATATACCTCAATGTTTATACACGTAACACAAATTACTTTTAAACTTCACACATCTTAGTACAAATATTATATTTCTGGACAGTATCCATCGTCGTGTCTTTATCTAAAAACCGTCCTCTTTATTTTTCAAAACAACGTTTCGGAGACGATTCTGTCTCCGTCTTCAGGTAAAACCAACTGGGCCCAATCGATAGAGCTAGTCCCTCTCTCCGGACACCTCTACCAGCGCCGCGATGGAGCATACAAACAAGCACAGCACAAAGCATCTGCGAGAGCTAAGGAAACATTAATTTATTAAAACTCTGCACGTATGAGATCTTGCTCCCGAGAACTATCAGAATAGAACTCATCACTAGAGAGAAGCAATACTCTTATCGTACCAATACAAGANGAGTCTGGACACAACTTTCGGCCAAGTCGGACACTAAATTTACAACTACGGCCCTTCCGTAGAGCAGTATAAGAAAAGTCCAAAGTAAATGTATTAATGAATTCAGTTGTATTTAGTGTGCTGAACGAGATTAAATGACCATTAAGTGCAACGGTTGTAGAGAGTGTGTGTGTGAAATTGTAGTGAAGTGTTCTTCCTGCCCTGTCCGAGCCAGACCCTTATAAGACCCTGGGATAGGAACTCAACTCCACCGACTACCAAAAAGAACCCACAGAAGTGAGCGGCGAGAAAGTGGCGCACAACGTAAAAAGGGCACAAAGGAAGTGAGCGGTTACAAATACAAGAAAACCCGATTTTCCCATTCAATCGACACTTGACGGAGTTGTAGTGTTTTGATTCCACACATCTTGAAACCATGGTACTTAAATAAATAAAAAATAGACCAGTGACACCAATATGAGTATTAAAATTAAAAAGAAGTTATAATGATGATAAATTCGATCCAAAGATAAGAAATTCAGAATGGACAGATTTATGATTATTATTGTAAGACTTCTCACAGATGTGACTGCGAAGAGTTCTGTCCTATGGGATGCAATGCCTTGTAATACTTTGAAAGACAATGGACGTTTCTGAGGAACATGTCGCCTCCATCTTCAGGATTAAATAATAAGACAAGCAAGGAGCCAACGTGCAGTAAACATCAAAGAGCAAGCTGAGCTCTGCTACAAACCTTCGCGATTATTTTTCATGTTTTCTTCACATTCAAATTGAACAGTGGAATATGGGAGTAACAGCAGATGTATACCGATTTATAATGGATACTTTTGTAACTTTTGTATTCTTGATTCATTTTATATATAAATTAATTGTCACCCATATGAAATCTTGGCTTTCATAGATTCATTAATGTAGAAACACCTTTTATCATCCCTCGTATATACTTTTAAAAATATCATATATTAGCAAGTTACTTCAATAATCTGACGTCTTAAAATCTTATAGGTCAACTGAAGCAAATTTTTCCTCATTATTATAAACATTTCTTCACCGTCTTCACAATTAGTGGACATTGTTATAACATTCCTTCATTTTAAGACGCCATTTTTCAAGTTGTAATGTTTATGTAAACTCACGTATATTAACATTCAGATGGTGACGAATGTGATTTTATATGCACTACGTATTTTATTGCACATCGCATGGGGTAAATTTATATTTATCAAACACTAATCGCTAAGCTCTTTACTGACTGGTGACCGCATAAATCATTATACACAAACGTAGAAAGGCACGGTTCCTAGATGCTCCATTCCTGGGCATTTCATCCAGTTTCGTTAAGAATGCTGCTAGCAAATTTTTCCGCCCGCCAGCAACTGTGTGTCATGGTGTGACTATTCCGGATTCGTATACAAATTCTCTAACTCGCTTGACACTTCTGAAAATGAACGGTTCAAGCAGCGTCATTATATTAAAAACAACAAACTCCACTGCTTTAGTCGCAAGCGAACTACATCAACCGAGCCACCGCCGCTTGTCGGCGAAGTTACTACCAAATTTTTGGATAGAGGGTGTCGCGTAGTCGACGCAACGAATCCCCACGCCGTTAATTTCGTTTTTTCGCGTCATTATATAATCTTAAGAAAATTAATGTCACACAAAGGATATAGGGGATTAACGTTAGTAGAGAGGGGTAACGTCTCATGTGATTTTTGTATTATGTTTTAGAATTTAAACAGGCACCTCTCTTCTGCTCGATATTTGCGTGTAGTACTTCTCAGGCGAAATTCTGCGATTTCACAACCAGATAACGCTTTCGCAAATTAAATGCATTCCTATACATTTCCTGCAGATGATATATGTACATAATAGTCAACGAAAAGTGAACACGCTGGATCCTTCCTTTGGTACCGAAACTGACGTTCTGCTACGAAAATTAATATTCTTTCGTGATTAGAACAGGAAGTTACAGAAACAGTAGGGGGGACGTATATAAAAGGCAAGCCAAATAAATCGTATATCATTTCATATTTCTGTATTCTCATCCATTATTATTAGCGCCCCTAATATTGTGGCGACACAGCTATATGGAAATATTTCATATAAACAAAATTTTCTTCGCAATTTTCTAATGAAGAAGCAAGGAATGTGAAGCAACAGAATTTTTGTATATTTTCGACGATCTTCAGAAGTTAGTTTACATGTGAAAACGTATAATATAAAAGTATATATTTAGGTGTTGCTCCCTGACTGCAAGGTATAAAATACAGCTAAAAATCTTTCTAAAATGTAGCAAAATTCAAATATTAGAATAAGACAACAATCAAAACTACATACAAGATTAATTCTGTTATGTTTTGTTACCTTAAAAATTCACGATGAAATCAATATCACATTTAATTCCGGGAATGCTTCCTACAGTTTAGGTCAGACGCCTATGTCTTACCGAATTCTATCAAATACTTCAAAGGATTATAGTTCCAGCTCTTGTCTTGTATCAGAGTGGATATTTATCAGACGCACTGTGAGAGGTAGGCTTGGATAGTTATGTTTGGATCTAGAACAGAGAAAGTGAGAGAAAGGAAAATGAGAGTGCGAAAAATTACTCAGTGATAATCTTCATCATCTGAACCCTTCGACAAATATCATAGTATTATCAAATCAAAGCAAATGAAAGGAGAGGGTCATGCATCACCACCAGATTTGGTGACAAAAATATAACCTTTATATGAAAAACCTAATAGGTGACGAAGTGTAAGATCTAATAATCGAAAGGGTTGGTGCAGCTCATGACTCACATTCGGGAGGTGCTCGGTTCGAACCTCGGTCTGGACCCCAAGTATTCTGAGATATCTTTCGTGGTTTTAGAGGGTTTTCGTCCCTTCAGGCAACTGCCATGAGGCTAACTTAATTAAGCCACGACCATTCCCTTTCAAATCCATTCAATTTATGATTCATGTATTATCTTACCATTCTAAAGTCTATAGTCTAGCTACTGACGGCGCCGTAAAATAACCCACAACAAACACACACACACACAAAGATGTGAGAACGGTTTTATAGTGAGTACAAACGAAATGTAACAAGAAGCGTGTACTGGATTGATGTGTCACAGGATGAAGTCCGTTTCTGGATAATGTGAAAGTGGAAATGACCTTCGAAATAGGCCTATTGCATCATAATTCTATAAGTCAATGGTACCGGGATAGCTCGGTTGGTATAGCAAAGGGACGAAGGGCTGGACAGCTGAGGTATGTTTCTCGGCAGGGGCAAAGCATTTTTCTCTAATTCACAGCGCCCAGACAGGCTCTGAGGCGCACCCAGCCAACTATCTAGTGGATATCGGGGGTTCATTCCCTGCAAGTCAAACGGTTTTGGGCGCAAAGTTGAACACTGACCTCTTTCTAGTGTGGAGATCAAGAATGGTGGAGCTATACCGCCCCTCCTCCATATGTCTTCATGGCGTAGTGCTTAAATGATTAATAACAAGAACAAATTCATCTTTTACCTACAAAGAAGGGATTTCCATATTTATACTGCAGATCACATTATGTACATGCACACGAAGAATACAGAATTATGGATACAGGTCTACATTTGGCACGGTGTGACGACATATTTATAAAAATTATAGTGGTCCACAGGTTTAGAACGAGCAACAGCCTGCTTAGATAACAGACCCACTGAAGGCATGCATCTCGACGTATGACCATAAAGAAGCATCGTATTCCTACACAAGCAGGACTTGAAAGTTATAAGCCGCCGGGCTTGTTGAGCTATAGCACTGCAAGCAGGAACCCCTTGCTACCGGCTGCCATGTTTGGTTGTGGTCATCATATCGGCAGTGAGTGATTGATCCTGACAACCTGTGTTCAAGTAAGAACAGACAGGTCAGCCCACACAGCAATATCAATAGACTGTTCCTACTTTAGAACAGGCTACCAGTTTTATTAAGTGACCACCCAAAGTATCTCTTACATACATTACCATTACTGGAGGTAAGGATGTTCACTGGATAACAGTATCAAGAGGCGATGCATCAGCATGTTGGGAAACTGTACTTCTGAGGGTGTTTCACTTCATACCGAGCATGCTGGTGTGGCGGTAACAATTTAGGTTTGCATTCGGGAGGTGTTCAGTTCAAATCTCGGCTGGTTTCTTTCCCAGGAACACGCTGCTCCGAGCTTTCAGTTCATCACTATTGTCTATCTTCGTGGGGTAAGAATGCATGGATCTTTCTTTCCACTACTCCATACATAAACAGGGAAAGGTGCTTAGGCACCGAAAACTTCACCCTGGTTTTCAAGTTCTGTCAATGGGGGTTGTCGGCCTATGCGAAGTAAACAGATAAATTTACCTAACAGTATCTTGCAACGCATATTCATAATTACTCTTAGGGCGAGGTCACACCAAGGAAACTGGCAACCGCAACGCAACCACAATTTCCGAGGATTGTTATCAGCCTCAGTTGAACACATGTTAACGAATGGAGCCTCGCAAATTGAGAAAATTGTTTTCTCGTTTCTCGGAAATTGCGGTTGCCTTGAGGTTGCCCGTTTCCTTGGTCTGCCCTCACCCGTAATATATCTCTTAGACACAAGACGACTTGAGTATCTGCTACAGCTGCTAGAGATATATGGGCACACAAGTACTTACACACTCAGTTAAATTCTCTAACTGCACCCGGTGTTTTTTTTCCGAATCCCTTTTGAAATATGAAACATCTGAATGGAAATCTAACAATAAAAGCAAATTGAACTCTACGTTCAAGCCAATATTGTGAAACTGGGCCTAGAAACTGAAATACTAGGTACGTGAATAAAACGCTTTCCCCTTTCTTCCCGTTGCTTGGGAGGCAAAGCGATCCTCAGGACGATGTGCAACGCAGTTTTTCTGGTCGTAATTCATTGTATTGATTCGATAAAAATAACATCAATGGCTGCTGGAAAACTTACTTTCACAAGTTTTCATAACAACTTAAAACGTAACGTCAGAAAAACTGGCTAGAATAAGAAACGAAAATGTAACATCCTGGTTCCATGCTAACTGCAGCAGAGAGCCAAAATGGCATAAGTTACAATTTCTAAATAGGAATAGTAATTTACAGATGTGGAAATGTGCATTTTCATTAGACATCATACACTGTTTCACACGTTTTACTTTCATGCTTCAAAATGCCACGATTTTCATTGCAAGCGAATATATACACGTATTTTCAAGAATAACTGTGAATTTCTTATGTAGTTTTGACTGCTTGTAAGAGCATTATTTCTGCCGCGATCAGTCTGCAAGAAATTGCGTCTGTCCACATCACATATGTTTCTTTTCCCAAATAAAATGAGAAACATCTTCAATGGAACACCTATACAATTTGTTACGCAGGTCTCTTTCGTGCGTAGCTATCTCGAAAACTCTTACGCTGCGTAAGTATCATTATATGTATATTTCTTTAAAATTAAAGGCAATTTTTCCACGAAATCTCCGAAATATGAACTCAACATTCCGCTCCGTCTTCATGGAAAAGAATTATGGGCGTAATTAAACTTATAAGTTTTTGTATTTGTATACATAATGGTATAACATAAAACAACGCATTCCCAGACCGTCTATTCAAACAAGGTTCTCGAGCATAATTTGTTAAGTAATGAATAGCTTATATTAAAGCATAGACGAGTAATGGCTACATATTTTTATGCTGAAGAAAACCAAAATAATGCTCTTTCAATAAAGTTTAATTCTAACACTCATATTTTTTCTGGGAGTTTCGGTAGAAGCATATATTTAAAATTGAAGGAGGAACACTTGTTATCTACTTACATTCAATTCTACACGTACAGGAATCTGGTGACACCGAATAAGGCTGATCAGAATTATATCTCATGAATATATCAATGAGAGTAACAGGAATTCTTGTGAGACGCTCGAGTTTACTAGACGTAATCTAGCTTCTGGGAATTGGTTATTGCGAAGAATTTCAGCGTTGGTGGTTTGCTTATTTCTCACTTTTTAATTATTACTTACTCATGGAGCCGAACCCTTCTTGAGGAGCCACCAATTCTGCAGCTACTCAAGAATTTCCCAGCATTTCATGGAACCCAAAAGTTAATTAACGTATTCGCAAGAGCCCTCCACTGGTCCCTATCCTGAACCAGATCAATCCAATCCATACCATCCCATCCTCTCTAAGATTCATTTTAATACTATTCACCCACATACGTCTTGGTCTTCCCAGTGGTCTCTTTCCTTCTGGCTTTCCCACCAATATCCTATATGCATTCCTCGTCTCCCCCATTCGTACTACATGCCCTGCCCACCTCATCCTCGACTTGATCATTGCCTTCGCTTGTATTCTGACAATATGTTCATGTCATGGACTATCCTGTATTAAGAGCAGAGAGAGACTAATTACGTTGTTGGTGCGTCATCAAATGGGCCGATTATACCAGTCCCGCACGACATATAGCTATACTTTTTTTATTGCCAGTGGGGTGGGACTAAGTCCCTTGTACTGCGGCCACTTCTGGCATATTGTACCAGCCCCAGATGATAGGTGAGGGTGGTTGTGGAGCAATTGGTGGAATGAAGATTGGCAGGGGAAACTGAAGTACTCGGGGAAAACCTGCCCCAGCGCTACTCTGTCAACCACAAATCCCACCTGACCAGACCCGGGCTCGAACCGGGCCGCCGCTGTGGGAAGCCAGCGACTAACCGCTTGAGCTATGGCGCGGCCCACATAGCTATATAGTAATTGTGGAATAATAATTATCAGGTTAAAACCAAAATACTCACCGAGAATCTACTACAATGCCACTTTGTCCACCACAAATCCCACGTGGAGTAGCCTTCGATTGAATTTGGGTCTCCGGGGTGAGATGTGGGCGAGTGGTCACCTGGAGTATTGCGCGACGTCCTTTCGTGATGGACATATTTTAATGTTAGTAACTGAGAACCAAACAAACCCAAATAAGACCAGCTGATTCGAGAGCAATGGGCCTACATTTAAGAGTAGAAAGGAGCCACCGTCAGCTTTTGCAGATTTGTACTTACTGACACTTCATTATAAAGCGTCCATTGTTAAAAATGAAATGTGAGTTAAGAATTCGGAATCACCTGGAAAGGAACTATCTTTTGCCCATTTTGGGGACAAAATATTGTGACGGATTTCTTCAAAACATTGCTAGGCAACGGCTTGGTAAACACCCTTCGACCGATATACAAGCAACAATAGAAAGACGTCCATCTCTAGGCCACGCCTGAAATACAGGCGCGAAACAATAGGAAGAGTGTTTTCTATTCCTAGGCAGCAGCCAGCTCACCATTGGACTGGCTAAGTAGCGATCACGTGGTAACCCCGACAGAGGCATCACACAACAATAGAGGAAACTGTGTTTTTTGTGCGTCGGTCCGTGCGGCGGCTATATAACGCGCGTCCGCTTGTAGCTAGTTCAGTTGCGAGAACTGGACCGGCAGCTGAGTTCAGTTGTCGGTAGGATATAGCCACGGGAAAAGTCGGCCTCAGACAATTTAATGTATGACTTTACATGTGCTGTAGTACAGTGATATTTGGAGTCTGTAATTTAGTGAGACTTTTATAGTTCCTGTGTTATAAATCCGTTACCAGGAAACGGATAGTAAAGGCACTGTGGAGGCATAGCCATTGTTGAGATGTTACCTAACAACGACAACTGTAAGCGGATGTTGAAGACTTCATTTCTGTGTTAAAGCTACAGTAACTTTCGGAGTGTTATAATTACCTGTACTTACTGCTTGTGAATATGCCAACAAGTTTAGAATTTTACTCTTTCAGGGTGCGAGCGGAATATACTACCACAACCCTAACCTGCTCCATATAAACCGATATAAACTATGAGAAAAATGAGGGTACTTTTGTTGAAAAGCAAACAACTTAAGTTTCTCAAGAAATGGTAAAACTTTACGATGTTCTGAAGTTTCCGGCTGCAGAAAGAACTGCAATATGTACCGTGATTAGGAAAAATCTCATAATCTCTTAAAAAAGAAAGGCATGCAACTCCATCTACTCTGAAACACAAGGCTTCGGAAGTTGTCAATTTTCCCCCTTTCATCTTTACCTTCAGAGTTGGGTTCTAACAACACAATATCATCTTCTCTTCTCGCACTACCAACATTTCCTATGTATGCCTTCTGAACTACGGCAAAAAAAAAAATATATATATA
>NW_019721520.1:647169-787940 GCF_002891405.2 Cryptotermes secundus | reverse complement strand
ACACACACACACACACACTTCTCGATACTGTAAGAAAAAACAACAACAAAAAATCTAAGTGAGAAACGGGTGTCGTTTGCTGAATTTTATATTGTAAGTGTTGCATGACTTTTTCTATACTTTTCCTTGCAGCAATGTGTGTGTGTGTTTTTTTTTTCCTTGTTCCCGTGTCACGATGTCCTACTGCTGACACCCCACTTCCAACTGCCGTGCCTGGCAACAGATGTGTTCGGACGCAGGAGACACTTCACTCAGACAAGCAGCCCGGGGGTGGGGGTTGGGGAACATACAGAAATTCAGAGAGGGAGAGTGTAAAATTTTGACAGGGTATCTGATGTTAAGGAGTTTAACGGCCGAATAAAAGATATTAAATTGTAGATGTGAACGGATGGATTATTAGCACCAGCGCTATTTGTTATAGACACTATATTAGAATTCTAAAAGAAATGCAAATTTATCCTTAGCTATACTCGTATATAAGGATATTACATGGACACTTAGAGGCGCATTTCAGTAGTTTACTTGCTATCCTGTTATCTAGATCTCTAATTAATTAAGCAGGCGGAACATCTTTACTTTTTTTTTTTCATTGGCGCTACAGCCCTCATTTGGGCCTAGGCCTACCTCCATGAAACTCTACGTTCACTTCGGTTTCTACTAGATCTTAGACATAAGGTAGGACTCCTTGGGGGGGGGCTGATCAGCTCGTCGTAAGGCCTCTACTTGTACACAAACCCAGAAAAAGTCATACAAACATCAATGCCCTGATTTGGATTCATTCCGGCTTCCGAGCGAGCGAAGACAGTACATGCCTTAGACCGCTCGGCTACGGTGACCGGCAGTGTATAAGAATAATATATAAGAATTCAGTTCGTACCTCACAGGAAACAGATCCGAACCCACGATCCCGGCTTCCGAGCGAGCGAAGACAGTACATGCCTTAGACCGCTCGGCTACGGTGACCGGCAGTGTATAAGAATAATATATAAGAATTCAGTTCGTACCTCACAGGAAACAGATCCGAACCCACGATCCCAGCTTCCGAGCGAGAGAAGACAGTGCATACCTTAGACCGCTCGGCTACGGTGACCGGCACATCTTTACTTTTACCTTTTTTAATTTATTATTCGTCTGTTATATTGTAGCATGTACATATCCGTTGTTAGGTAACGACCACGAAACGAACAACGAAACAATGCCCGCTGCTTGACAACATAATCTTAATAATCAAATATACGCAGCCGTTACTATGTAACGCCTTCACAAACATATTCCCACGGCAACGAATCCACGCGCATTAATAGAGGAACTGTTGGAAATTGTTTTCTACGCGGTCCGTGCCGAGCAGTTACAAGCAGGACAGCTGGGGCAAGTAGTCACTTGTGAGCAGTAGCAGCCAGCAAACAAAGGAGTAAGAAAAATCCCCATCACTGAGAGCTGTTACCAAGCAATGACTAGGAAGCGACTAGTGAAAACAGACTGAGAAGTTTTAGCGTGCGCTGTAGTGAACTGTAAAGACCGTAGATCAGTGATAGCACGGTAAATTACTTGCAGTTACGAGTCGTGAGTGTATACATGATCAATAAATCGAGCTACCAATCCGAACCCCGTCTACAGTTATTCAAAATCGTGACAATATATTCCAAGCAATTAAATAAAATGCATTAGAAGATAACTATACCTGTTTCGCTATCTCGGTGTCAAGCAAAGTAATTTACTATGAAGGAAAATACAAGCTACTGAAACCAAAATATGAATATATATATATATATATATATCCGAGTTTAAGAAAGAACATACGTGTATACTCGGAGAATCCAGAAGACTGCATAGCCATGATCAACAATATTTGTCACTCCTTCCCGTGATGTTTGCGATAAATGCGTTCTTATTTATGCGTTGGTTTATACTTTATCTAAGCGTCATAATTTTGAAAGACCGTCTCTGTGATCTAGTGGTGAGGGCTCCTGGCTGCAGATCTAGAGGTCTCGGGTTCAATTCCCGGTGCTACCAGATTTTCTGAGGAGTAGTGGGTCTGGAACAGGGTCCACTCAGCCTCGTGAGGATAATTGAGGAGCTATTTCAAGGAAATAGCGGCTCCGGAAAAAAAAAACGAGTTTTACGGCCATGGGGAATCCATTGCGCTGACCACGAGACACCCTCTATCCTCAAAAGTTGGCATTAACTTCGCCAACAAGCGGCGGTAGCTCGGTCGGTATAGTTCGCTTGCAGACTACAGGCCACGGAGACATAATATTGAAAGAATAAATAAAAAATTACACTAAAGGAAGCGGCCTTAGCTTAATTTGAGGTGATATTCCGGCTTTAGGATGAAGAGACTAAGCAGCTGACTGATTAATTATCAGAATGAAATGATATATTAATGGCAGGAGCCGTAACGGAACATAATACGTAGGTCGTAATTTAAGTACTATGCGATAAAGGTACATAATGGTTGATAGTTCAGTATACTGCCACTGTTCACTGGAAATATCAAACTGATATAGGCTCACGTGGTTCTATTATAATTCATATATCGATGATATAAATAAGAACGGAACAGAATCGAAGCAATATATTAATCAACTCACGAGTACTCTATTGCGCGTCTTCAGGCCACATTACCGAGCCCTCCTTAACTTTAACAACAAAACTGAGACCTGATTAGTTCTCATCGGCTATATTCAACCTCACGTATTAGACCTAAAGTAAATACTTAATGCTGAAATTGCAGCTTGTTAACAAAATTACACGAAGTCGGATTGGTGCATGGTTCTGTACCAGAAATACACAACATCTGGTTGTGACGTAAGAGAGCTGCATCTCAGATCGCTTGCTTAATGCCACCACGGTTATCGGCAGCTCTCGTAAATGTGACCCACACTATGGAGTCCTACAACTACCGAATGTACACAGTGTAAAAGGATCTGTTATCCACTTAACTGGCAGGAATATAAATACCACCTTGCTTTCTCTACATATCACAGATGGCTGGAATTTTCTTTCCTGGCTGTACAGCTATCTCTGTGTTTCCTCTGCCATACAACACATACTGACTTATTCATTCCACATGTCCGTCATCACTGAAACTGCTTCTCAGCCAAAATGTAAAGCTGCAGGTGTAACAACTTATCCAGAATATTTCCATCTATAAAAATGCGTACTTGATCGAGCACAGGACACAATTCACATAAATAACTATATTTACTTTCCATCTTCCTCTGTTGCTGAAGTTGAGCCATGTCAAGAATTTTCAAGAGACTTTTAACTTAAGTCTACTCCAAGTTCACACTTCGTAATTCCCTACAATCTTATCGTTCGAACTTGTGACAGAAAGATACAAAAGCCACTTAATGCAGTATTTTAATCTTGTGTGGTCAAAGAATTTATATACTCGTACATAGTATAAACTTATATAATTTTTGTTCTGTAATACAAAATAACAATAAAATAGTTACGCTAAATCAATATTCAGAGCTCCTTTGAAGGCAATAACTAATGGACCACTAGAGTTATGAATAATTTTATACGAAAATAGATAATAAAACAGAGAGAAAGAAAAAGAGAACGGAAAAGTAAACAAAAAATATATGGACCAGGCCTCTTGTCGACGTACATATACCTGTGTGTGATATGTGTGTGGAGAGAACCTAACATTCTTAGAAGAAGAAAGTTGTAATAATATCTAACTGGGAATAACTATGATGATATATTCTGCAAATTAAGGGCCGTTGGGATTCGTTTCTCTCACCGTACGAAACCCTCTATCCGCTAAAGTTGGCACTAACTTTGCCAACAAGTGACGGTCGCTCGATCGGTATAGTTCGCTTGCGGAACAAAACCAAGGAGTTTGTTTTGTTTTTTGGTTTGATATATTCTGCAACCTAGTTCACTGATTGGACAGATCGAAGTAGAACATATACATATATAAACCACGGTTTGCATTTTATGGGGTTTTAAAGGCATTTTGAATTTCAAATTATTATAGTGTTATCGCCAACACATATCACGGTGTAACAAAAAAATTGGCATGGAATTTCTATTACAGAAGAGTAAAGACAGTTGTACGAGTATGTCGATTTCGTTCAGTCTGAGGGACACTAAAATCGTAGTGGAGCCTGTTCTGTAGGATAATACAAGAGACGCCCACGATAAGTATTCACCTGATAGGTTGAAAAGCATGTATGCCTATCGCTTTCAACTAATCTGCACGTGGAAGTGCGTGTGGGGATATTATTCCGTTATAAATAAGACCAGTTGTTCTGCAATGTATTGTCGTCATATAAACTGAAGCACTTGTTCAGAATCTACTGGTGGTTGGTGGTTCCAACAGTCAGAACAGCTGCTTGGTACAATAACCATAACAATTCCAGAACACTGCATCCCTTCTCGCATTATTTTGAAATTTATGTCACAAAGTGTTTCATTTTTCTTTGGGCTTTCCTAGTAACAGGCACTGAAATTTGTAGAAGAACCCCAGTTTTAAAATGAAAGTAAAGGTAAAGTTACCCATGTAACAGGCCATGGAGCCCCATAGGGTTGTGAGAAGTTGAGACTCCCACATTTTCTAGATAATCGGCTCACAGATGGTGGTAAGGATGTCAGCCTTACTCATTTCGGTTAGAGGCTGAGTCGACCTCAGGGCCATAGTGCTGCTGGAAGGATTAGGTCAACTGAAAAAGATCCACATCATCGGGACTCGAACCCGCAACCTTCTAACTTGTAGCATACTGCCTCAACCAACTACGCTACTGCCTACACGGTTTTAAAATGTAACGACTAAAATGTCCCCCAGCCGCTATGCAAATGTTCATTAAGAATCGCTGAAAGCAAATCTAACTTACATTTTATGTGAGCTTTCAGTCATATTCCGATTTCGCAAAAAAAAAAAAATCCTTTTTTATCATGCAGATTTCGTTTGGACTGTTCCGACTTAATACAATTTTAACTTATGACTTGATAACGGTGTTACTAATTAGTTTTTTTTTCTGAAACGCAAACCTTATCACACTTAACGTGGACGTCCAAAGCTGTAAAATATCAACCTCAGCAGAAGTCATGAAACTTGATACTGTTTTGCTTATAAGCTCATTCAGCAAAGCAAATGGCTGCGAACTGAATGACCAAGGATCGATTTCATAAAATGGGTAAGCCACCATGTTCATACTGGCTCTGGAGACACCCTACCTCATACGCAACATGTGCCTCATATTCACTATTCAGGGGGTGAGAGAGAGGCAGTGTTAACCCCACCATTTATCTGCGCCAAGTGCCAAAATATAAAATTCTTTACAGTTTAAATCCAAATGTTCCAGATGCCTATACGTCTTGGTGTTTGGACACAGGGGTTACTTTATACGGTTTTACCTTATGGGTCGTACACAATTTACAATTCTGAAATGAATGATATGAGTTAGTTAACTGGTTTGGAGCTTATACACTGCAGACCAGTTATCAAAGCTTACTTCTAAAAGGAACTTGGTCTTATAATCTCTCAGACATTTCCCTTAGGAGTACATGGCGCTATGGAGGGACGATCTGTCAGTAATATATACAAGGAAGGGCTCTATTAGACATTCAATTTACATAGGAACTTGTCTGTTTGTGTCTAGTTACAGTGTTCTTATGCTGCGATAACTGAAGCTAGACAAACTTCCGTAGCATATATTAACACAAATGGCAATAGGACAGAAGAGACAAGCTGGGGTTGAAGCAATGATTTTCACCGTTCATCAACTCTCATTAATATGCACTGTGCTTTAACACGTTCATTCTCTCCATCTGTTTATTTCCGCTTTCCCATTCCCATATTCTTCCCTTACTTTACTCCTCCTTCCTTCATTATTACAATGCTCTCCCCCACCCTCTCCTTTCAAGAAACCACCCCTGGTTGAATTCACCACCACGCAAAACACAAG
Source organism: Cryptotermes secundus (assembly GCF_002891405.2). Lineage (NCBI taxonomy): Eukaryota > Metazoa > Arthropoda > Insecta > Blattodea > Kalotermitidae > Cryptotermes > Cryptotermes secundus. The sequence goes on along the minus strand of NW_019721520.1, from coordinate 782,022 downwards.
TTAATTCAAATGAGAACTAATCATAATACGCCTACTTGATGTCTGTAGTTTCTTTCCTTCGTAGCAGTCGAATTCTATTTTCTGTCCCTTGTTCCTTGAGCTAATATTTCCCGAATAGTTAATTAGCACAGTCTCTGGGAGGGGAAGGAAGATGAGAGGGCAAAGGAAGTTCACACTTGGAAAATCGGAATGAGCTGCAAGCGCCCTGATAACACAAAGCCTCTTATGTGGCATTGCTGGTACGATGGTACGGTGCTAAGCGCTTCCTACTTGAGCTCTGAGGAATAAAATATCATCATGTCATGTGCGGTTTTTGTATTTAAACTGAAAAGAAGATTGGATGTAAGGGGGAAGTATGAAAGGAAAAAGATGAAATTACATCCTAAAAACAACAACGCGGAGAAATAATGGATTGAATATATGAGTAAATTATTCTTTTTGTAAGTCTGTTTTTAAAACGAGTAATTCATTTAAAGAAATACACAGGAGAAGGAAAGATTTCTGCAAATTAAAGAATATTTTCTTTTATGTCTGATTAAAAATTTACAAAGGGACGTATAATTTATGATTTGAAACCAGCAGTGTAGTTAAAATAGTAAACCGGTCTTTTAAATCTCGTATATAAACGTTTTTTGTGTTAAGAAATGTTATATGTATGAATACTCTGCATATACAAAAATTTTAAAGGTGTTTGAAGGTTATATAATCTCATCTCTTAGAGTCTGGAATTTATTTTTAATAACTGACGTGAAGGTATCTGTTTAATTGGCTGGATGATCTGGGTTCGATTGCCGGCATGGCAGAGTTTTTCTTATCTCGGTGATTTCATACAGGGCTTTGGTTACGTATGCATCACAGAATTTAAATTCTGGCATAATTAGAGTTTCTAGTCTATATCCTCGGGAGAAAAACCGCCGTAACTTAGTGTTAACCACTCAACTCGGGTCAAAAATCCGAGACTTACCTCAACCCTTACATACGTATATCTGCAGGGCGTTAAGCTGTAGCATAAGAGGCCACTATATTTACCGATGATACATGAGCCATAACTCAATTCAATAGAAGGAACACGTAACACTAGAACAGGCTTCATGCCTCGAGATCCCAGCTCAATGCTAATCTGACTTTAAATCCGTGGACATAACTTCAGGCAACCTTGTGGAAAGGAATGTCCAATATTTAATCTCTGTAAATGTTAGATTTTGTTTATTAAGATATTCAACTAGTGGGAATAAATGTCTATCACAGCAACTTCTTAAATTAAACTTGGACAATACATAAATTACTCGTTTTAAAAAGTATTCCAAAAAATATTACATAACTTCCTACGAGGCAGTCGTGGAATATAATACCGGAAGATCCTTGCTCGTTTACACATCAATTTATGCTTTCATGTCACTTTCATTTTTCCTCTATCTAGTAATTTACGCACAATATACCAAATATAATGGCTCACAATTAAAGAGGGAAGAAGGCCGCTTTGCCGATCCTTTCTACGTGTAGGACAGCTGGGACTCTCATTATTCTGTTTTGTCCTGCCTGAGCAGACGGGTAAGGAAACTTGTCAGTTTTGTAAGGGTCCGCACTCCTCAGAGGGCGGGTATGTAAAAGGTGGAGTTTCTGACGTTTGATTAATGATAACTTTGGTTTCAGTAACTCCCTACATATCACTGCAAGTGAACGAGTGCAGAGGAGAAGTTGTTCTATTGTGACCTTCAGTCACGCTAAACTTCAGTGGGTCAAAGACGTGGCTGGAGGTCAGAAATATTCATCGATCCAGATAGGCATGCTGACAGGTTGGGGCGGACGCATTAAAATCGACATACCTTGCAGAGCCCCAAAAGATTTAATCCTTCGTTCCAAGGGACCGTGTTAAAAACGGGAGCTGATACCATTGTAAAGAGACCACTCGTTCCGAATTTTACGAGACAAATAATTTCGTTATATTCAAAATAATAAGTGCCGAAAATAACGCTCAAAATGGACATGTCGATGGAAAATTGGTGATATTCGAACAATATTAGCATTAAGTGGGCCGGTCACAGGAGCCGCGCGGTCTGAGACGTGAACTGTCTTCTGTCGCTTGGACGCTGGGATCGTGGGTTCGAATCCCACTCAAGCTATGGATGTTTGATGTGTGTATGGTTTCTTTGTGTTTGTGTTGTACTGTGTTTAGGTAGCGGCCTTGCGACGGGCACTCGTCCAAGGAGTCCTCCCGTCTGTGAAAAATGATTACAGAACTGGATTAGAGGCCAGGGCTCTGAATGAGCTGAAAGAGCCATTGGAGGGAAAAATATAGTATCAGGTGGACAGCTGGATAGATATTACTCTACTTGATTTGCAGAATACATCTAAATAGAGGTTATTTTTGGTATTAGGAACATTTTTTTTACCATGGTAAGTATTCTGAAAGATTTATTATTCAAAGTGTTCAAATTTAAAAGTGCACAAACATGTTACAATATCAACTTTTCAAATGTTTATATTAATTTAAATTGAAATTATTATGAAGCAACACTTCCGTTCCGGCATAATAAATGTCAAGGGTCAAGTGCTACATTATAGTCTATCTACAAATCTAAATAGCTTCGAGGGCACGTCGTACTTTGAGTGGGCAACCTCACTTAGGGAAAGTTCTGTGCCGTCAACAAGTTCTGTTCTGTCGCTCTCCTAAAGGTCATCCGTTTAGGCTGCACATGTTAATACTAATCTTCATGAAGTCAACACATGTGTAAATGATGTTTCTGCTGATGATGATGAGCCCAGAGACATGTTAGAGACAGAGCACCTCCCTGTCACTCCGCTGCGCACGCAGCTCTGTGCCTCTGTCCGGTATTCAACGCTCACCTGCTGAGACTGTGAGCCCACATTTCGCGCCTTCAAAACAGCACACAACGACACAAGCTTGACAAATTATGGATATGCAAAGGGAAACACGATAATCCCTCACTCTAGCTGTCAAAGTTACACAGATGTCAATGTGATTGTAAGTGAGGATTGGTAACTACGAGACGCAGTCGTTAGCGTCTTCAAGACAATCTTTCTGAATTTAACTATATCAAATTAGGAAACTTATTAAACTCGTACTAAAATATTGAATCTTAGATGTCAGTATGTGAAATAGTTTTCTTGAAAATCAGTAGATGAAATTATTAGTTTCCGTATTAAATTTTCTTTACATCAAGATTCTGTCATCGAGAAGATTAAAGAACAAAACGGATGATCTTTCTTCAGGAACCAGTAGCTTTGCATTTTGTATGCGTCAATCGTACTTCCTGTTTTCCATGGTTTCATTCCTATATCTTCTTCCTTCCAGTATCGTAAACTCCAATCTTCATAATATCCTCGTATTTTGTTACAAAGTTGTGTTTAATGTGACAGCTTCCACTTCACCTTACAATTTTTGTGTACATTTTGAATGTGGCCACATAATAAAATTGTAATTGAAATTATTCCCCCTTCTGGGAAGTCATAAAAACACTTAACATTAATAATCTTGTGCCTAAAAAGAAGCAACAGTGTTAAAAACAGAAGATATTACATTTTACGGTCACGTGTTTTGAAAAATGTGCTGGTTCAGGAATTAGAAATAACGCGTGCTCAGCTTTCAAGAAAGTTCGGATTAAATATTCTGTCTTAATTGGATGGACACTTCATACATATTAAAGCATAAAACTTTTAATGTATAATTTTAAATATTAAATTATGAGTTTCTTTAACTTGTTGAAGGAATACGGTTACGAAATACGTAGCGACAAAGTTTAATGTTGTCTAATTCGAAAAATAAACTCCACTCACTAAGATGATCCAATTAAGGATGTTCCTAAATATTCCATAAATATTCCTACAATTCCCATAAAAACACAAAAAATATAAAAGACATATTCTCTTGTCAGGTACAATACATTTATTTACATTTCTGGAGTCCCGTTATCTTCTTAAGATACAACCGAAATATATGGAGACAGAGGAGATGATTATCTCTTCTCATCTGAAAGTGCAAGTGGCAATGCGACGATAATTTTGCTGACATCGAGCACTAACGACCTCTGTTTGTCATCTGTTAGACCGCATGAACTGGGTCAGGATATTCAACGTACAGTTAGTGTTGCAGGCTACATGCAAGTGACTCAATCACGAAGCAACAGTGTGTTAATAAATACATAGTATACATAACGTATACACAAGACTAACTCGCCACTAGATTACAGCTGATAAACTAAATTTTCGGGTAAATACAACACCCAATTTACCTCATAGATTTAGTAACATATGAATTTCAGTAATTTTTTTTATTAGCTTAGTGGGGAGTGGAGTCCAGCTGGGTCCACTCGGCACGGCGGCCACTGATTGGCCTATTGTAGCCTGAGCAGGGTGATTATGATGATGGAGAATTTGGTGGAATGAAGATAGGCAGGGGAAACCAAAGTACTCTGAGAGAACCCGCCCCAGCGCCACTTTGTCCACCACAAAATTCCACATGACCAGACTCGAGATCGAACCCGGGCCGCCGCTGTGGGAAGCCAGCGACTAACCGCTTGAGCTATGGCGCGGCCTCAATAACTTTTTGACATATTTATATTTACCGTATAAGAAATAAAAAATTGTTTCTTTCTAATTATGATTTAAAATTTTGGTTGAGGCACTATGCTACAAGCCGGAAGGTCGCAGGTTCATGTCTCGATGAGGTCATTGGATTTTTTCAATTGACCTAATCCTTTCAGCCGGACTAGGCCCTGGGGTTGACTCAGCCTCTAACAGAAATGAGTACCAGGAATTAATTAAATAATTTTCCTGGAGAGTAAGGCGCGGCCGGCGCGTAAGGCTGACAACGTTACCGCCATCTTTGAGCCGATTGTTTAGATACCGTATTTACGCATGTATAGGCCGCGTGCGTGTATAGGCCGCAGCACAATTTTCAGACAGAAATTATAGAAAAAATAATTTTCTTGGAATATTATTTCAGGAGTATTACACCCTGTATTACTAATTATGAATACAATTTTTTTTAATTAAGTGTGATTTCGAATATTTCGAATATAAGCCGCACCCCAGTTTTCCTCTTGAATTTTTGGCAAAAAATGTGCGGCCTCTACATGCGTAAATACGGTAATGTGGGACCCTCAACGTCTCACAACCCTATGGGCCTTCACGGCCTCTTACAGGGATAGCTTTATTTACTTTTTTTACTTTTACCTCTTCTGCCGTAGTAACTTTTATATGTTTAGGTTTCTTGGGTAGCTCTAGCAGCTCTAACCAAAATTGGTTGAGAGGAATATCACAGGATGCATCAATTTCCTATACAAGGGCGCTGGCCAGATATTTCCTTAAGGAAACTGAGGAAAGTTACAAAACTTGGTGAATATGGTAGTATGGATGTTATAAGCGAATCGGTTTTCCCTGCGCACTAACCACACGATTTACAACTAAGCTAGAGCTTGTTATTTATGTCGAATTTTGTTCCTTCTGTGCCCATTTCAGAAGCTCCTAAGGTCGCCTTCTCTTAGTTCGTAGGCGAGAAGTCAAACATGTGAACAGGTGGGCACGGTCTTCATAGCAATTACATAGCAACATACTTACATGCTGCAGCATTTACTAGGTTCACGGACACATAAGAACTCAATGGATGGATGTGGAGCCGAGCCCTCCTGGAGGAGCCGCCAATTCTGCAGCTACTCAAGAATTTCCCAGCATTTTATGGAACCCGAAGGTTCATCACCGTGTTCACAAGAGCCCTCCACTGGTCCCTATCCTGAGCCAGATCTATCCAATCCATACCATCCCATTCTATCTCTCTAAGATCCATTCTAATATTGTCCACCCACCTGCGCCTTGGTCTTCCCTGTGGTCTCTGTCCTTCTGGCTTTTCCCACCAATATCCTATACGCATTCCTCGTCTCCCCCATTCGTGCTACATGACCTGCCCACCTCATCTTCCTTGACTTGATCATTCTAATTATACTTGGAGAAGAGTACAAGTTATGAAGCTCCTCATTATGCAGTTTTCTCCAACTTCCTGTAATTTCATCTCTCTTTTGTCCAAATATTCTCCTCAACATCCTCTTCTCAAACACCCTCTGTCTATGTTCCTCCCTTAATGTCAGAGACCAAGTTTGACACCCATACAGAACCACAGGCAAAATTATAGTTTTGTATATTCTAATTTTTATGTTTTTGGACAACAGACGAGAAGACAAAAGGTTCTGGACTGAATGTTATTTAACAACACCACTCCAAAATGTAAGTTATATAGCATCGAACAGGATAAATAAATGACGGTATACGGTAAGGAATTAAGGATACTGACGGAAACCGCGTCCTGTTTGAAATTACTATTCTTGAAACACTGAGAAAACTCGTGATATCCCTCAGGATAAACAACATCACAACCGAAAATCTAACGGCGTTTAGGCTATTTTCTCTTTGTTTCACACAGATTTTCTCCTCGAAAACAAAAGGAACCCTACTAATTCAGTTGGTTAATTTTACTTACAAGATTGTTTCAATCTGGTAACCATTTTTGCAGTTAATTTGACATTACGATATTATTATCAAAGTAACCCCTTGACTCAGCCATGTGCGAATCTCCAGTCTCCACGCATATTCACTTCCTACTAATATTGACTATATTTTGAGAATATCTCTTCATTTCTTGTTCTTTATATTCCGATTCTTTTTGCTTTTATTGTGACAACAACTGGAATAATAATCGTCATTATCTACAGCGATTAAGACAATGGATTATTATCCCGGTGCAAGATTTTGCATTCTCCTATTCACTTCGTAATACTTACATGATTTTAAGCTGCCTCCGTAGTCTAGAGGTAACGTTCCCACCTCATGACTCGTGGTACGCGGGTTCAAACCCGGCGGAGGTCGTTGAATTTTTAAGGGCGGAAAATTTCAGGAAAGAAGTCCTCCGGGAGGGACTTTAAGCCGTGGGTGCCGTGTCGTAGCTTTACGGCACGTAAAAGAACCTCGAATCTCCAAAGGAGGTGACTGAGCCAAATTCAAGGTCATTTCCCGCCCAACAGTAGTCCCTAACACCTCTGATAGATGGGGGAAGCGTTATAGATACCGCCAAGCCAGTAGAGGCCGAACTCGCTGGCTCGATCGGGACTGATGGTACGCACCAATAATGGTAGGGTATAGAGACTGATAGAATATCATAGAGGGAAGCACAGTGGACCAATACTGGTCTAAGCGCATGGGGAAACCCACCCTCTCCAATAACTAACTAAACTAACTACATGATTTTAGAACTCAGGAAACTGAACATGTATTACAGTCTCTTTAACAAATGAAAATCATTACTAATAACGACTGAAAATACGGGAATCCACCCATCTTCCATTTCCTAGAAACAAATTCTCTCCCTCGCGTATCTGCAGTCCCTACTTTCGTCTCGAATCCAACAGAGCGCAATAACAGCAAAGGGCTAGACGCCTGCACTAAGGCGATTACAGGCATCTTTATCTGACCGTCGCATCTACCCCTGTCCCTTCCTAGTCCGCACTACGCTGAAATCAGTATGAACCCGTGTACAGTGACGACAGACTGTATGTCGCATTTCAGAAAAGCGGGAGAGATAAATATTTCAGTTTACATTGATGTCAGGTTCCCCTCTACATTACTCACACTGAGACATGCGTCTGGGAGACACCCGATTCGAATTTTAGTCAGTTATATGCTATCCTGACTAAGTGGTTTCCAGCTTTTTCTCATTCCCTCTAATAGACTGTCGAGATTAAACTTCATATAGACCAACAGCGTCACTATTCAAACACTACTTGTGATTATCTCTTAGTTTCATTAAACGGTACTTACATTCTGCAATAATTATTAAATCTATATTAGAACTAAAACTACAAATTTAATTTTACAGATCTTTATTACGAACTAATAAGTTCTTACTCTACCGGCTGTTTGTACTTGATATCAGGTCCTGAAAAGCGAACTATCATGAAAGATTAATATAAGCAGCTTTAAAATGTGTGTGAATGTAAATTAGACTTTTTGGAAAAAGAGAAGCTTTGTTTTTATTGTGGTTGAGTGCCACTGAGATAGAGCACCATGTGTCTGATTTCATGAAGAGATCTTAATTCGAAGTTGGGTCGTCAATAAATCCACAGGGATGAATATTCGATAATCTGAGGGTGAGAGCTGGTGTAGAAATTCTATGTCTTTTTTCTTTAATCTAAAATATCATATTACGTTCACAAGAATTCGTTACTGCACATTATTTTCAGCCAGCCGAATCTGGTTCACATCTTCACAGGCTGTGTACCTTTTAAGTTCACTATCAAAATAATTATTAATCCTAGTTACACGAAGTTCATTCGGGAAATATACAACAGTGGTAATTAAGCAATGTGAGTTTTGGTACTTTCTGATAATAAAATGGAGGCTCGGGTGGGGTGCAGCATGAGCCTGCCGTAGCACACTGGAAGGTAATATCCCGAAATTAATCTGAAATAATGATAAAATTCACTAAAAACTTCAACTCGAATTGTCCGTCCCCAGCCACCGAACAAAGCTGGTTTAGAAGTAAAGCTCTAGCATTGCATTCGGAACGGGATCAGTTCAAAACTCGGCCGGAAAGCGGCTATTGTAACTATAGTTTTCAATACTTTTCCATTAATCCCTCCAGACAAATTCCGGGATAATATCTCTCTCAGGCCACGACAGTTTCCTTCCGAGTTCTCCATGTGCTACAGAATAATCAGACTGACATCAGTCGGGTGTCTGTATTTATGATGTATATTCAACTCGCTCCAATGAACTTCAGTACTATTTGTTACAGAAGTTTTCGGACGAACTTCATTTTCGATAGGACTAGTACAGCCATTATTTTACATGAAGCACACATGAAACATTTCGAAAAGCACTCAGCGTGCGCAACAATGGCACGTATCATAATCTATAGATCATAATCCGGTCCTTGACCTTTATTTGAAACATTAGTATTCATTACCACGTGTCCATCACTAAAAATAATTTATTTAAGTTCTGTGTGTTATGCACGTTTGTTTGTTTACTTCTTTGTTTTTTGTTTGTTTGTTTGGAAACAGCAGAATATATTACATTTTAAGTGCAGTTTGTGTATAGATAAACAGCTTTGCGAAAATCAACTATATGTTCACCCCGAAGTACGCATTTCCAAAATACGAAAATGGATGCTAATTCTCTTGCAAATAAAATCGCAAAATGAACTGATGACAAATCATTTACGTGATGTATACGTGTCAGTAATCCGAACATTTTACCCAAATAGCCTAATTAGATATGAAGTACCATAAAGACAAATAAACAAACAAAAAACAAACTCCTTTGCCTGTAGTTCGCAAGCACACTATACCGATCGAGCAACCGCCGCTTGTCGTCGAAGTTAGTGCCAACTTTAGCGGAAAGAGGACGTCGCGTGATCAGCGCAACGGATCCCCACTGCCGTTAATCTCGGTTTCCTAGCGGAGCCGCTATTTCCTTGAAATAACTCCTCAAGTATCCTCATGAGGCTGAGTAGACCCTGTTCCAGACCCACTACTTCTCAGAAAATCTGGTAGAGCCGGGAATCAAGCCCGGGACCTCTGGACCTGTAGCCAGGAACTCTGACCACTAGACCACAGAGGCGTCTAATTATAGACGTTCCCGTAAATTCACAACCCTTCATAATTTATAATAAAGATCAAGTGGAGATTCACAAAACAGGCTTGGAGTGGGAGCAGCACCAAAATATAGCAAAGGCCTGCCTGTATCTCATTCGCAGTCTGTATAATTCCTGCCTCTTTTTGTGTCTGCAAGTTGACGTTCACTGCGTGGTACATACTCAGACTTTCATTATAAACTTATTTGAACAAGCAATGCTGATCGAACAGGGTATAACCCGTGTGTTCACGCAGCTGGTGATTTGCTTTCTGACGTAATATCACACACTGCATATGCAAGGATGGTGCTTCCTTTGCCTAAAATATTTTTGCAAGTCGATCTATATTTGTGACCTGCATGTGGAGCATATTTTAACCTCCCTCAGAAAGAATGGTAGAGTCATTTTTGTGGCGAGATACGAGGAAAGAAAGTAGTTTACTTAAAAATGATGTTGGTGTCACTGAAAGAAAAAATGGCAGATATAAACAAGGAACGTTCCCTCGTTTCCATCTAGAAGTTTATCGTTCTCATTTTAGTATTGAAAATACTAGACATGTGTAAGATTTCTGCTCCACTCGTTGCATCTGTCTAAGATAGGCCGCACACTGGCATGCGTCAAGACATGTATCAGTCAAGACATGATATCTGCGACAAGACGCAAAGAAAGAAGCAGAATTGAAACGAATGAGAATATGAAAACCGCCGCACACCGGTCTGAGTCATGATGTTGACATCAGCTTCATGCTGACGAATCACGAATGAAGCAAGACTGCATCTTTTGTCCCGTGTCTTGATGCCTGTCTTGACGCAGTTGGTATGCGGCCGCCCTAAGGAGAATGCATAACTCAGATATTATTTTGTGATTAGAAAACATTAAGAGTACTAAAATTTACGGAAGACTGACAGTTTAGTATGTGGAAAAATGAACGAGTGACGGGAAATTTCACGAATGACTGGACACACGCAAAGGAGAGCAGATGAACGTTGATGAAGCTCGTACTCTCCTATCATAGATTGCAATTTGTTTTAATGTTATAGAACAGATCTACCAACTTATCCAGGACAACTAAATGGACAGAACTGTTCAAATCGCTTCTGAAATGAACAATTATCATGGACACAATCGGTGAAAGACTATCCTAACATCCAGCTGATAACGTCATTATCTGACGCAGTCCGAAAGAGCAGAGAGATAAAGCAGAAAATCGAGGTACAATAACTGTGTGACGAATGTGTCAATCCTTACAATGAAATGGTCTCTAATTATATACATTAATGCGAAACGCCACAATAACCTTAAAATAAATGGGCACCCATGCCTCTCCCTTCCTTACAATGACGTCATCATCATGAACGTTAAGGCAAGCGTAAAACCGAGCCCAAGTATAAAGCGATGAAAGTGCATGGAGGTATGATTCTTTTCTTTCGAAACGTGGATGTTAGATGGAGAAGGCTGTTCTTCTCGCTTCCTGCCTGAGGAAGATCCCTGGATAGACAAGAGAAAATCACAGACCCCTACTCAGGTGTACCGTCTAGGCTGTAACTTTATATTTACTAGCTGAGTCTTAAACGGTCTGTGCAATAAAAATGTAAGAATTTAAAATATAAAAAAAAGATAATCCATTGGTTTACTCCAGCAGGCACATCAAAACAACATTTACTGCATTGTAGCTTAGGATTGTTTTACTTTCTGCGGCTTCATTCATGAGAATCTTCGTCATCCTCTTCCTCGGTGTAAGATTTGAGATTTTCACGGCGGTGACTGTGAAGAAAGCAGTCTTCTGGTATGTGACGCCGTGTAGATATTGTGTTAACCAACGTTTCGGAGGAACGTATCGCCTCCATCTTCAGGGTAGAAGAAAATTCGCAAGCGAGGAACCAGCGTGAGCAGGCGTGCTCACTGACCCAGTGATTGATATTATCTCTTTTTAAGAGGCCCACCTGAGTAGATGTCTTCCTTCCTCACCTGTAGATGGAAACAGATCCAGTTTCCGAAACGTCGTGTTTTCTGTTTCCTAGAATTCCGAACGATGAAAAAAGTAACAAAAAAACAGTAATTCTGTGTGTCATCCACCATCATTAGAACCCTTTAGATTCTATTTAATTAAAATTAGATTGGACAGCTTCGTCGTGGTTTCAATGATTTGTTTTGTTAATGAGAATTCATCGTATCCAAGGGAAATAATACACGCATTAACAGGACTTGAAAGAGGGGTATAAGACTAGCATTGGTGATAGAGATAAAGGGTAACAGAAGAGGTAGGGGATGTTGCGAAGTAGTGAAGTTGTTTTGAAATCCAGCAAGAATGGTTCAAGTAGGGGAGGAGGTAAATTGGCGGTGGGCAGTGAGACTGCAATAAAAGCCATCTCTTCCTTAATTTCCTTCTCATGAGGATAATGAAGAGATGATGAAGGGTTGGATAATATCACAAGTGAAGATGGGAGAATAATCTGTGGAAAGGAGTGGGAGAAAGACGTGGTTCGTAGTGGAAGAGCGGTTATTAAAATGAAGAAGCAGACGATTATCCCTTGTCACTGTCAACACGCCAAAAGGGAGGAAGGTAGAGAGAAAGACGGAGATTCATACAAAGGAATGGGAATCAGCTGGCTAAGTATAGGGGTAGTGGTATTACTGCCGACTTACTCTCATCAAGTTAGTCAATAAATTTCCTTTGTGAGAAATACCTTATTATCGACTATTCGTTTCAAAAACACACTGAATTTGTTTACCGATTGCTTTGTAAAACTTAATATAAATGGTGCAAACATTTTAATTTGTTAAAACATGATATAAGTAAAAGGCTTATATATACGTATACGTTTGTAAAGTTATAAGGAACAATAATATAGCCCTATTTTTATTATAAATTAGAAGAGAATGAGAGCAGAACGCATATGGGTGAAGATGAATGCATATAGGATTTTGTTGGGAAGGACAGAAAGAAGGAGACCATTAGGAATATCTAGACGTTGGTGGAAGGATAATATTAAAATGTATCTTAGAGGGATAAAGTATAAAGAACGTATTCATAAGAAAAGCAATACCTGTGACAGTCAACAACGAATCCGATTGGTATTGCGTTTCATTTAAGGTTATTACAGCTTTGGCCAAGAACAACAGTGTCTTCTGGGATGTGATACTCCGTAGACTGGGAGAAGTCAACATCCGGTACGGAGGAATGTACATCCCCCATCTTCCGGGTATATCGTACTTGCTGTCCGTGTCTTGCTGGTTACTTCGTTAGGTTACTTGTTTACCTTGAAAATGGAGGCAGTATATTGCTTCGAAACGTTAACTTTTACGAGGCTACACGACACTTCAATCCCGAAGACAATATCTTCATTTGTTACATTGGGTTTTGAAACTGAATGGCTTTTCAAACTAATTTACATCTAATACCTGACGAATGGAAAGCATCATTTTTATTGTTATAGGAGTTAAACAATTTTTATTTCCCTTCTTTACTTCATTCCGCCATATTTGTTATTATTTAGGCCTACAAAGAGGTCCCTCGCTTGTTAATATACTTTTTCTTTCGTCTTTTGTATGCACATTTCTCGTATTCTAGCCTATAAACCTCAGAGCTGGGATTTAAGGGCATATGTTTATAACTACTGTCAAAATTTGTGTAATGCTTACGTGTAGACTCCCGTAAGAAATAGCCCACCGTTGGCACTGAACCTTAAATCGTTAAAGCCACAACTGAGTTGGTTGAGTAGCTGTTTACTTGTGATGGAAACGGTAACTTTGCTACTTTCATGGCGCAGTAAGTAAGTAAAGTAAAGCTATCCCTGTAACAGGCCGTGAAGGCCCATAGGGTTGTGAGACGTTGAGGGTCCCACATTGTCTAGACAATCGGCTCAAAGATGGCGGTAAGATTAAATGGTAATTGGCTAAGCCACATCCATTTGTTAACCAATTGTTATGAAACGCTGTACTGAGGAACCCAATTAATCGTTTCACTATAACGAGAGAATATGGCACTCTTACGACACTTGGTTTGCAACAAAATTCGCGTTACTGATTGTGTGCTTTCACGGTGGTTAATTGTTGATGTTAATTCCACTCTTGGACTTTAAAGAGTGTGCGATCTGAGGATGTTCCGCCGTAAATCTGTTCACTTTCAGAGGACTTTATGATCTTATATCCCTAATTACAGAACTCGCCTCTATGAGAGCCTCAAATACAAAATCTTTAAAATTTAAAAATGTAAAATATTTGTTTTCTTATATTACATATTCTTAACATCACAATTATTCACATCGTCAAAGAATTCCACCATCATCAGCTTAGAAAGCAAGCAGGCTTTTGGGCTGAGATGACCCAAAATGCTCCCTTTGCTGGAAGAGGTTCCGATGGCAAAGTGTACTATCTTTTCTTCGTCTAAGTAAATTAGTCTGTTAAGAATAATTTATGAACTGGCTAAGTGCCTCCATGAGAAGCGAACAGTTGCTCAGTTACTAAGTAAATTCAGCGCCTTTAACCAAACCCGAATGTTCACTGCCGTACTCACAACAGTCCACCACTGGTCCCCGTTCTCAGCCAAATTAAACCAAATTATTTCACTAAGATAAGTTTTAACAGTGCCTTTCCATTGCGCCTAGATCTTCCTGGACATTTCTTCCCCATAAAAATTGCTATGATTTTCGTATTTCTCCCATACATGTTATAAACCCCCTTATAATTTGAAAATCGCAATATTACATGAAAAGTACATACATGTGAAACAACATTTATGCTCCAATTAAAACTGAGATTCAAATATGTTCATCAAATTTGTAAACATACACCCAGACACAGGGTCCTGTTGCCTCCTACGATACTCAGGGCTATGGTGGAGGTATACTAACCCTCTTCCAAGGGCCGCGCCATAGCTCAAGCGGTTAGTCGCCGGCTTCCCACCGCGACGGCCCGGGTTCGATCCCGGGTCTGGTCAAGTGGGATTTGTGGTGGACAAAGTGGCGCTGGGGCAGGTTTTCTCCGAGTACTTCGGCTTCCCCTGCCAATCTTCATTCCACCAATTGCTCCACAATCACCCTCACCTATAATCTGGGACTGGTACAATAGGCCAGAAGTGGCCGCAGTACAAGGGACTTAGTCCCATCCCACTAGCAATAAAAACCCTCCTCAACACTGGGGAAATATATTAACAGGGCATGCTTATAATTCCAATAAAAGACTGATGAACTGCGCTTTGTACTGAGAAAGTTCTCCTTGTTTCGAACTTCTTATACGTCCACAATCACTCACTCTTCTATACCGAATAGATCATCAGAAGCGACACCTTTGTATTCAATTCTTAAGCAAATGGAGCTGCTTTATCATCTTTATCATCTACACATTTACAAGTGTATATCAATTCTAACTAACTTCATGGAACTGAGCCCTTTCGAAGCCATGTCTACCAATTTTATATATTTAAAAAGAGACTGTAAAGTAGAGAAGCGTGGGTGGTAATATAAATACGCAAGAATACGGAATCTAGCATATTTGACAACGATAATAGTTTCCAGCTTGCTTGAGGACTCGGGATGGATCTGCAACATCTTGTTCTCGCATCTTCTATACAATCTACAGTCGCAATTTCAATAAAGCAATCCTCCCTTAACGCTTCTCTGTCTCTCTCACCTCATTCCTCTCAGTATCGCTGGTTCATACCACGAAAGCAAGCCACCGAGCAAGGGAATTTGAGCTTAAAGGAAATTTTGAGGTGACTTGTAAAGAGGAAGGAGAATGTGAGAGACTGAAGTTTGAATTGATTGTCGTAGTGAAGTTGTCCTCAAGTTCCAACCAAGCCCTGAGACTCAGGAACAAGAGGGACTACAAAGAGTTGAACGACTGCAAGAATCCAGAAGACCGCGTGTCGTGAAACTACAACGTGATTTCGACAAACGTCTTCTCTTCGCATTTTAAGCAGGCCTACTTAAGGATAATAGGTTCTATGTTAACAGACAGCTGAATGCATACTAATGCAACTAGGAGAATATGCTGCTGAGCCAATGTGAACAAATAGGATATTATGCTGCTAACAAGCCAACACAAAGTTCGGCTGATTTACGTCACTGTATATGGAATACCTATTCATGTGATTTCGTGTTACAGCTTGCTATTATAAACATTATTACCTTTATATAAGCATGATATTTAGGCATAGGTGAAACAGAATATCTCAGAGGGTACAAAAATATATGTAGTGCTTCGAAATAACTTAAGTCTTGATCTGTAATCAAGATCACTTCACTATTCATAACTCCTACGTAACAAGAATGTGTGTTAAACCATGACGAATAACATTCATATTTTTATCGTCATATTCAATGGGAGTTAAGAATATGTCTTAATCTTCAACATTTTCATTTCTATATTCGTAGAATTGGTGTGTATGTAACAATTCCCATGCGTTTATTTTCCTTCGTGTGTTACACAATATAGATTTGTTTTTCTTTTTATCTGGGTTGCCAGGCCTAAACGCAAAGCTCTTACATAGGTTTACTGAAAAACTGTATTAGGTCCAAACCGAATAGTATTACAACAACTTCAGAGATAGACGGATAGACAGTTTTAAATATGTTTCAGCAAAAATTAAACATACCGTACATGTCTATGATAAATTCGATTATGTAGGTCTAAGTTTTATTCATATATTACCTGTAACTTGCACCGGAACCAGCACAAATTAAATTTAAGACCTTTAATAAATTCTATAAGATTGGATCGTCATCGAAAGAGACAATATACTTAATTGACTAAAAAAATATCAATGAAACTGAGGACTGCCAAACGAAATGATACGTTGCAACCAATACACAGAATGACGAAAAAACAGAATAACAATGAGGGAGCTTGAATAAAGTCCACTCATGCAAAGGTTTCCTGACCATCCCAAGTAGAACTACAGAGGAAAGAGCACACGCTTATACATAAGCTTAATCTTAAAGAGTTGATGAAAACTTAAATATGCTAACATGTTTAACAAAATTTTATATTTTTCAAAATGTCTGTAACATAAGCATATAGGACATATTTATAATATTTAATCGTTTATCGATATATTTATCCTGATCTTATCAGTGATTAATCAATTGATTAATTAACTTCTATAATAATGTGACCAATCAAGCTATTGTTCAGTTAGTTGTTTTCTAAAAGCCAATATATTCGTATTAATAAGAATTTATGTAGGAAATAGTATGATATAGCAGTCTTATCGTCTTCTGTCTAAAAACGTAAAGTCAGAATATACAAAGCTATAATTTTCCCATGGTTTCGTATGGGTGTAAAACTTAGTCTCTGACATTAAAGAAGAAATATAGACTGATGGTATTTGAGAACAGGGTGTTCAGGAGAATATGTGGCCCGAAGATTGATGAAGGGATATGAGCCTGGAGAAAACTGTACATTGTGGAGCTTCATATCTCGTACCCTTCGCCAACTATAATTAGAATGATAAAATTAAAGAGAAGATGGGAAAAGCATGTGGCACGCATGGGAAAGAACAATGCGTTTTGATGGGAAAAGCCAGAAGGAAAGAGACCACTGGGAAGACATAAACGGAGTTTGGTGGATAGTATCAATACGGATCGCAGAGAGAAAAGTTGGAGGGACATGGGCTAAATTAATCTGGCTCAGTATAGGGATCAGTGAAGGGCTTTTTTGAACACGGTAATATAGCTTCGGTTTCAATAAAATGTTGGGAAATCCCTGAGTGGCTTAGCGACTGGAGGCTTCTCAAGAAGTGTTCAACTTCATAGAGTTATTTAGTTAATTAGTTAATATGATAATCTTATAAAGTTCTAAGCACTGTCTATGAGTAGTTCTTTTTATGACATTCTCATTTCACAATTAGTGTTAACATCAATTCCTCTGTTATAAACAAATGTAAAGATGATGGAATTAGCCTGCTGACATACGTATTCACTATTTACTTTTCTCATATTTATTTGGTTGCATCTCTAGTGAATAACACTGATGTATTCACGATTAACTAATGATCCTTCATATATTACTCTAAGTGGCTTGCCTTGCTAGAACCATGAGAACCCCCTCCCCTCCAAAATAAGCAACAGGGCGAGCAAGACGTCACAGCAATCCATTTCTATTCTGCATTCGAAGTTACTGCTCACAGTAAACTTCTAAGACCTCAGTAACCACTTAATGCCATGAATAGAACCTGGACCTTCATAATGCAACAGGCCGTGCGGTGGAGAATGCCATTCACTGGGTCTGAAGGAGATTAGTGTTCACACAACATTCAGTCATTGCTGTAACATTCACGGCGAGAGGCAACTGTGGGCTTCAGTTATTACAAAATTTAAACTGCTCATTTTACTATACGAGTTATTGTACCCATAGCATAGTGTCTCCTCGAACAATTTCTAGTTACTCAATTGGTCAGGGCCTTTTATGCCGTCGTAAATTTCTTCGCTGTGTTCACAACAGTCAGGAAATCTCCTAGTACTATAAAAGCGAAATATCTCTTGGCCAACTATAACAATATGATCTGCTCCTTGTAAACCCTGTACCAAGGAATCAGAAAATTATAACTGTTATGTTCCCACAATTATATTTTCTGTAAACGCATGTGGATTCATCTTTCCTTATTTTGAAAATGAAAACAGAAATAAGTTCATTATGTCTCCAGACTGTCTGCCTATATGTAACCTCCCATTAAATTTCTTAGTGGCTGAAACTAACTTTATGAAACCTGGTATGCATATCATGACATCTAACCTCATCTCAAAGGCGTAATTGATAAATCTCTACCATCAGTCGGTGTGTCTATGTGTATATCCCATTCTCAATGCTAGGCAACGACTTGGCAGAAAATTTACCGCGGCAACAAATACATAGCCAACAATAGAATAATTCTTGGACGCGTAGTTCTCTACGTGGTCTGTGTAATATAAATAAAATTAGGTGTTTAGTTCTTCCCAGAACTTCTTCTGTAATCTTACTTTTAAAATAATGGAGTGCATATATTTCTAACTTACATTAGAGAGTGTAAAACTTGTTGGATGATCTAAACTGTAAATTTTAATAAATGACCCTCTTCATGAAAGATAAGTAAGGCGATCGAATCAAGAAGAATTCAATTCCATGCTCAGTCACTCAAATTGTTTACAAAAATCGCCGTTATAGTAGCCCAATTAGCCTCCTTAGTGTTATAATTAGATGACTGATAGTACTGTAAATTGCAGTTGGCATTTATCTTGTATTAGGATTCATGTCACACACTGATGACGGAAAGTTTACCCGGCCTTCGTGAAGTCAACAAATAAATAAAATATAAAGTTAATACAACGGTTCTCTGAAAACATATACTGCAGTGTCTATCGAAACGTCTAAACAACGGTTTGTGGTGACAAGGTGAATTAGATTCATCTGGTTCAGCATAGAACCCAGTGATTGGTATTTGCTAACATGTTAACGCAAGTCCCCGTCCCTCAAAATTCAGGTAATTATTTGACTAGTGCAGTGATTGTCTTCTCCAGAAGAGCTGCTTTGAGCTAGATAAGGAGTGGCAGGAGGAGTGAGAAAAAGAAGTCCAACAAGTATTGGCGGTTCAAGGGCATATGACAAACTTTGGTATGGAACTCTATTTACTGGAAAGCAATACAGAACGGGATGGAAGAGCTATTGTAGTGCTTGGGTACGTGCCACAAAACCTCAGACCCATCTGTCGGTGTCGCAATCAAGTGTAATTTCATTAGTAGAGCCTTAATTAGTGGTCGTTGGTTTGAACTGGATGTCGTGTGGTGGGGTACAACTCGACCAGGCAGGAACTACTGTGTTCTAACATAGGAACAAAGACGCGCCACAATGAAATAGACTGACTGCCACTTGCTGTGTTCTATTTGTCTACTGGGATAATTCTGAACAGGAAGATAATACTCGCGTCATTGTGAGGATGATAAGCGACATTCTCGGATCCTGCAGTTTAGGTTTCCTTTAACGGTGTCCTACTTTGCACTGCGACAAATAGTCTCGAGGGATATCTTGTTTGTGCTCCCGGTATGTGGCAATATAAGTCGATAAAAACATATAAGATTTATTTAGTATCCACTTCGATTCAGTACAGTCATAAATATGTAGTTATCTAAGCTGAATAACGTCAAGATTCTGCAGTATCTCTGAAAATTCTGAAATATTTGAAAACAGGGGCATAGACTATTAATTGAAACCTTCCCACCGCTGCGGCCCGGGTTCGATCCCGGGTCTGGTCAAGTGGGATTTGTGGTGGACAAAGTGGCGCTGGAGCAGGTTTTCTCCGAATACTTCTGTTTCCCCTGCCAATCTTCATTCCACCAATTGCTCCACAATGACCCTCACTTATCATCTGTGGCTGGTACAATAGGCCAAAAGTAAACGCCTTGCAAGGGAATTAGTTCCACCCCACTAACAATTAAAAAATAATTAATTGGATCTTATTGTCCTGATACAGAAACTCCTTCATATGATGAATCAGACTGGGTATCGCAGAAAGTAACTGGCTCCTCTGTGTATTATTTCTACTTCCTCTCTGTCAGAAGAAAGTGGATTTACTGACTGTTCCATTGATTGATTAATTTTTTTATTTTTTTTTCGACAATTTTAAATCTACACAAATTATGCGACGTTGATTCAAATGGAAATGAACTGGAAATAATACATGTATAAGCAATTAATCGTTGACAGGAAAATGAAAATCTCTTAAATATTGAAATATAAAAAATACACATTTCATATTTAATGTACTACATATAAATTAAGAGAAATTAAAGTCTATTAATCGCGTAGGTGTTTCAGCAGATAAATAAAGTGTTAGTGCAGTTGTAAATGCTTCAACACTTTTAAGAAACTGTATTTCGAGGCAGGTATATGTTTGAACAGAAATTGCATAAAGTTTGTGTACATTATATGATTAGTTTTTCTTTCACAGTAAAGAGACTTCGAAAAAATAACTGATGGAGAAAGAGGGAAAGAGATAGCAAAGAAGCAAGACTAAATAAAGATATAAAATTATACAGAAAAGATAATATCATACTCAGTAAAGAACCAGCAATAGACGCCTATAAGATAACGCTACTGTTTAAGGAAACTATGTCTTCTTCGTATTTTCCTTTTGAAATTAAGAGAAATCTGCTACAATCAGAGGGCCCGAGATATCTGAAGAAGTAAGATTAGGTATATCCCTTCTCTTACATAATCTGAACGTAGCACAGCAACACTCATTCGTATTATGTGGAGAATCATGAAGGGTTATCTACGAACGTCAAATGTTCGTCTGATTGGCCGACCGTTGAGGCCACAGCTCTCACAAGAGTGAAATGTAACCAAATGAGGTCTCCAGCAGCCAGAGTTATATACTTTCTACAGAAATTTCTCATCAAAAAGGAGAAATTGATGTGTTTTTACTTTTCGTTTGCATTTTCTTGCTAGGACCGCCTCTATGGTCTAGTGGTCAGAGTTCTTGGCTACAGATCCACAGGAACGGGTTCGATTTCCCGCGCTACCAGTTTTTCTGAGTAGTGAGTCTGGAATGGGGTCCACTCAGCCTCGAGGGTATAACTGAGGAGCTATTTCAAGGAAATAGGTGTTCAGGTCTAGAAAACCGAGATTAAGGGCCATGGGGATCTGATGCGCTGACCACGCGACACCCTCTATCCGCTAAATTTGGCACTAACTTCGCAGACAAGTGGCATTCGCTCGGTCGGTATAGTTCGCTTGCCGACTACAGGCCACGGAGTTTTTAAAAAAAGTAAAATAAATTCTGCTGTGCTGTAGGACGAAATTAATGCTTTCTTCTTTTCCATCAGCAACAATGAAAGCCAAGTCACGGATTAGATTTCACGTTTAGTTACGCCTTCTTACTTTCATAACTGACGTTTCCATCTTTACAGAAATCTTCCTATCCTCCTTCACCCTTTGATTGTATCTTAATGTTTGTTTCAAACAATTCTTATCTTCAACTGTCCGAATTGTATCATAGCAGTCGTGTATTACATCTCCTATTCAGTTAAAACATGTATCAGATTTTCCTCATGTGTTCAGTTCATTGTTTGATTAGAACCTCACTACGTCAACATGTAACTGGCAACTAAATTCCGGGACTTCAATTCTCGTTTCGTTCCCCTATCCACATAAGCCGACTGACACAGATATTGTTTCACGCTGTTGTATCTGCATATCCTTTCAAACCTCCTCGCTCGGAATTTTTTTCGTGGTTCCATACAAAATTCTACGTCGATATTACATCACTTATTTTAATTTCTGCTCTTCATAACACCAGTAAGACAAAAGCTATTAAAATTATCCATTGTGTGAAGGCACACATTAGAAATAAGAATATATCTGGTTGGAAATTCAAATTAAAAATTCATACTGAAATTCTGTATAGGTATTCAGTAAAATTATTATGTCATCCTGTGATCCTGCTTCGATATGTGTCACTCTAATATATAATGTTATATATTATAACGTCCTTACAGATTTTCTAACAGTTTTGTGACGATATTTACAAAAATATCAGAGTGATTATAAGTAAATAAATTTAAATTGCTCACAACCGATTCTGTTTTCATTCCTTTCAGATCAAAATGGACATATATAGTCATTCCCTTACATCAGTCATTTAAAAGATATCTTATATAGTCGATATAGCTTTATTTATATAGATGCTTCTATAATATTAATGGGAGGGGTGGGAAAAGATACTGGTTTTGACACATCTAACCTCAAGATGCATTTGCCCCGATCAATTGTGGAACCTGGTTCCTTTAAATGAGTCAATTACTTTGACACATGAAAAGCCCAGTAAACTGCTGAGTGTCTAGTAATCTCCGAAACCACTTAGCCAAATTGTTTCTGCCGCTATGAAACAGTAATTTCGTGGCTCCACTCGAAACACACAGCCCAGACTCTACGAGCCTTATTTCCCCGTTCATAAGAGTAGAAATAAGATCACGAAGAAATCTTGATTGGTATGAGCTGCCAATTCAGTGATCGAGAAGGTAAATATAACAAACGTATGGCGGGTGGTTAATTTTCTTCACAATGTACGTCGAATTCGCCAAACAAATTTGTCTTCCCTTTCAAACCTGTATCTTAATCATGTCGCTTTATGCGCAACTTCCGGTGCCTGCCGGATATACCTCTCCCTTCATCTTGCAAGCAGCATGTCTTATCACATTTCACGAGAATGACATCTTATTTCCTCGCAAATCAATTTCATGGCCATTTCTATTAACACATCAACACGACAAATTAATTCCACTGCACCTCAAGGGTTCACAGTTTGGTTTCTATGAGAGTCTCCACTTCTCTCTATATGTATTCACTCGGTGTGAAACAAACTTTCGAAATATTTTAGGAACTCTTCTCCTTACGCCTTGAAAGATTAAGCTCCTTGGCATATGCCCAGTTTCAGTTAATTAACTCTTGAGACCTGAGTCTTACAGCCAGACGGTTGGATTCCTTGTACGGGTGAACAGGCCGTCGTAGTGCCGCTACCTACACAGAACAACATAAACAAAGAATAAACGTAGACATCTAAGCCTCGAGTTGGATATGAAACCAACGATCCCAGCTATTGCGCGGGCGAAGACATTTCATGCCCTAGACTGTGAAGCCACTGTGACCGGCAGGAATCCTTCTTTACGAGTATAATTGTGTAATTAATAAATTAATGTTCATTGCATACTCCTCAGCTGGTCAAGGTAGACGAGCGGTCTCAGACATGTAGTGTTTTCGTTCCCTCGGAAGCCGGGATCGTGATTTCGAATCCCATACAAGGCATGGATGTTTGGTATGTGTTTATTCTGTGTTTGTGTTGTCCTGTATTTAGGTAGAGGCCTTGCGACGAACTGATCACTCGTCTAAGGAGTCCTACAGTCTGTAAAATATTCAAAAAATGAAAAAAAAAAATAACCTCGACACCATAAAGGTATAAGAGGAACATATTAAGTAAGTAACCATTGAGCTCATCTGATTGTTGTCCATTGAATACTCGAAGATAATCTTTCACTTTTATAAACTGTCATAAATGAATCAGAACTCGGAGAGCGGAATTTATGGAGCAGCATCATTCCCTGTCAAGTAAAACATTCCTTCAGGATTAAGCATCAAAGTGAGAAGGCAGTATCATGAACAAAACAGTTTCCAGATGTGCCAACTTCTGACGGAGAAGCGAGCGATCAGAGAGACAAATAATAGTATGAAATGAAATACACTGACAGTCGAGTGTCAGGTCGGACAAGATAATTCATGCATTGCATATGTATGTAATATATATTTAGGGCTGTCAAAGTAGAGGGGGGTGTGTGCATCGACTCAAGTTGTCACTCATCTGAGGGTTAACAAATAAGACATATTCTTATTGCTCCCTTTTGTTAGTTATCTGTTTTACGTGATATTAGCTGCAGGAGGCAGCTGAGGTCTGTAGAATGCATTACTTCAAAGCTCGTGACTCCAGCGCACCTTGCGCGTTCTCGTATATTCCAGTCGCCAAGATTATAGTCACGCGTCTTGGCTTTACAGAATATATGAAAGTGGTCTTTTCAGGGGAGGGGGAGATTTAAACAAGTTGCCGTTCTCTTGATGCGCTTTAGACTTCTTTAAATTTAGTATAGGCCTATTAATATCCCACTTGACCCCCTTCCTTTCCATCCTTTCTTTCTGTTCCTTTCCCTCGATTTTTATCCAACTGCAGATTATTTCGAATGTAGTCTCAAAGAGAAATATTGTCACGTGTAGGGATAGAGCAGTCGGCATAGCGACTTCGTACGGGCTCGCCAACTAAGGGGTCTGAGTTCGAGTCCAGGTGGGGGCAAGAATTTTCACTTCTCCATGTCGTCCAGGCCGGCTCTGGGGTCCACCCAACCTCCTATCTAATGGGTACCGGAGGCTCCTTCCTTCTGGGTAAAGCTTCCAGGGCGTGAAGCTGACCACTCACCTCCAACCAGTATGGATGTCAAGAAAATATGGATCTATACATCCAATCCCCACACCCCTTCATGACGTATTGCTTAATTAGTTTAGCAGACAGACAACTTTATCCTTTAAGGGTGACTATTAACGAGTTTTCCTCATCACGGTGGCCGCATGAACTGTCTTCGCTTGATCGAAAACTGGGTTCGTGGCTTCGAACTCCACTCACAGCACGAATGTTTGTCTGCGTTTATTCTGTGTTTGTGTTGCCCTATATAAGTAGCGACCTTGCGACTGGCCGAACCTCCGTCCAAGGAGTCCTACCGACTGTCTTGGGATTAAGAAACTGAAGTGAAACAAAGTGTTTCACGGAGCCCTCTGCTCCAAAATGGAAACAACAAGAAAAGAGCGAGATTAACGGGTTTTGGATTGGATGATTGGATTTATTGACACTCTACACACTGTTCGGAACTACAGGCAATTAAAGCGCTGTTACTGATCTGCACACTTTACAGTTCACCGTTACACATACACCAGTATCTTCAATCTGTTACACTCTCCAATTGTCATTTCCTGGCAACGGTTTTAACATAGAACTATAACAGTCTCACTGTAACTGCAGCACACATGAAATCTTCTTTTCACAGCCTAATTCATTTCTTGTCATCTATTCGCAATCATTTGGCTGCCATCTCAAGAGACTCAATTCTGATTCTATTCAGAGAGTCTAGCGGTTTATCTCCAATCAATTTCATAACAAATTCCTCTCTTGTTACAGGGGTGTGTTTATCTCGTCATTGCATGGAAACGGCAATATTTCGATTGTTGCTTGCATATTCCTTGCCGCGAAATACGTTTAGCCAGCCGATGCCTAACAATAGGCGTCTGCTCTGGCTTCGCTATTCAAGATTTCAGGCGTCATGTCAAAATATTTTCCAAGAATATGCATTGTTCATTTTTCTGTGCATGTTACTGTTTTTCATTTCAACGAGGTTAATCTGAGTTCTGTATTTCACATGTGAATCGCCACTTTCGAAGATTTTATATTTTTTGCCACCAGAATTTTCGAACTGAGATTATTGTAAGAGTTTATTTCTATCAATGTGACTTTCGAATATTAATTACCTTTTCTTGGGCTGGAGAAGAGAGATTAAGTGTAAATCTAGCATGTTATTTATGCATACCCATTATACTGTAATTTGCACACACACACATACACATAAATTTCCTTCCAGTATATGCTAAAATTACATTGGTGTAGAACTTGCTGATTTACTTGTCGTTTACATGTAATCATTTCTATGTTTGGGACTATGAAAAATAATACCATATGAACAGATGGCGAACAGAAAACAAATTATACTTAAAGAAAGCAGTCTTCTGGGATGTGGCACCGTGTAGATGTGGTGCTTACCGACGTTTCGGAGGAACGTATCGTCTCCATCTTCAGGGTAGAAGGAAAAACAAGAAAATCCGCAAGCGAAGAAACAGTGAGAACAGGTGCAAGCAGTGTTTCTGCATGGTGTCACATCCCAGAAGACTGCTTTCTTCATAGTCACCGCCCTGAAAACCTCAAATTTTACAAATTATATCATCTACTATAGACTTGAAAGGATTCTGACGATGGTGTGTACTGCACTTCTTTTGGCTTATTTTGGACTTCACCCATCGTCTGGTATGTAAAAGATAAAAAGACAAAAAACCACGACATTTCGGAGACTGGATCTGTCTCCTTCTTCAGGTGGATAGGGAAGGATAAACCTACTCAGTTTGGCCCCTTAGAAAGAGCTAGTCTCAAACACTGGATCCAGTGATCCAGTCGTGGTGTTTTGTCTCTTTTTCTTTTACATACCAGACGATGGGTAAAGTCCAAAATAAGCCAAAAAAGTACATCATCTACTATGTTGACGAAATATTTAGTGAGCCACAATTTTAGTTCCATACAGAATACCTTGAATGTACTGAAACATTTCGTCTTCAAATACATTCCTTGAAATATAGATAAACCTATTTCTTATCTAATTTCTCCTCACAATTAAAAAGAAACAGTAACTATATGAGAATGTCTTTCTCCTTACGCCACCATACAATGCCCCTTCTGCCACCAGAACTATCGCTTGTTTCTGATGATATCGGTCAGGACCACAAATTGATTGCAACATTTCTCCCAGACACTTGTCTGAAATGCTTATAGCTGCATATTGCAAAACTTGCCGAAGTGCTCCCACGGGGAACATCCTCTTTTTATGGCTGTTGTCTTATATATTACATGAAGATCGTTTGGCAGAAATTTTGAGAGGCCTGCCGCATGAAGTTTGTCTCTTTCTGTTTACAAGGGCGTCGGAGAGCACGACCTTTTCTCCTTACTGTAGATCAAGTAGACATTTCGTTCGAAGGTTGACTATAGCTCAGAATGGTATGAGTCAGCTATACTGGAAGGCTGGAAAGTATAAATTTAATGCATCGCTATACAATTTTCTATTAAGATATTTCCGAAGAAAGAAATTTTCAGAACAGAAACCGATTGGTCATTAATTTTACCAAACTCATGGAAACAGATGCTAAAATTACCAGATTGTAACTACGGGTACAGCATACAAGAGATAGGAATTATGACAGTGACTCCTGTTCTGTAACACTTTTCTGTCAGAGTAAGTTTCTTCAGTATGAGAAATTTTCTCTTTCTATTTTATCTATTTTCTTTCCAGTGCCTGACTTATGAAATAAACGTAACCGATTAAAACACATTAGAAGACTATGAGGGTATAAAGTTGACGGAGTTCTAAGAGATAGGTTGTGAAGTTCAGATATGTGCGGAATTGACTCAGTGTACTGTATAATGGCGGCTTTGGTAATTTTACGGTTTATTTAATGTCGAGCTATCTCAGATTAGAGTAACAAATTCCTCCAAAACACTATTACCTACTTACAATACTACCTGGCATCAAACCCAAGAAGGACTCGGTCTGAAAACATTTCGAATGTCTTCATTATTCAATGATAGAGATTTTTACGAAGTTACACAGTCAATGATTCATAAATTTTGAACTGCCGTTCTTGTTCAAGTAAAAGTACTTAAAGTTAAGAGTCATGACCTCACCAAACAATTTTATATTCACGAATATGGCCGGCCGGAGTCATAAGTATGTTTGCTTAAATGTCAAAGGGCAGTCGACAGGTTTGGCATTCAAATACCCTTCACCAGAAACAAGAATCTCATTATAGAGAATAAAAAACTGTGAGAGAATTATTGAAGTTAAGACACCGTAACAAAGAATGTGGTAAGTTAATCTTGTGTCATGCAAATGTCCTGTAAATACAGAATTAAGAGACTGCATAAAGATTATTTTTATCATCTTCGATCTCATCTCACTTACAATAACCAAATTATGCCTGGCATTTCAGAAGTGATATTATGTGAAAATCACCTAGACTTTAAATTAAAATGGACGGTAATGAGCATTATCACGGTTCATTTTCTGTTACTGAACACAACCACACACAACTGTGATACACTCCTTCAAACACATACTGCCTGTCGAATGCCTATGCAAGATTTTAAAATTATACTGAATTAAGAATTGGAATAGTAATATTTCATCAGTAAAAAAAATCTCTATTATTTTAAACCCTTTAGATTAGTGTCCTTTCTGACAACTTTGTATATTTTGAAATTTGTATTAACGTTGGTCTTTCTTTAAGACAGAGGAATAATTAATATAGGTAAGCATTAGATGACGTTCCATTAACATCCTATTTTCATGATTATCCAGTAATAACAACATTTGAAGTATGAAATAAACCGACTTTGTGTTTTCGTTTTGCCATTTTCAGCACTTTTTCATATCCAGCCATTTATGTATGTGAACAAATGCAAATGTTCGAGAGTGAAAGAGCCACACTCTTTTTTGCACTAGACGGGTCTATACCGAAACAAATTTGATGACTGCTACATTTAAATTTCAATAAGAGTTCAGGACCCAACGACAATTTTATTTTGATTTCTGTCACATCGTCTGGATGTCAATCCATCGCCTCGTCCGATTGTGAACTTGTTTCCTTCACGTATTTTACATCTGAACTGGTATTGTGAGCATTGTGACAATACATAAAACAGGACTCGGTTCACGTATATACAAAAGTATGAAGACAAATTATGATTTCAGAAAACAATAATTATTTATATTTATCTTTTCAGTTTCACATTGTATCATATAATGATTCCGACAATAACATACCTCATACAAATGTTTACACACATTTTCTGCCAATATAAAAAAGTAAAAAAAAAAGTAAGTGAAGCTATCCCTGTAACAGGCCGTGAAGGCCCATGGGCTTGTGAAACGTTGAGGGTCCCACATTATCTAGACAATCGGCTCAAAGATGGCGGTAAGGTTGTCAGCCTTATGCGCCGACCGCGCTTTACTCGCTAGGAAAATTATTCAATTAATTCCTGGTACTCATTTCTATCAGAGGCTGGGTCGAACCCAGGGCCATAGTGCGGCTGGAGGGATTATGTCAATTGAAAAAAAAAATCCAGTGACCTCATCGGGACTTGAACCCGCAAACTTCCGGCTTGTAGCATGCCAATATAAAGAAAACCACATTAAAATTATTTGAGAAATTATTCGTATTCAGCATCCCTTCTTTTCAAATGCATGCCACCAGAATGAGTCTTGGGCCTGTAAGGAAGAATATTCTGAAATGGCGAAATTTGTTCCTAGTGTTAACCACATGCTTTCAGTTCCAAATTTACAAGCCATAGCTGCACGGTTAATCCTAGCAGCTCAATTTGTAAATGGCCCCAAGCAAACTGTTATTATAATGAAAGCAAACTGACAAAACCGAAACAATGTATGCCAATGCTGTCTCGGGAATGAAATCCTGTAACATTTCCAGGCACAACAGAGAGAAGAGGGACATATATTAGCCTCATTCCCCATACCATCACACCAGTCCATAGCTTCAGTTATATAGAATTAATATTCTATGTTGCATGTCAATTACCTTTAAATAATAACCACAGTTTCAGTTCCCAAGCATAAAAATGTAAATGTTTAAAACGTTGAGAAATATCATTTTGAACGCTTACTTTATATTCGTGCGAAACTCAATCTGTCGCTGCGAGTCTGATGCAGTTTGAAAAGAAACTTAAGAGAATTAACTGACGAGAAACGACGAAATTTATGAAATTATGAAGTTCATAATATTATCTGATCTGATCACCTAATTTCCTCAGAATAGTTTAACTAAAGATATAAAAATAATCCTGAAAGAACACTCACGTATGGAAAAAGTCACCAACAAAATCAAGAAATAGATCGAAGTATAGTTTTCTAACTATATGAATTGAGTTGTTAGCTTCAGTACAGTAAAATTGTAGGAACTTGTGAGGGTGACAATCAGGCTTGTCGATACAGTGGCCACACGATCTAAGGCATGAACTGCCTTCGCTCATTCGATCCCTAGGATCGTGGATTCGAATCCTACTTAAAGGCATGGATGCCTGTGTGTGCGTTTCTGTGATTGTGTTGTACTGTGTGCAGGTAGGGGCCTTGCGACAGGCTGGTCAGTCGATCAAGAAGTCCTACGGACTGTGTAAAAATGATTACAAAAGTGAAGAAGAGGTCAGGGCCAAACACAGGACTGTAGGGACATTGATGAATAAATAAAACGAATGATGATCAATCTTGCGGTACCCTAAATATCAGAGCATGAGCTGAGTCCCAGTGACCGCATACTGAGTGCAGTATGCCGCCTTGCGATTATAAAATTTGTTTTTCATTCGAGAATTAATCAATCGTCAAAGCAATTTTACAAATCACTCCAGAAAAGTTGTTACATATTATTCCCCCTCTCCTGCTTTGTTCTCTCTTTTGTCTTCTGTTTATTTTGTTTGTATATTTTCTCGTGCTTACTTCATAACTGACAATAAAATAACATAGCAAATATTGGAATTTGCGCTTCAATTACATTTTTAAAAGTTTAATCCAACAGTCTATGCTCCTTAATATAATTAACCTGGATTAAGACTGAACCACACGGATCTTGCTGAAATGATAATTTCCACACGTCTTCCTCGGAACACAACTCAGTAACTCTGA
This sequence comes from Cryptotermes secundus, assembly GCF_002891405.2. Taxonomy (NCBI): domain Eukaryota; kingdom Metazoa; phylum Arthropoda; class Insecta; order Blattodea; family Kalotermitidae; genus Cryptotermes; species Cryptotermes secundus. Next base: position 751,368 of record NW_019721520.1, on the reverse strand, counting down.
AAATTTTGGAGTAAGTGGGCTCAAACTCTTAAAATTATAAACAGAACAGTTAGATGTTCATACACATGAGTTCATACACACGGAGTCAGTTAATTATCTGTGATGAAGTGGTTTCCGTGGATTGAAGACAAGTTACAAGAATAACAAGAAAACTGTAGATGTAGCTTGGATTTTATTTGGGATGAAGAGCCAATGTGATATATCCGAACTATACCAAAATGTAGCTACCTCTTAAGTCTAATATTAAAGAAGTTTCTCTGTAACAGGCTCCTCGGCTATATCAAAGCTCCCAATGGAATAGATGAGTAGAAGAGAGGAGAATTTTAATTGGCGACTGAAACACGTTCGCGTCTCCTCACCCCAAACCCCTTCGTATCCGCCACTAGGGTTTTCTGAACAAGCTTAATTTATCTGAGAAGCTATGTACCAACAAGAGAAGGTATTAATCTCTATGTTATAAGCTATAAGTATTGTATCGGAGGGCAACAAAAGACTGTCTTACGATTCGAATAAATTACGTTATAAATGTTTTTATTCTTTCGTTCTTCCGATTTCTGGCATGGTTATAAATATCTCTGGATGGGATATTTATGGATAACATATTCGATAAAAATGTTCTTATGAATGGTTTTTTAGAATGAACGTAATAGTCGCATCCATGTATGTAGTTACTATAGGATTCTGACGATGGTGTATAACACACAGCGATATTGGGTTTTCGGACTTTATCCATCGTCCTGGTTTTAAGATAACTAAGAAAAAACGACGTTTCGGAAACTGGATCTGTTTCCGTCCTCAGATGAGGGAAACACCTATTCTGTTCGGTCCCTAGTTAGCCTCAATCACTGGACCAGTGATTGAGGCTAACTCTTTCTAAGGGTCCCAACAGAATAGGTGTTTCCATCACCTGAGGACGGAAACAGATCCACTTTCCGAAACGTCGTTTTTTCTTAGTTATCTTAAAACCAGGACGATGGATAAAGCTCGAAAATCCAATATCTCTGTGAGTCGCATCCATAGTTGAGATTTAAACGTACGTGTATTTACTGTCGACATCTTTATGTAAAATTCAAATGGAGAAGAATAAAGCGCGAGGCAGCCGGCAACATTTTCTGCAGATAAACATACGTCCACATTTATATACATGATAACTCTCCACATCTGTCATTCTAAAATTTAAATTCATTTTCTTTCGTTTTATTTCATCTAACTTGTAACTTTATTTCAGAGATTACATAACAATCCGACTGAATGATACACAGTCTTCAAGGAATGCATCCTGTTGTGTATATAAATATAAAAAACAAACTCCGTGGCTTTAGTCCGCAAACTATGCCGACCGAGCGACCGCCGTTTGTCGGCGAAGTTAATGCCAACTTTTGAGGATAGAGGGTGTCACGTGGTCAGAGAAACGGATCCCCACGACCGTTAATCTCGGTTTTCTAGACCGGAGCCGCTATTTCCTTGAAACAGCTCCTCAGTTATCCTCACGAGGTGGAGTGGACCCCGTTCCAGACCCACTACTTCTCAAAAAATTTGGTAGCGCCTGGAATCGAGCCTGGGACGTCTGGATCTGTAGCCAGGAACTCTGACCACTATTCCACAGAGGTGGCCATGTATATAACCATGAACACAACAAATAAGCAAATTAACTCATCTCCACATTTGTGTCAATTGACATAAATATATATATATGAATAATACACAAGCGTCACATGCGATGATATATATAAATTATGAGCTTGGAAGGATGTGAAGAGCATCGATCGTAGTACGAGCCTATTTTGATTTAAGTTACACAATAATTCCCCTGAAATAACAGGACAGATTTTTGTTCAGACCCATATCCGTTCCGGCTACGATACAGTATATTACCGCATTTAATTTTGTGTTCATAATCATCGCTGCAATGTCTGCATCTGCAGTTCACGTGAAGCCCGACGAATTGACTTCCTTAGACTTCGGATGAACGCCATATGGACGTTCCCTTCCTTCTCATCGGAGACACGTTGTCGGCCTCCTCCGTACCCTTTCAAGACGCTCCCAGTCTCCAGGAAGTTGTTGTGCCATGCTTTGAACCTTTTCGGGTCTAATGCTGCTTTCTGAGAAACACGATTAAACTCCCTTTGCACCCTCACAATGGACTTAAACTCAGAAAACCACACAACTCGCGCCTTCTCCTGAGCTGACGCCATCTTTGCGTGAAATTGCAAAAGCTCCCCAACGGTGGCCCGTGAAGTAGCCTAAATATTTAGGCCGGAATTTGAACTCCTATAGTAGGCAGAACACCCTTAACACCTGAAGAACCCCATTTACCTATTTGTTAAAATATCTTCAAAATCATTGTATGAAAAGAAATAAAAGTGTAGTGGATTTAAAGTGGCAACATGTAAGCGTAATAATTTAAAAAACCAGGATTATATTGAATTGTCTCATTTTGGTCCGTTACACTATCAATCACTAATTGTCAATAGATTTTCCGTCAAGTGCAACAATATATATTTTGATCACTTAATTATCTCATCTGCCTTACATGTTTCGGTTCCAAGGAACCATCTTCAGAGGCACTTATAACAAACCATGAAAACACTGGCACAGCTCAACATTCACAATATGTAATTATTCGTGGAAACTATTACATATAACGGAGTGTAAAGCACAACACTTCCCAGTATCCCGAATGCAGGTACAGCACTTGCATCTAAAAGACCACCCTCAAAACCGAGTCGTCAACGTTAAAATTTAAAGTTAAAAAATTAAAAAACTTTCAAGTAAAATATTATTCAGGCTCCTTCTTGGTGAATCGTCCCAATGGGGGGAGGCGTCAGCACAGAGTTGTGTAAGCTTGTGGTCGGGTGTATCTTACGNTGCAGTACGCAACGCACACCGCGTAAGATACACCCGACCACAAGCTTACACAACTCTGTGCTGACGCCTCCCCCCATTGGGACGATTCACCAAGAAGGAGCCTGAATAATATTTTACTTGAAAGTTTTTTAATTTTTTAACTTTAAATTTTAACGTTGACGACTCGGTTTTGATGGTGGTCTTTTAGATGCAAGTGCTGTACCTGCATTCGGGATACTGGGAAGTGTTGTGCTTTACACTCCGTTATATGTAATAGTTTCCACGAATAATTACATATTGTGAATGTTGAGCTGTGCCAGTGTTTTCATGGTTTGTTATAAGTGCCTCTGAAGATGGTTCCTTGGAACCGAAACATGTAAGGCAGATGAGATAATTAAGTGATCAAAATATATATTGTTGCACTTGACGGAAAATCTATTGACAATCAGGATTATATTAATTACTGCAGTTCCACGATATCAGAATCACTGTTTCATTATTGATTGCTGGGTTATTTGGCAAACAGTTTGCATCTGCCTTGTTCATGTTCATTCATATTAAATCTGGTCTTCTTCTCCTACATTACCAAACATTCAGAAATACCTGTATTCTATAAGGTTAGAGTAAAACCATGAAAACGTTTTAGGCAATATTTTGAAGAGTTATGTCTCCTGGGATATAATTCTGTGTAGTTTGTTGAAACTGATGCTACAGAGGAACATGTCGCCTCCATCTTCAGGGTCGAAAAATAGGTCAAGAAAGAAACCAGCATGAAACATTCAGTAAGCAAAGCATTTCAACGGCCCACACGGTGTTGTACTCCAGAAGATAAAACTGTTCATAACCACCACTGTGAGAACCTCAAATCGTTCATAGGTTATCTTTTATTTGTCAAAATACTTGCACAATATTTTGAAAGGTCAAAAGGACAGAATTCTCTATGTACAAAGCTTAAAGCGCACAATGATTCTGGCAGTGCTTCGTCATTGTTGAGCATTACAATTTGACCGAAACTTATATCGCTGTCATGACACAAAAGATAAAAGCGGAACACTTAGAAATGTTATAATTCTTCCAAGATGAATATGTTAAAACACAACTACAATTCGAGAAAAAATAATTGTTACACAATTTGCATAGCAAGCATAGATTGATAGCTTACATGTTGAAAATAAATACGAATGCTGACTGTGGAAAATGAGTAAAGGCGGTAATGGTCTGCTTTACGTTATTACTTTACCAGTTTCATGAGAGAACTGAGGAAAACTTCTGAACACCTCAGTCAGCATAGCCTACCTCAGCGAGAATTAACGAGGTCATGAACCCTTGAACATGCAGGGTTCCACATCTTCTAAAACAGTAATTTATATTGGAGGCCCGAATGGACTATAAGCCTATTGAGTTTCAAAATTACCTCTTTCAGTTTCTACACTTCGAAACTGTTTAAATTTTTCCCCTCACAGAACTCCTAAAGCACTACCTGCTCCTCTTAATTTGACAATCATGACGCGTTTTCTGAAAGGCTGTAACAAAATAAATTCTGGGTTGAGTTTTGGAGTCATTAACATGAATACTGATTCCTGTATGTTATATAGTTCTTAAATCGCTGTTCCTTTTTTCTATGTAGTTGATTTAATACGTTTCGATTCCAGATCCAGTGTTGTCACTTTACAGCTCGGCGACGCTGTACCTAAGCGTATCTGTGACTCCTCTGTCTCAGACCTGACTTCGCGCCGGAGACAGGCCGCACTTGTATGCTCTGACGAGAACCCGGAGAGGGGACTGATCTTCGTCCATCAGACTGATTAAACTACACAAGTTTCCTTAGCCAGAAGACTGACTGTGGCTGGCGTAAGACACTTGTGCACCTTACTGCCACTTACTACCTCAGTCGAATTTTCTAACATGTCGCTCATAGAAGAGAAAATACCAAGAGGAGTTTCGTATTGGACATTTGCACACTCGTAAGAAAGACTGACAGCCCTTGCACTGGGCCCGCTGGTGTAAGAACACTCCAGATCACGGTGCCACTGCCGCGACATGAAACGTCAGCTACATGGTAGTAACAAGATGAGGACACAGAGGACCCCCTAGGAAGGAGACACTGTGAGACCTGAACTTATACGGCCGTGAATATGAGTGCTAGTGTCGGCTGGACTGTGACGTTCCATAATTTGGTAGACAGTGCCGAACTACAATAGTTCACGTCCCAGAATACCATAATCCTCAAAAAACTGCTCACTTCTTTGTACGCTATGACTTATATTACAGATGTGTTTCAACATTACTTTATTTTTCTTTCTACTTCTGTATTCGTCTTCGAGATTTTGAACTATTTTTGCAATTCTTTTTTCTTTGAGATGTAAGTCAGGTATTTGTCAGGATAATTCATCATGAATTTATGTCTGATGTTCCAGAGAACAGAGTGGACTTTAAATGTTTAAATTCAAATTTAAATTCTTTCGAGACTATAGATTTTTATATACACATTCAAAATACGTTTGACGCGGAGATGCATTCCTCTTTTACAGCGATGTCAAATTAAAATCAAAACTTCATATCCAGCACAGAATAATAAGTTACTTTTAAATTACTTTAAATGAATTCTAAGCACCACAACATCCAAATGGAACACACGTATGGCACCTGTTTTGTTAGGAACTATGTGTTTGGTTCCGATAAACATGATACACGTATTGTGACTGGTACAGATGATATTAATTGTACCAAGAGAAGCAATTTATTTACTGAAGTATAGGTCCATATGAATGTGATTATTTAATCTGTTATGATAAATCCGTGCCAAAATATAATGAAATGCGTACATTTGTTATATTGGGTTCAATATGTCCGGTTGGATTTCGTTTCATAAGTGAAACGTCCCTGTCGGTTTACTCCTGGGGAAGAGCCCCGGGTAGCCATCGGATAGGAGGTTGGGTGGACCCCACAGGCAGTATGGACGTCTCGGAGGAGAGAAAATGCTTTCCCTTATCTTGACTCGAACTCCGACACATCGGTCGTCTATCCCATAGCCAGTCGGCATACAGACTGCTCTATTATATATCTTCTAAAAGTCAAGCAATACGTCCAAAACATCCTATGCACTCTATATTGACGGAATTTATATATGTGTTCCACAGGAAAACTTCACAATGAGTAGTTCCATATTTTCAACTTCGAAGATAAAAGTAAAAATTGAATATGGACAAGCGTAAGAGGTTTTAGGAATATATATCAGATTTTCATGGGATTATTTGAAGGAAAACTAGTTTTTTTACGTGTGGTCGTACATGCAGCCATGTTATGAAAATGAACCATAATGTTAGGACGTTACATTGCAAACTGGGTACGTGTTTCTCATGTTAGGGATCAGTTGCAAGCCCTTGTAAGCGTGATAATTAATCGTCATGTTCATAAAACTGAGAGTCGGGTAGCTCAGTTGATATAGGGACGGGCTAAGAACTGTACGACCCTAGTTTGACTCCCGGCAGTGCAAAATATTCTCTTCTCGACAGTGACCAAAGAGGTTCTGGGACCCATCTGACCTCCTGTCGAATGGTTAGCGGGGACTTCTTCCTAGGCGTGAAGCTGACCACTCACCTCCATCTGCGGCCGCAGTAAGGAATGGTGAGGTTATACCTCTACTCCCTTATAAGTCATGGCACAGTGCATAAGCAATTAAGCACATGTCAACATTACTTTTACATTAAAGTGAATGCTTTCTTCGCTATCCGAATGACTGTTATCTCAAGAAGATCTTTACTTCATGGAGTTAGACATCTTAAAATATACGTGAAATATGTCTTTGAAAATTATCTTGCGTTATTTATCTATCTGTTCATATGAGAATGTATAGCATCCATGATGGGTATGTATTGACCGTCTTCTAGTGCACACAATCTCACTTGTCACTTCACTACATGTTTCGGCATCACTGTGCCATCCTCAGGTGTTATTTACGTTAAACTATTGCACTGCTCGCCATCATGTGTCGTTTTTAAAATGATTTAAAGTGTATATTCATGTAATATAATAAAATTTATACTCGTATATTAATTTTTTTTTTAGATTTATCATCTTATACGTCGTATTTCAAACTCGCGTATTATATCAATCTTCCGCTATGGTAGTCGTTCTTCCTATATTTTGTGTATACTGTGTCTTGTGATGTGTTCTTCTCTTGTGGCTGCGTGCGTTGAGGATGGCACAGCGAAGCCGAAACATGTAGTGAAGTGACAAGTGTGCACTAGAAGACGGTCAATACATACACATCATGGACGTGAATCAGTGCAACAGGACGCTAAAATACAACATTGAGAATGTATAAATTAATTCCATAACCTATCTCAGACACAATAAAACCAGAAAGACAAGGGCGCGAAATTTTCCTACATTGAGGAGAAATAGAACTGGACGGTGTTTACGAGTGCCACTAATTAGAGTACGGTGGTCATACACATTTACGAATCCCTCTCTCTCTCTCTCTCTCTCTCTCACCGACTGTACATCACTCTCCTTGGAAATGAAACGAGAGGCAGGAGTGGACATCTCGTATATTAGAAGAACGCTAATGAAATGCCAGCGCTCTCTTCCGCCAACGTTGCCTTTTTTTTATGTTACGTTCGTGAAATATCAAACAGCGAAGAGCACTCAGCCTGATGGTGTAACACCTCAACGTATGTAACGGTAACATGATGACAATCCCGGTGGCCTCACTGTCAGAGGATATACTCTCCGAAGACCTGTGAATTCAATCCCACGGCACTTTAGATTACAGCGTTTTGTGTAGTCAGGAAACACCTGCTCATCGTCAAACATTATCAGAGCATTACTAGTGTTTCAAGACAAGGAAACAATTTAAGTCTTATGGATTGCAGAATTCCATTCGAAATAAATCAAGATTGCTTTTTAAGTCCCACATAATTCGTCACTCGTCACACATGTATATCTCGTTCGACAATAAATAACATCAGCAGTTGATCCACTGCGATTCACTGTATTTAAAAAAGTGAATAACAAAATTTCGTCTTTAGCAGTTCAAGAGCTCAAGAAGAGTAATGAGCAACACCACTGCACTAAAAGGCTTTGAAAATGGGATCCAAAATATATGTTAACTTCACCCGATTGTATTATTGTACAGTCTGATACAAGAATATGAAATGTTACTGTAATGTCACGAGGGTGGTAAATTTCCTAAAGCCACATACACCAAACATGTATAAAATACTAGGCAGTGATTAATATGTCTCTAATTTAGACATACCTGCTTCTCTTAATGGATATAAATTTTCTTGTTGTTTTCTTCTTAGTTTATGAAACAAGACTATCTCAGAGACTTTTTTACGTGGGAAATAATTGGTGATGGGAATGGCAGGAGGATAATGGGCCAAGAATATAACCCGAATCTTCTGACAAAACATCAGCGTTACTAAACATTCGAGGCCGCGCCATAGCTCAAGCGGTTAGTCGCTGGCTTCCCACCGCGGCGGCCCGGGTTCGAGCCCGGGTCTGGTCAAGTGGGATTTGTGGTGAACAAAGTAGCGCTGGGGCAGGTTTTCTCCGAGTACTTCGGTTTCCCTTGCCAATCTTCATCCCACTAATTGCTCCACAATCACCCTCACCTAGCATCTCGGGCTGGTACAATAGGCCAGAAGTGGCCGCAGTAGAAGGGACTTAGTCCCACCCCACTAGCAATAAACATACTAAACATTAAACGGTGACGTAAGGTTCTGTTCTTTGACCTATACTCAAAATATGAAGAGAAATACTCGAAAAATTTCGACCTTACTAAGTGAAGCAAAGTTAATTTTGCCTTATGAGTGAATATATTCAGCCTCCACATAAGGTTTGAAATATCAACAAACAAAGACGAAACTGAAGCACGTGAAATATTCTTCATCGCTTATCTCTCGATTATGAAAATCTGTTGCTCAGATATGGAATAATTTAAATAGAAACTGCGTCGGAGAGTGAGCGAAAATATTTGAAACTGTTTTGCTTCCTTTAAAACTTTCTTACTAACCATCATATTCATATGTGTATACACTGATTTATCTGCCTGTTTGTAATAGCGCCTGAACGAACAGCAAATATTTCAAGCAACCAAAACCAAAATTCGAGTCACCAGTAATAGTACCGAATTCTTTCTTCAAGTTGGGGGTAAGAAAAAAGTGGGATTTATCTATGAAGAAAGATTGCTTTTACCGGTTCTCACGGTCTCTTCGCTTGCGGATTCCTTATATTTTTCCTTCTACCCTGAAGATGGAGGCTATACGTTCCTCCGAAACGTCGGTTAACACCACATATACACGGTGCCAAATCCCAGAAGACTGCTTTCTTCATAGTCACCGCCGTGAAAGCCTCAAATCTTACATGGGATTTATCTAGTTTTAAGAACATGAAATTCAGAAAATTTTCAGGGTTACGTATATTAAAAACTGAAAAAAAAATATATATATGTATAGCTTGGAATTTTAATGTGAGAACTACCATGGAACTCACCTGTCGCATACTTACTTTCTACGTCATGAAGGCAGCTTCTTAGTTAAGGAGACCTGTCAAAATTGATATGAACGGAAAAATATATAAATTTATCATCTGGTCTCCTTTCCGCAGACGCAGGTCACCAGTACAACAGCACTGTAAAAGGAAACTGGATGTGTGACATGCCTACCGAAAATAAAATATAGATAAATCAAAAGAAATCGAAATATTTTAGTTCTATCCAGAACAAAATGTTATAAACTCCCTTAAAATACGTCCCCTTCTTCAGACAAAGCGCATGGGAAGCCGCTACACTACTTAATATGATTCCTCCAAACAAGATTAACTTGGCCTCTTAGTAAAAATGCTGTTTCTATTTTAATGTTCGCTTTCACTCCTTGCACGAATTGTAGTCTGTTCATATTTCAAGCAGAAGCATTCCAAGTAATCACGGACCATGCTATGCTGAGAAGCGTTAAGGCGACAGATTGTCACTAGATCCCTCCCCTTGAAAAGTATCTGCTGCGGAAAGTTTCGCGGAAAGAGAGTACTTCATATAAATTTCCTCTCAACGCCAACATTTTGCAACTTTTGGCGAGTAAAATAAGGGACAATTAGATTTCGAGAAACGCCAGCTAAACGAATTAGTACCAAGAAAGTAACAAATTTCCGTCAATAATCACTCACAAGGGTAGCGATTGGGTGGTAACTTAAGTTTGCGGGACGGGAGGAGAGGGGAAGAGTAGCTTCCATCCAAAGTGAAACATTTTCTCTCTGCGTTTCCCTTCAGCGAAGATTAGGGAAGAGGAAACGGAATAGGTAGAAAGGAAAAGGGGAAGCAAAAACTTGGAGGTGCATGAACAACAGAAAATGTAATTTGTGTTTCGTCAGTTTCATTACCGCCCACACTCAGCAATAGATTGTGTAATCGAATTTTCTATCTCCCTCTCAGAATAATCAAGTCCCTTCCCTTGTTCCAGGCAACCCAACACACCAAGTTTTGGCTCGTAGAAATTTTCATCATCTAGGACAGGGGTGTAATAGCGATTATTCGCCAGTTATCATTCGATGCTGAAGTCTGGAAGACTGACAGTTTAATTTCATTTGTTAATTGTTTAAGAAATATCTCTCTCAAAATTGTGCGTTTTTCTTTTTTGCACTGAACCGTCGTCTACAATAGTGACAGAAAACCTTAAGCATTTCGCTTCCGGTCCACTTCTGACACAAAATGTGGCTTGCAGACCTGTTGCTAGACAACGCCCGCAACACACACGCGGCCAACAGTAGAGGAGCAGTGTCTTCCACGTCCGCGGACGTAGAAAACACTGCTCCTATACTGTTGGCCGCGTGTGTGTTGCTGGCGTTGTCTACAACGGGTCTACAAGCCACAATATTTAAGTATCCTGTTGCATTTATATGTCTTTAAAAAAACACAATATGTTCCGTTCTCATTGCAACTATTTTCACTTATATTCTTCCTCCTTACGACACGTATCGGTCTCAAACGGCCATCATCAGCAGTTTAGTCTACGCCAAAACTGTCGCACTGCATAAAATGTATACAATGTTTACTTATTTATATAGTGCAAATGTGATGTTTCTTGTTCAGTTTACTTAATGTATACTCTATATTTACTTGCGCTGATTCATGTCACCCACTTTCTAACTTAATTTTGGTTTGAAATTTTCTTAAAATTTCTTAAAAGATGCAACAGAAACATCATACGCAGGGGCAAGGGACAATATATAAATAGGAACAAGTGGTAACACAAAGAAAGTGCTTACGAACAGAAGAAACACGCGAACACCAAGCCTCAATATAGAACTATATTTTGGACAAGTGGACTACGCCCCTAATAATGGTGCAATAATTATATAAGTTAAAGAAATTTTAAGAAATTTCGAACGAAAATTAAATTTGGAAGTAAGTGAAATTAATCAATGCAAATAAATATCGAGTGTACATCAAGTAAACTGAACAAGAAACAACACATTTGGACGTGTATAAATAAGTGAACATTTTTTACGTTTTTTGGAGTGCGACAGTTTTGGCTTAGACAAAACACCTGCTGTCCGTTTGAAACCGAAACATGTCGTAAGGAGGAGAAATAAAAATAGAAATAGTTGCATTGAGGACTGAATATATTTTGTGTTTCTGTAGATTTCGCCTCCAGTTCCTCGATGTTATAATACTTGTATGTATGTTTCCTAAGAAACATAAGGAATGAGGGTTGGTCAAGGAAGTTTCAAGAGAGGAAGAGTGGTAAGTAACAGTACTGCCATGTAATCGGAATTTCGTGACTAATAACAACGGGTTCTGGATTGGATGACTGGATTTATTGACGCCTTCTTTTATAGTCACTCTTAATTGCAATCAATTGCAACAGCTCACAATCAATCTACTGCCGAGGACTAGCTCCATTCTCGTGCTCCTGTCTCAGTTCTCTTAAAACTTCTGAACCCAAATGCTGAACTGAACTACTGAACTGACTCAGCGTTCTCACGTGTCTTCCGTTTATAACTTCGTAGAAAACAGAACTGAGATGACCACCTCCAACAATTCTTCTACAATTGCGTGCTCATTCGTAGCTGCGGAAACGTGTTTAACGAGCCGTTATCTAACAATGGGCGTCTCTGCGGTGCTTCTCTGACTGCACACTTCCGACGTTCAGGCGTCATGTCACAGTGCTGTACAAGTCTAATTTTCAGCATAGTCGCATCTGGAGTACTTCCAGTTCAAGTAATATCACGTAGACAACTTTCACACGTAGGAATTCATTTAACAATTATATTATAATGTTACACAGAGGTGCTTTAAAATCTCCAGACGAAAGAGCACTGAGACAAAACACTGTATGTCTACATATTCATATTTTTAATGTCCTGCAGTCACTGAAATAGTGGCTCTATGATCTTAAATAAAGATACAAATACCAACGTGCTGTGTATTAGGTTAAAAGTAGGTTCTTTTTACTAATGCTGTAATGATCAGACTCCCATATCAGTTTTCTTCTGACAAGTTTTTACTGCGAAATCATTGCAGGAACACTAAGTAATTCGACAATGAAAACAGGGAAGGCCAGTATACCCCTGATCATCGGGTGCAGAATCAGTGCGGCTTATTCCGTTCTCACCTCATCCCAACCAACAGTACTTGTTGTGAAGCCGTTCCAACCACCGAATGAATTAAAAGCAAAACTCTCAGAAACCGCCATTATTCAGAAATGTGTTCAGTTCCATCGAAATATAGTACAATGGTGACACGGAAACTTCAAGATCTTCATAGTCTATCAAAATGCATACTTTGCAACTTTCTTAGCTTTTGAAGATCTGAGGCTGTAAGGGATATTGAGCCGTTTTAGAGGTTCCACAGTTTGCGTCAGTTTAAAAATCGTGTGGTATATTTACTGTGAAAGAACATGATTTGGTTGAGTTAACAGCCAACAGAATTGAAAGCACTCCAAACTGAAAGAATTAACCTCATGAGAAGGTTTGATGCCACAATTATTTTGCGGTAAGCCTATACACATAGGGAGTAAACCAGGGGCCACATTTGCATGTTTTATGTCTATTGTAACCCAGTTCAATCAGAAAAGACATTCTGAACACTGAGCATGTAGGGGAACAAGTCCATAACGATTTAATTGGAATGAGTTCCGGTTTGGACATGTGCCACAGTCGATTAAACACGTTAACTTCCAACATTTATCCCGCTGGTGGCTAGAATGTGTTCATTAAATTGTCAACAAATTCTCAACCTTGTTCCTCCATGAAAATTTCCTGATACTTTTTTGGATACCCAGATTCTCCCTCTTGGCTTCTCCCAATCACCATTCGTAACAGTTCTCCCTTCTCATCTTCTCTATGTATAAAAGGTAAAGCTTTCCCTGTAACAGGCCTTGAAAGTCGATAGGGTTGTGAGACGTTGAGGCTCCCACATTATGCAGACAATCGGCTCACAGATGGCGGTAAGGTTGTCTGTTTCACACACCAGCCGCCCTTTACCTCCCACGAAGGTTCCTGGTACTCATTTCTGTTAGAGGCTGAGTCGGCCCTAGGGCCATGATGCGGCTGGAAGGGTTAGTTAAATTGAAAAAAAAAATCCACCATATCGGGACTCGAACCCGCGACCTTCCGGCTTGTAGCATAGTGCCTCAACCAACTACGCTACCGCTTACCACAGGTTCTCTATATATAGAGAGAAGGAGTATGGTTGTTTGTTTATGCGTTGTTTATACATTTCCAAGCGTTGCACCTATTTATATATATTTTTTATGATGGCAGATGACTTTCATAGCGCTGTTTTATACGCCTTAAAACATGTATGGGATTAAAGACATCTTATTTCCCGTTTCTTCCTCTGAAATAAAACCACTGAGAGCGTGAGGAAAGGGGGATAGCGACAAAGGAACTGCATCATGAGAGTGATACGTATAATTTCAATGGGATCATTGCGAGGATTGGGGGAAATACACGACTATCTTCCACTGCTATTAGGATACGAGGGGAAATCCCAGAATACCTTCTAACTTTGAAATATATTTGTTATTCCTTATTCGACTGCATTATGAGTAGCCAACCCCGGGCAAATTTGTTAGTTTCATAATTAAAAAATATCTGCATGGGAAACACAGACTTTAGATGTGCTACAAAATATTAAATCACTAATTGATAATAAGTCGTTTGTTATTTTATTCCCTGTTTATTAATTCACAGTTTACTACTATCAACCTAAAAACACGACATATTCATGACAAAGGTTTAGAACGCCATACTTTTACGAAGATTTGAAGAATAATCCAAGTCGATTCAAATATTCGAATTAATCTTTACTAAGTTCAAACAGTACACGAAACCTAAATATTTCGACTTTTAACAAAGCTACAGTGTTGTTCAAACTAGTTACTCTTCCACAAAAGTTCTGAGGGAAACTTAGAACTTCTTCCTCACTAGTCTTAAAATACATAAATTGCAATTTCCTAAAGACTGACTAGACCTTAAAAGGCCGTGCCATAGCTCAGGTGGTTAGTCGCCAGCTTCCCACTCCAGCGACCCAGTTTCAATCGGAGGTCAAGTCATGTAGGATGTGTGGTGGACAAACTGTCACTGGGACAAGTTTTCGTCAAGTATTTCCATTTCTCCTGCCAATCTTAATTTCACAATAGAAAACACTTCCGTTGCCTAGCACTGGACGTCCTCTACTGTTGGCTGCGTATTTGTTGCGGACTTGCTTACCCAGTCGTTCCCTAACAATGGGTCAACACCTCAAAATATAAAAAAGTACTGACGTTTCTTGTGAGTGCAACCGAATTAACTTTCATAAACTACTTATCAGATGACAGAACCCTTAGTCATTCAGCTAAACAATGGTAGAGAAAGATATAGTAATTATCAGTAAAAAGTCGTAAGTTCAGGTGGAAAAAAAGGAAACTAAATCTCTCAGAGTGAAAAATGTTAAGAAACCAAAGCCTCACACTGTCCCTATCTTCTGCTAGTTTAGAGCAGTTCAAAAATTAAAAATTGCAGCTGTCTTTATATGGATACTTAATAGCCTCCATTTTATCTCACACTTGCCTAATGCTCAGTCCATCTCAATCTTTCAATTGATGACACCATCAAGAATAAAAGAAAAGTATAGACTGTGATACTCATTGCGTAATTTTCCTTTCACTGTCATTTCGCTTCATTTGGACCTTGATAATCGTTTCTTCATAATCTGTTAATTGCTGAAATATATATTTCTTATTTTCTTTCACAATAACATTTATAACATCCATAGAAAAGGATGTGTAATATTATAGCACTGCATATTTAAATACTTAACACTGCATGGCAAATTTTACATAGCTTCCAACTGCACTATTTTCTCAGTAAAATTCAGCTGATGTTTCTTATATTTCAGGGCTGACTGTACTGAGGAGGAGCGTCAGACCCGTCACTCAGATGCAGCCTGACGATTAGACAAGTGTTCCTGAGACAATCTATCCATCTTGTTCACTGCTAATAAATGATCAGTGTAGATCGATATGTCTGTCGATGCTGAAGAGGTAAGCGGATTCCAACAATACGATATCTGTCTACCATTCATTTCCGTCCAAAGCCTTTATTTTCATCTAAATGATTATTTGTTACAGTTCTCTCTGACATATCCATTGCTCAGGATATCTGAGATTTCAGAAGAAGCTAAAGCTTTTAAAATCTCTTACCGTAGTGAGATTAATGAAAGGAACATAGTGAGCATCTTCAAGTCCCTTATACATGTTCTACATGTTTGTTTGGTTGTAGAATATATATTTATGGTATAGCAACCACAGATATTTACTTTTGAGTAAAATTAAAGATGAATTTTAACTGAATATGGAATACTGCATTGGCGACGGATCAAATCTTGACACACAGAAAGATACTATTTCAGAATGTACCTAAAATGAGTGAAGAATGCCGTAAATATGTATTGTAGCATGCATAACCGTTGCTAAGTAATGACTCTGTAAACTACGTCCGTTGCTAGGCAGCAGATTCCTGAGACGCACCAATGAACTAATTGGGGAACGGTGTTCTTTTACGCGGTTCTTGAGACAGCTGCGTCACGCAACAATAGAAGAAATGTTGGAAGCATATTTTCTATGCAATCCGTGCTGAGGTGTTATAAGCATGACAAGCCTAGAATTTAGTTAGTCGGCAAATAATCGACGACCAGTAAGGAAATGATAGCGGCGGCTGAGAAAGGTACGGCGTTGGGAGCCGTTGCCAAGCGACAACCGGTGAATATCCAAGCCCCGTCTATAATCACTTACACACGTGACAATATTTTAAGATGTCATAATACTGGAGACTGGACTTTGTTGTTTAAGCCTATAAAATGTTCACTATAGCTTTCTCATCACACAATAAAATAAATTCAATTATTAACCATTTAAAGCAAAGTCATGGGGCACGCGGTAGCATAGTTGGTTGAGGCACTATGCTACAAGCCGGAAGGTAGCGGGTTCGAGCCCCGACGAGGTCATTGTATTTTTAAATTTATCTAATCCTTCCAGCCACATTATGCCCCTGGGATCGACTCAGCCTCTAACAGAAAGGAGTACCAGGAATCTTCCAGGGGAGTAAAGGGGCTGCCGGTGCGTAAAGCTGACAAACTTACCGTCATCTGTGAGCCGATTGTCTGGACAAAACGTGGGAGTCTCGACGTCCCACAACCCTATGGGCCTTCATATGCTGTTACATGTACAGCTTTACCTTTTTAACCTTTGTTAAAGCTAAGTCATAATGGGTTTATAGGCGGTACAACAGCATGGTTATCTGAGCCTTCTAAATCATAGTGTTTCTTCTGTGTACTTTCTGCTCTGACATTCAAATATCCTGCAGTTTGCGCACAATGTGTGCCTGTGTAGTTACATTCTCTGTGTCACATAATACATCTATGAATTTGTCCCAGTATTTAATTAAGTAGTAACACTTGAAGGAGTATGGAAAGTGGAGTTATAGTTTAACATAGCTTCACGTATTCTTAACTGTGCACCAGATGGGAGTGAATGTGAGTTTCACGCTAGACCCTTTTGGCCCTGGGAAATTAGGTTTGATATTCATTGGGTATGAGACTACGTGGACCCCAGAGCCGAACTTGAAGTTGCAAAAGAGTCACGTAAAATTTAGCATAAAACTTAAATATACTGTGGGCGGAAATCTTCAGTGAACACTTTAAAGCCTCGTGGTTACTATATGCACCACAGGTTTCAACATACTAATATTTTGCAATCTGCCCATTGAGTGTATTTATGTGTTTCATGTGATCTTTACAAGAAACAGTGATTATTTCCGTGAACAGCGATGACCAGTTGAACTTTGGAGCGGAAACGCAATGTGCTTCCTGTGAGGTACGAGTTCAACTTTTATATATTATTCATAATAAATTTATTATCTAAAAAATAATAGGATTATCGAATCTGGAATTCTTTAAATCTATGAGCGCCATATTATCTTTCAATGACTAAGATCAGGCCTGAGAAGAATTTTGTTTTCAGCTGTCTCTATATTTTTATATATTTCGACATTATGGAATCCTGAAAAATTGATGAAAATATATGTAGCTCCAAAATTTAATTTTAAAATTTAGCAAGCCAGGAGTACTAGAATTCCATCATCCCCGCCTAACAGAAGATTAGATATAACTAGATTATGATATGAGAATAAGTATTCGTACAACAAGTAATAAGAAAATTCAAACCATTTATTCCTGCATAACATATAGTTCCAAACTGTAATATCAACTGAATTTTTTAACAGTTTTATTCACACTTTGTAATGCTTTTGTCACACTAAGAATGTTTCTCTGCTTCCTACCTTTTCCATTCTTCATATTTTACTGGCGTCTTTTAAACTACATCAAAGTTATTATTCGTATTCTGTTAGACCCCGTACGCTTTGTCTACCTTCTTCCTCCCTCGAGACGACAGGGAGTCGGGAATATATAAGGAAATATAGCAGAATAGAGGATAAGTTCACAATACCCTTACCATAATGTACCTGAATGTAACAGAAGTCTGCAAATGAATGAAAAGCTGTTCTGGAAAGAGTAATTGAAATGATTAATAACGTAATATAAATTACAGAAATAAAATAGTGTGACGTGAATGGTGCAACAGGAAGTAGGGGTCACGTGAACTCTGCGGTCTCGCGAGTGACGTCACATATCCCCACTCAATCCATCATTACGCAACTCACGGTAAACACCCTCTCCGCGGTTACGTAACAGTACTTCCCACTGTGACGTAACAGGGGCACCGCTGTTAACACGGAGAAACAGGGAACGGTATAAAAGGGCGGCTGAGCGGTGTGTGAGCCAGTGTGCGGTTAGGAGTGACACAGTGTGGATTGTGAAGTTGCCGAGAGCAGTGAAAGTCTAGCAGTCGCCGAGTTCAGCTGTAAGCTGGACAGGAATGTCCACACTAGCGTCAGTTTTCAGCAGTAACCGCTCTATCTCGTCCTTTTGAGCTACTGCTATCGATTCTAGTTTCTCTACCTTCTCTTCAGCTGCTATCAGAGAATTAGCGGCGAATTCGAGTGCTTCTCTCTCCCGCTCCAATTTCTGCGTCAGTAATAAATTAGCCTTCTTAAGACTGAACGCTGTTTGCTTTGCCCCTCTCGCAGCTTGAATCTTCTCTTTATTGGCCGCCATCCTTTGCTGGTTTCCTTTTATTACTGATGCCAGCTATCCTGGTCTGTAATTTATATTAATAAAATACTTTTCATTATCTAAGTTATACCTATTGATATATACTTAATAAAGTCTCATTTTGGTGGATCTATTTTATTTTATGATTTGCTTCCAGGTTTGACACTCTATTTAAAAGAAATGTTTCAAAATTTCTGTAATACATCTTATATGAGCTTACTATCACTTACCTTATAGGGAATTTAATCCAAGTTGCTAAATAAATGTATTGATATGTAAATAACTGACTCCAGAATTCTACACTCATACGGGAACGAGGGTACGCTAGTTTGTACAGTTGGTGGGCTTTGACAGATTTTCTAACCAACTATTATGTCATTTCGTACCGTCAGAACACTGATTTTGAAGCCAAACCTTATCTGTACAAGAGACAGTTTCAAGGTACTTGACTGGCCACACCCCGTTATATTCTAACTAAATAACAAGAGGTTCTGGAGAGGACTAACCGAAAATTTTCCTTTGATACGACACAGGTTGTATAGCGAAAGAAACATCCAACAGTTATTCTACTGCTGCTTGTGTATTCGTTGTCACGGTAACGTTTTCACAGCGCCGATGCCTGGCTAAGATAGGGGAACACACATACAGACATATAGGCTTATGGGAGGAACTTATGAAATACACCGCTGAGATAGGCTCAAGTGCCGTAATATACATACCAAATTTTATAAATATTGGTACAAAAAAAAACAAAAGTTAATAGGGTGGATACACAGACAAGCAGACAGAATTGTAACCGCAAAAGCATACTTTTATTTTTTCGAAACAAGGAAAGCTGGTTAAAAATTGGTCTCCATGAGTTTGTCCAGCAAATATACAATATACATTTCAAGTTACAATTACTCACTGACATATATGAAGGTTATAACGGGGGGATTCCTAAAGGGTAATTAACCTTCTAATACGAGTATAAGTAGCAATGCCATTTTGGAAACAGAAAGTGCAGAACTGTAACATTCTAAGCCGAACCATTTGTTCGTTAATTAAAATACTGTTATGTTACATTACAGCAAGTTAAATGTGGATTTACGCAGACACACAGAAAAGAGGACAGAAAGCATCTTCTTCGCCGTTCTTAATTCCGTATTGCTACATTCACTCCCCATTTCCGTCCATTGTGTGATTCTCCCTTGAGGCTTATTCTTTTGCCACCCCCTTTTTTCACTCACACTATTCGTCCTGTTCTGAAGTCATTATCTGAGGGTAGAGCATTAGGGGCTGGAGTTTCCTTACCTTACCCACTGTGTGAGTAGCCTTCCCCACTTCACTTCACTGAGTCACATCTTACACATCCAACTACAAATGATTTGTTTGTACAAAAAGAATAAGCAATTTGCCCCTAGTGGCAGTCTTTTACTCCTGTTTGCCCATTACCACTGTGTTCTTGGAATTACTTTTATAACACTGAGGTGCTTATTACGAGGCAAATGGAATGCATAAGAGTGGGTCTAATTTCGCTATGTACCNCGGCGCTACCATACTTTCTGAGAAGTAATGGGTCTGGAACGAGGTACACTAAGCCTTGTGAGGATAATTGAGGAGATATTTCAAGGAAATAGCGGCTCCGGTCTAGAACACCGAGATTAAGGGCCTTGGGGATTCATTGCGCTGACCACGTGACACCCTCTATCCGCAAAAGTTGGCAGTAACTTCGCCGACAAGCGGCGGTTTCTCAGCCGGTATAGTTCGCTTGCGGACTACAGGCCACGGAGAACTTCTTTTACGACAACAGTGTTGTGGAAATATTTATCAGCACCTGAAAATATTTAAGTTATGACGATAGCTGGATGACAGCGCATGTCATGTTACGTAATCCTTCATTATAAATTAATTGAAGAGAAATTTTGAGAATTTTGAGAAATTTAATTTTGAGAAAGTTGATGTTGTCTCGACAGTGACGGTGTGGATTACAGCTTTCTGTAATATTAGACCGTGTCATCTGGTGTATGACTACCGAAGAGTCGAAAGAAATCGCTCTCTCCGTCTTTGGAGTAGGTTTTGATAGTGCCATGTCTCAGGCGGTTAGTCTCCTGTTTCCCACTGCGGTGGCTCGGGTTCGATCCAAAGTCAGGTCATGTGGGATCTGTGGTGGACAAAAGACACTGGGGCACTTTTTCTCCTAATTCTACGGTTTCTTCTGCCAATTCTCATTCAGCCCTTCACAAGGCCTCTACCTAAACACAATATTACACAAACACAGAATAAACGCATACACACACACCAAACATCCGTGCCTTTTGTGGGATTCGAACCCACGATAACGGCTTCCGAGCAAGCGAAAACAGTACATGCCCTAGAACGCTCAGCTACCATGACCGGTGGTTCTATATCTACTCATCTATTTTTAAGCCGGAAAATTTAAGAAAAAATAGGCCTACAACTACCGAAACTCTTCTTTGTTTCTCGAGCAAGATATGAATGTAAGGCAAAAATAAGTATACTGAAAAATTTTAATTAGATACATTACAGTCAAGTGTGAAATATTTTGCTGTTATTGGCTGAATGCTTGGGACGAAGATGGAGTTCGTGTTCTCTCTAAGAACATCTTCACTGTAAGTGTCCAGTAGGAAGGAAGAATTGGAGCCTCTGCTCTGCTGCCTGTTAATTCCCCTGTCTCCAGCTGATTACCGAGCTATTTGTATATATACATACAAAATACATGAGTGTAGGGGAGGGGGGATTGAAATGAGATTGCTCTGAATATTCTCATTACCGTTTCATCGTTCTGACCACATCACAATCATCACAACCAGAATGCATCTGACATCATGTAACCGATTGCGTCACCGTGGCGTCATGAGGAATGCTGGGATTAGTACAATATCAATTAATACTGTTATGCACAATAAAGGCCTCTACAGAGTAGTAATGCCGTGTATATGTTAGAATAATCATGGAGACTGACCAAGTGAAAACCAAATTACACTATCTGTGTGATTCAAACATATGTAATCTGCAGGAGAAAATTAATTTTTGTTCCGACCAGATATTATTTTATGCAGTGAGTAACGGCACACGTTTATTTTTGATCACTCGTCATGAATTTTGTGGCTTAATGTAACCAATGTCATATGAGTCGAATGCAGTTAGCAGAGAGGTAATAATCTTGCATTTTTTTCCTTGGCACTAGAGCCCCAGTGGGCCTAGGGCTACCTCCATGAACTTCTCCCTTCACTTCGGTTTTTCTAGATCTTAGACATACCGTAGGACTCCTTGGGCGGGTGATCAGCTCGTCGCAAGGCCTCTACCTGTACACAAACACAGAAAAACGCACACAAACATCCATTCTCTGAGTGGGATTCGAACCCACGATCCCGGCTTCCGAGCGAGCGAAGACAGTGCACGCCTTAGACCTCTCGGCTACCGTGACCGGCAGTCTACCATATAGAACCAGGGAAAAAAATGGAAATTTTAATAATGAAATATTTACCTTAGATTTCCATTACATCTCAAACCTTTGGAATAAAACCAATTTCCAATCCAAATATTAATGACTGTAATTGTTTTGGAAATTATAAAGAAATACAGATTGGAATATTATGTGAATTTTAAAAATTTGCTACGAAAACAACCTCCGTGGTTTCAGTCCGCAAGCGACCAAGTGACCGCCGCTTGTCTGCGAAGTTAGTGCCGACAGCCTCGTGAGGATAACTGAGGAGCTTATTTCAAGAAAATCGCTGCTCCGGTCTAGAAACTCGAAATTAACGGCGGTGGGGATTCGTTGCGCCGACCACGCGACACCCATTATCCTCTAAGGTTGACAAAGTTGACAATTTTACTACAATTTAATGCAAAATTTCAATATTTTCAATTATTATATTTTAATGAATCTCTTACTGCTGCTATTGTTAGTATTCCTGCTGACAACTGGCCATCAGCAGGTAAGTGCAGCAAGCAAACAGAGGAAGAATCGAATAGAATTAATTTGAAAATAAAAATTACCTACGAAAAACTAACACCGAAATACACCTTGTTGCCTTCTGAGCCCTGACGCGATGTAATCCAAGCAGTAAGGGATACATACGTGAGAATGAAATAGTTAATAGTTATCGCCAGCATGCACAATAACTGTCCTGAACTGAATATTGGAATATAAACCGTTGAATTTATAAAGACTTTATCTTCTTGGATATAACGCCGTGTAATACGGTGTCCTCATATCCTTGAATGAATGAATGTATAAGGGGTGGGCCTTCTCGGCCCTTTCACCTCGACCTACAGTGATCTATTGTGCTTTCTTCATATCCTTAAGAACAATTAGATAGGCCATAGTTGTTCCCTTTTCCATTCTGAACGGTTCACCATCAGACATTAACCAAAAATAATCTCATATTAATTAGGTAATTTCTGTATCAACATAGAAGTTGATATACTAGAGAAAAGAATTGAGGAAGAGTGACTGACGTTATGTTTCCTCTACGTCAGAATTCCATGGACATCAATTAATAACTGACGAATCTATCATTAGAACCATACCAGAAAGTCTCAAAATACGAGTGGAATATTAAACTATCAAAATAAATTCTAACATCAAGGTTTAACATATTTTTATTGTATGCATCATTCAATATGGCGATATCATGAAATTTCGGTAAGGTTGGAATTAATTTCAACTAAATCCAATGTAACATCTTATCAGGCCGGTCACGGTAGCCGAGCGGTCTAAGGCATATACTGTCTTCTCTCCCTCGGAAGCCGGGACTGTAGGTTTGGATCTGTTTCCTGTGAGGTACGAACTGAATGCTTATATATTATTCTTATACACTGCCGGTCACAGTAGCCGAGCGGTCTAAGGCATGCGCTGTCTTCGCTCGCTCGGAAGCCGGGACTGTAGGTTCCAACCCCATTCAGGGCATGAAGGTTTGGTGTTTGTGTGTGTGTGTGTGCGCGTTTCTCTGTGTTCGTGTACAGGTAGAGGTCTTGCAACGAACTGATCACCCACCCAAAGAGTCCTACTGAATGTCTAAGATCTAGTAAGCCGAAGTGGAACGGAGAAGTTCATGAAGGTGGGCCAAGGCACAAATTGGAGCTGTAGCGCCAAAGGAAAAAAAACAAACCTTTTACTAGTAAAGCTTGAGGTTTTACTTCCTCTTGTCTTCGTTCCACGTCGTCCTGTAGCGCTCATCAAATATCACTAAGGGCATTACTAATTTAAAATTACATCAGTGGTCAGAACAGCGTCTTTATATCACACATATAATTAAATACATTTTAACTTTGTAATTAACACAGGTTATCTGAACAAGCGCCGATCATAGTGGACGCGAGGTCTAAGGCATGAACTATTTTCGCTCGCTTAGACGCTGGGATCGTGGGTCCGAGTCCTACTCAAGGCACTGATGTCTGTGTGCGTTTATTCTGTGCTTGTATTGTCTTGTGTGTAGGTCGCGGCCTTGCGACGAGCTGATCACTAGTACAAGAAGTCCTACCGTCTGTGTAAAAAAGAAAACGAAGCTAAAGAAGAGACCAGGACCGAACAAAGGGCTGTAGAGTCATTGTTGAATGAAATTTGAACCAGCATCATTTAAGAAGAATCGAATTCAAGGTAATATGGCATTATCTGTCGGTGGCGCGAAGTGTTAAAATGAGGGATTTTAATATCCGGAATTTTAAACGTTACCATGCGAGTTATAAATTGGGCCATTTTATATGTAGAAACGGATTTAAAAAAGAATGTAAAAAAAAAGGAATCTCACAGTTGAGTGATGAGCTCTTGCCTCGGTTTTTATTGGGGGCGACTTTTTAAACCGTTCTCGTATCCCGTTCCATGACGGTACAGTAAATACGACAATCACTGCCCGCACCTGGGGCGAGCTGCAGCAGCCAGGGAATTGATTACATCGTCCAGAGAGAAATATAACTACTTCACTCTTCCTGCAATTGATTACATCCCTTGACTTCATCAAGTGATCCTTGTCTTATTTTCAATCCGTTATCGCATACCCATTAATTCATCTAAATACCTCAAATGCCTTATGACTGTAGGCTACCAACCTGAATATTCATGCAGCAAAGGAGAAACGCAGTGATCACGTGTACGAGAAGCGATACTAGATAATCTATACTGTCAATTTTGAGGCAAGTTCAGCTCAAACACTAACTAAATAAATGATAAACATGTAGCAGCAATAAAGATCGAAATTAAAACTGAGTATTTGTTGTGTTGAGCCGGTCACGGTAGCCGAGCGGTCTAAGGCATGCACTGTCTTCGCTCGCTCGGAAGCCGAGATCGTGGGTTCGAATCCCATTCAGGGCATGGATGTTTGTGTGCGTTTTTCTGTGTTTGTCTACAGGTAGAGGCCTTGCGACGAGCTGATCACCCGCCCAAGGAGTCCTACCGAATGTGTAAGATCTAGAGAAACCGAAGTGAACGGAGAAGTTCATGGAGGTAGGCCTAGGCCCACTGGGCCTGTAGTGCCAAGGGAATCTGTTGTGTTGACTATAGACATAATTCACATATATACACGTATACACACACACACACACACTTGGTCGTCGACTTACGACCGACTTCCGTTTTGACTGACAGGTCGTAATTCGATCTGGTCGTATGTCGGCCATATATTTATTAACAGTATTTTTTAACCTTTCTAGTCTTTTTATCATCTTTATAATTTATTTTTAAAAGCTTTTACATTTTTTTTTTTTGTGGTCGTAAGTGTGGCCGGTCGTAAGTCGACGACAAAGAGTATATATATATATATCTGAAACACACAACAGGATGCAACAAATGAAGATCTCTTCCTGCCCATTTTTTACCATCTCAGCAAATTCTCGTCACATCAACGCGGATAACTGAATAATGTAATATATACATTGAGATGTCACGAAACCAAAATCATCGAAAGTCCTGTTAATATCTTCTAGTATATAGAATATTTCTCAGTGGTATTATGTGATAACCATTTAACATGTTGTGACATAATCTTCACGGGTTATCAGCCTGTAAATATTGAGTTACCGGTCAATATTTCAGGCATTTCCTCCGTTTCTATCAACAGGGTAAGCATCGATGTCGGCCCTCATGATGGAGACAGAGGAGTTCCCAGAACCATTGCTATTTAACTAAATACTGACACGGCTTGTTTCCACAGATGGTTTTATCATATTTATTCACGGTGAAACCATCAAGAATTACATAATCTGCATTGTTATTCGGTGTTACATCACAGTCCTAAGATTCGCCGCCTTGGGAACCACAAATATATACCATACGCATTATTTCAGTGCAGCTAACGAGAATAAATTACACTAACATAATTAGATACAATTCTAAGTGTCCTTGCTTACTTAATTACGGCCGTTCATAAATGGAATTTCAGAAAAAAAATGTATTAAGTAAAACGAGCACAATTCTTATGTCAGAGGCACAATAATACACAGTTTCAACTTAAAACAGAAACTGCAAAACGGTTCACAGTACATAGGATACAGGTATAATCCATTTATATCCTTACGTTTAGTTGAATTTACAAATGTTCCATGTGGCAACAATCAAAATGACCAACTAACGCTATGAAAATTTATGCTATACAAAATTCCCCCCAATATAAATAATGGTAAATAATAAATAATGCGTGAAAATTTTCACTCATCGCTTAACATAAAGAAGGTTTTATAACCAGCCAATGTGGTTAACTATCACAATTAATTTCCTTATACACAAATTTCTAGTGCCTAATTTACCAGACATTTAATTAACAGTCAATTATATATAGGAAAGATTTCATTTTTGACATTATGTAAACTTGCCTTTAAAATTAGTCAATATGGCCAACAACCAGAATTTCCCACCCACCTAATAGTGAAAGTTTTCCAAATCAAATTTAAAATGAACCTGTCTACAGCTTTCGTCATTGATACTAGGAAATAAACATACAGACAGACGAACAGACGAATAGACATGACAGCCAAAGTGCGATTTTCTTTTACTTTCGTAAGAATCCCAAAATATTCGTTAAAATTTGGGCAGCAGGCAACAACACTAACAAACAATACTGACATTCTAAACGGAACTATGAGAAGAATATATACTCGTACATGAGGTGTTTGCTGTCATTAAGTTTGACTCCTGCTATCTTCAAATGTTCTTCTAGAAACACTAAAAAATAAAATCATGAAATACTTATTATGTGAAATAAATGTCTAGTTTTGGGTGGGGGTCAGACTCAGACCCTTACAGAGTGAAGGGAGTAAAATTTTAGCATTTAAAAACAAAATTCCAATGAAAATATTGAAACTCGAAAGGAATGAATTTGGGAAAATATGTCAATTACCACAAGAAAGAAATTCTCGGACCCTTCTTCGCCTGATGTACGGACACATTAAGCGAAGACGGACGGAAGATTTTCTATAAAGGGTTTGTGAAAGAAACCATAGCAAAATAATATTTCCATCTTCCGGCATATGATACTATGAAGTTCTTTGAAAATCAACCAACTTTCCTTAGGAATGCGCTTTCTCCACCTTCAGGTTTGAGGAGTAAACCGAGTAATGAAGCAGGCAGTAAGCAGCTGCCATACATCATAGAAAAGATAAATCTTCATAACCACCGCTGTAATATCCTCAAATCCTATATATCAAAGCAACATTAGATCATTCGTTGCCTGCAGTTTTTGTTGCAGAAAATTAATCTAAAATTCTGAAGAAAATGTACGTTTCTTCCAAAGCAGTATAAGAGCTATCCTAAAAGACAGTACCAGAAAAGGAAATGATGGTTATTTTTCGTTAACAATGTTACTGCCTGGACATAAACAAATTTTGCTGTGATAATAGTAATAAAACCATCTTGCTGGGAATGGTGCGTCAGTTGCATAAGTTCTGTTTAGAAGTCTGAAAAAAATCATCTGTAAATTAATATTTCATATTTCTATTTTGGATTTTGCATAAAAAGTAAATTGTCTTAATGTACATGATTTATTTCAACCGTCTTCCAGTGCATACACTCATCTATCTCACTCCTCTCTCTCGCACTACATGTTTCGGCACAAAAGTGCCATCTTCAGGCTCACTTCTGTGCCGAAACATGTAGTACGAGAGAGAGGAGTGAGGTAGATGAGTTTATGCACTGGAAGACGGTTGAAATATATCATGGACTTAAATCAGTGCAACAGGACGCTAAAATATAATAGTCTTAATGTATTTTAATAGCGGATCCTTGAATTCATATTCATAATTAAATACACGTTCTGCTTAAAGGATACTAAATTACTTAAATCTGCATATGCTATATTTATTTCCCCAGTACATCTGTGATTTTACTTCGGCACATAAGGAATTCATCAAACAGGCACATATAGTATAGATAAACATATTTCTATAAAGCTAAAACCTGGTAATCAAAATGTTTCTGAGATTAAATGCAGACAATCTAGTTAACGGATTTAATTCGGCAAGAAACCCAGAATACCAAAGAAACTTCACGGAGCACTGATTTTGTTGTGTAGCCAATCCTCGATCAACTGTTCAAGAAATTCTCTGTTATGAAGCGCAACATTTCATTGCTGTATTCATACCATCTCATAATTGGTCATTACCTGAGAAATACGAATCCATAAGAGTCGTATCTTATTCTTTTAAGATATTATTTTTATATGTTGCAAGCACAATAGACCACTGAAGGTCGCAGTGCTAGGACCAGTTTTAAGGCTCACCCCTCATATTTCATGGGTTGCATCCTGTTGCGTGTCACAGACAATGTAAGAACTATGCTACCGGCAACACAACAAATATTTCAGTTATTACAATAGATCTTTATTACTGCAACATGTTTCCAATCTGAGGCAAAGTTTGTAAGTTAACATTCAATACGACGCGTTGCACCGATAAGGATCGGTATTGCTATTTCAGTAACTATACGTATTCTTGCCTGATGATGGTCATGTATAAGCGAAACATGTCGCAGTAATAAATCTAATGTAATAATTGAAATATTTGTTGTGTTGAAGGTAGCATAGTTGTTACATATTGTATATTGTCTTTTAAGCTATATTGCACCATTATATATCAATATAATACTAAGTCTCTTCCAGTCAAGGTTTCCATAACAAAAATTTTTGTACATATGTTGTTTCTCCAACACAACTGGAAAAAAAAAGTGTATAAATGTACTTGTCTCCATCTTGCTATATTTGAAAACCGCGTGCATTTGAGTTAGCTAATTACGTAACTAAATATAATTTTCACTGAAAATTTCTGTTTGCAAAGCAAAGACCTATGTTTACTCATGATATGTACATAAATTACAGAATGGGTTTAGAGCCGTAATGAAGAACAGAACGGTTCGAAACAAAATATTTCAATTAATTTAGTCTTCTACCGTATCCACACAAGTGTTTAGACCAATGTTCGTTCGAGCAAAAGGCTGACACATTTCTCTAAGCGCACAGCTGAAGGTAAAGTTTTAATGAATTCGAAATCCTTGGTAAATTAATAACTTCTGTACAAAGTGTTAGTAACAATGCGACTCTGCCGTAGTTGCGCGATTAGATTGCCAATTTGAACACGTTTACTGTGTTTTGTGTCATGCAATGAAACCAATTTATCAGGACAGTACCATTAATTTTTTGTATCCATTCCTAGTTTAAATCCATATGAAAACGCCCGAAGAAATTGGTTTTACTGTTACCTAAAACGGCGGAAAACGTATTTAAGTATAAAGTTTGCACTGATTGGAAACAAGATTCCCTTAATGTTTGCATACCATGCTAATTTCTCACTATTAGAGACTCGAGTTACTTAGTTGTATTCTAAAATTCTACTACAAACAATGTCTCTCAGCTTGCATTCCACAGTGGAGCAGGCCTCAATATACAGCATTGTTCTGTGACAATTTCACTTTAAAGCACCTTCTGAAACCAAGAGGCTGATCCCGAAGAATTTATGCCTTTCTATCCTTCAGTAGTGCCTTGGTTCCGTTTCTGATGTCTATTATCTCAATAAATACACATGTACAGCGTCGCATGGTATAATTATTGTGAAGAGAGAATTAAAAAGGAATCAATCGTGACGTATTATTTCATTTGCTGGATGGTCCGAAAGAGAACTGTCTAGGCAACAGGTCTCCCGTTGACATTCGAATCTCATACCTCAGGAATATGAAGAGTTATGTAGTGTTGACATGTACACACGCACAAAAAAAAATCCGTGATTTTAGTCCTCAAGCGAACTATACCTACCGAGCGACCGCCGTTTGTCGGCGAAGTTAGTGCCAACTTTTTCCGGATAGAGGGTGTTGCGTGATCAGCGCAACGAATCCCCACGGCCGTTAATTTCGGTTTTCTAGACCGGAGCCGCTATTTCCTTGAAATAGCTCCTCAGTTATCCTCACGATACTGAGTGAACCCTGTTCCAGAACCACTACTTCTCAGAAAAATATTTGGTAGCGCCGGGAATCGAACCCGGACCTCTGACTATGTAATCAGGAACTCTGACCACTAGACCACAGAGACGGTTTCTCGAAATGTACACAGTCACGTTATGGTAGAAGGGTTTTCACATTTTTACT
The DNA here is from genome assembly GCF_002891405.2 of Cryptotermes secundus. Classification (NCBI taxonomy): domain Eukaryota; kingdom Metazoa; phylum Arthropoda; class Insecta; order Blattodea; family Kalotermitidae; genus Cryptotermes; species Cryptotermes secundus. The sequence continues at coordinate 721,297 of NW_019721520.1, read as the reverse complement.
TACATATCAAAGCTCTCTCTCTATAGTCTGGACCAATCAATTGTCTCTTCATGGTTACCTCTGGATTACGTTCTGTGTTAGGTTCATAGCATAATGTTTAAATGGGATCTTTTATGGTCTGCACGCTTGTGTTCCTGTGCTGGCTATTTTCCGAGCAATTCCACTACTATCCCACAGATTTTGCTGTAAATACAGTGTGTTTCGAAGCGAATGTGATGCTAACAATAGAAAACAGGTTAGGCAAGAACATTCAAACTGGGAGTGAAAATTAAAGAGAGAACGCAGTGCTAGTTGAGACATGAAGCTGCTGCTTATGAATAGGGTATTCAGTTATAACTCCTATTATGTTACTAGCACATAATGAACATTGAGACTCATCTCTGTAAACTGTAGCTGATCAAACACAAAAGGAGGTATTTATTTACAAATTTATATTGTATTACACGACTTATTAATAAAATTAATTGAATGTGCCTCTCATGTAGAAAGTGATCTTATAGTCAAAAACAGCCAAACCGCATGAATGTTTTTCAAAACCGCCACTGAGAAGACAAGGTGAAAATATATTATATTCACATATTTTGTGACAACAATTATTTGGGTCATTTCTATATTGATTGTACTGGTTTATCTTTCAGATAACTAGTATTGTAAATAAACGAGTTCAGATATTTCATGTGGTCAAATAACTTGGATTGAGGGGGATACAAAAGCGGTATATTTCATCCCAATATAACACTTCCAAACCATTTCAGTAGCTGCTGCATCATACTGACCAGTGGTTCTGGGTATTTGATTTCATCCTTGTATGCTTGCTCTGTAAGCATGATCTTGTTACACGCTCTTGGCAGGGCGAAGTGTTGGTCGGGGATAAGAATCATTTTACTTTAGGGGCTTGTAGAGCCAGATAATTTTAAGAATGTCACACTAATCACATTCAAAATATAGTTCTGAAATCTGTACCGCGACGAGACATTTTTCATATTTAATAATTATGAAGGGAAAATAGAGGGGCGGATAGAAGTGACCAGAAGACGAGGAAGAAGACGTAAGAAGATGCTTGAGGACCTTGGGGACAGAAGAGGATATTTTCATTTGAAGGAGAAAGCTCTAGATCGCATGAAGTGGAGGAACTGTTTTGGAAGAGACTGTGGACCTGTCGTCTTGACAGATTACTGGTGAATGAATGAATAATTATGAAGTCATCAGTTGCTACATACTGGAATGGAAAACCATGCGAACTTTCATGTACATAATTTCCTGATTATTTCATACCAACGCTGAAGAAGGAGCAAAACTGAAGTATCAGCATATTTTAGCTCATGGTACCGCCCAATCATGGCACAGCATTTCATACAACGTAACAATCCAAAGAGCAAGATAATGTAAATTAGGCCTGCTTCAAAACCTACCACATGTTAGAGAAGATAAGTGGAACGTAAAGAATCGTTTCAGCGCCTAGACTAAAGTGTTTGAAAGTTCAAACTATGCACTGCATTGCTCAAATTTACCGGACAGGAAATTCAAGTACCAACACTAAAAGATGTAATATATGTTTATTTCATCAATCTAGTAACACTTGTGCAGTGTTCTGTATTCTCCTTCCTGTGTGGGTGTGCTTCTTTTTGAAATAGTATCCACAACAACTAAGAAGCCAAACCCGAAGGGAAAATGCATGCAGTTGGAGTCAATAAAGGACATATTAGAGTAAACACTCGCCCGATTTGTAGTTAGAGGTCCATAAAATTGAATGACACTTTAAATTTTACAAATGTTTTATAAACCAGATGAAACAGTTCTTCGTATTAGTAAATCTTGCTGACCGGTAATCCGTACCGTAAAGCTATATCAGTCAGTAATTAGAAAGTTACGTTCAATCTAATGTCCCCAATTTTATTTTTACTCACTCATAAGTACATTTTATTGGTAATACCTGCCTTAATATTAAAGACAAATCTTCGTTTTGCCCACACAGTTTGCCCAAATGTTAATATAGTTCTCAGAGCGAACACTGATTATTTCCCTACACTGCATTTCCTGGCATTTCTGTATAATGTACAGTCAGTGTATTTCCCTATAACTTAAGAACTGAATGTTCCAATATCACTTGGAAGAAATTTATACTTGAAACGGCTAAGATGTCCCGGTTAAATAACAAAAATAAATGAACATCAAAATATACAGCAGAAACTTTTCGCCCATTTAATGTTGCTAATTCGTTCTTCCTCTTCACAATATTTTTTTTTCTTTTATTTATATACTTCTTATAAATAAAATAAAAATTACTATATTTCTTTGGTATAGAAAACCGAAATTAATGGCCGTGGGGATCCATTGCACTTACCACGCGACACCCTCTATCCGCAAAAGTTGGCATTAAACTTCGCCGACACGCGGCGTTCACTCGGTCGGTATAGCTCGCTTGCGGACTAAAGGCCACGGAATTTGTTTGTTTTTATTTATATACTTCTTGTTCGTTTCTATCTTTATCTTTCACATCTTTCATTCCACTTTTCGTTTGTTTTGGTATAAAACCAACCTCGAATGGTCGACAAAACATTGCATAATATAAATACACTGAGAATTAGCCATGGTATAATGTCAGTTGTATTGAACAGATACTGTTACGCTCTCTACAAGACCATGTTCCATTCCTGTCCGTAGTGTTCCATGTCTGGATATTCCAGTACTATCCAGAGACTTGCGAATCGGAAATGTCCCGCACCCAAGCTCCAGTTTCCGGCATTCACACTGGACGATCCCCGTTCGAGGCTTGAGGGCAGAGGTACATGTCGGAGAATAAATAGATGAATGAGAAAGAAAATAAAATCCGGAGGAAGTGAATCAGAAATATGAAAAAAATGTTAAAAAGACAGACAAGATGGAACTGAGAAAGGGGACGGAAATTGAAGCAGGATGTTGAGGCTGGCCACCGCGCTACCGTGTCGATAAAAACAACCAGAGGTTCACCCCGTGCTCTTGGTTTGTCGAATTTTTCATTTGGTTTGTAATTTACATATTTATACCATTCTCACTTGTCGTAACCTCGAGGACAATGTCGTACCATTTTGGGGATTTTATTCTATTACTTTTAGATTATTCGGGGAGTACTTCATTGCTATAATGGCGGTGATATGGTACTGCTTTCTATCCTGGATTTCAGATAATATTAGGATTTCTCGGAGTAATTTTCTGTACTTCCATTTAACTACTCCGTAACCCCTTCAGTATAGATGTTAAAAACTTTTGCTTGTCGAAAGTTATATTTAAACTTAGACGAAATGGAAATTAAGTCATTTCAATCCATTACTTGGGGTGAAGGCAATATTGATAAGATATAGTGTTTGTAGTCTTGGAAGTGACACCGTGCAAATGGGTTTCATATATACCGACGTTTCGAATAAAAGTGCCGTGTCAGTTTCAGGGCAGGAAATCAACTTCTAACCGTACATAGGCAAAGCACAATCAAGTATTAAGCAGGCATTCTCGCATGTTTCTGCATTAAATAATTACTTACTTAATCCTTTAGGCCGCGCCATAGCTCAAGCAGTTAGTCGTTGGCTTTCCACCGCGGCCAACCGGGTTCGATCCCGGGTCTGGTCAAGTGGGATTTGTGGTGGACAAAGTGGCGCTGGGGCAGGTTTTATCCCAGTACTTCGGTTTCCCCTGCCAATCTTCATTTTACCAGTTGCTCCACAATCACCCTCACCTATCATCTGGGGCTGGTACAATAGGCCAGAAGCGGCCGCAGTACAATGGACTTACTCCCACCCCACTAGCAATAAAAAAATACTTAATCCGTTCCTCTCATACTTTCCGGTGTCTATTTCTTTTTTATTTTGATCGTTTTACAGGTATATAGAAATTTTACATTCACATTTCTTTTTATCTGCTATACCTTCCTACATTGGCCAGTGTTTACACAATGGGAGAACGTTATACAGGTGTGCTGTTTACGCACACATACATTAACTGCCCTAACTTAGTGCATTTTATTAAAACAAGAACCCGTATCTTTTGCCTCACAGCTTCCTAACATTCTGTTTTTACCCTCTGACATGAGTGTAAAGCACTTGTTCCGTACGCCATATTATGGACACGATTATAATATAATATACAAAGCTATATATTGTTTAAATGTGAGTGAAGGGACTAGGACACTTGGAGTAACAGTTAATAGAAAAGTTACTCAATTAGGAGAACCTATGCCTTATTTAGCTCATTTCTTATTCATAAAGGAAAACATCGGAAAACAAACACTTGAAAGCCGCTGGCCCTCACTTCCTTCCCTTTTTTTCCTTGCCCCTTCACTCCATCCCATCCTTTATTGTTCCAACGGAGTAGAAGCTAGCTGCTGGGGTTTTACGTTGAAGTGCTTTGCAAATACTAGTACTGCAGTATAGGCGAAACCCACTGCTACACGCAACACAAGAGTTTTTGTGCTCCTAATGCTGTCATTGGCAGGGGCATGCCCGGAGTCCTCGGGATCCGTCGACGGACTCTCAGTGACTGCAACATTGTGGGGCTGCCACCCGCTATGTTATTCGTGGGATGGTGGCCGGCAGAAGGGGACGGTGGAAATGGGCTTCAAGTGGGGAAGCATCTTCAAGTCATCGTGAAGAGAAACTGAAAGGACGGAAAAAGTCAAGTTGTTATGAACAAAGGTTTTGATAGAAAATCGCACAAGGAAACGGTTTATGGGGTAAAATTCGTCTCAGTCATGTTGACTCCATCGTGACAGGAACCCTTGTTATGTTGAGAAACAGACAGTAATTTTATATGAAGCAAAGAGTCGTGATGTAAAGACTTCTCACACGGTGAGCGAAAAATCATTAGTTATAATTTATGTAACTTACTGAAAATATTAAATAATCCTTGCAGTGTTGTAGGTTTAAAACCTATTCCTAGGCGTAATTAGGAGAACAACATTAAAATGGAACTTAAAGAAATAGGTTACGAAAGTGTAGATTGAATTCTTCTTACCCAGAATAAGGGCCAGTAGCGGGAATTGTGAACATAATAATGAACCTTTGGGTTCCAAGGAGGAGAAATATTTCTTGACTACAGAAGCCTATTACCTTTTAAAGATTAGTTTAAAGTTTATTTGTTTAGTTATATGAAAGATACATCTGACCTATATTATAATTTTTCTATCTGCAAAACGCAGTAAGTCAAATTACACATGATGCATACCAGTGGAAATCTACTGGTAACAATTTGTAGTGTTTTAACAAAGCAACAGAAATGTGAAATATAAAGAAAAACATTATAAAATATTGCTCCTAATTTTCCATCCGTTAATACTGTTTAATGAAAATTCCTACCATTTTCTCTTATAATCCAATTTTATTATAGGTAAAGACCCGCAGGTCTAGGGCACGTACTGTCTTCGCTCGCTCGGAAGCCGGGATCGTGGGTTCGAATCTGTTTCCTGTGAGGTACGAACTGAATTCTTATATATTATTCTTATACACTGCCGGTCACGGTAGCCGAGCGGTCTAAGGCATGTACTGTCTTCCCTCGCTCGGAAACCGGGATCGTGGGTTCGAATCTGTTTCCTGTGAGGTACGAACTGAATTCTTATATATTGTTCTTATACACTGCCGGTCACAGCAGCTGAGTGGTCTAAGGCATGTACTGTCTTCTCTCGCTTGGAAACCGGGATCGTGGGTTCGAATCCCACTCAGGGCATGGATGTTTAGTTTCTGTGTGTAGTTTTTCTGTGTTTGTGTACAGGTAGAGGCCTTGAGACGAGCTAATCATCCGCCCAAGGAGTCCTACCGAATGTGTAAGATCTAGAAAACCGAAGTGAACGGAGAAGTTCATGGAGGTAGGCCTAGGTCCACTGGGGCTGTAGTGCCAAGGAAAGAGAAGACCCGCAGACGAAATGACTGGGAAGTTCTATGTAAAGAAATACATGAAACTGAAGACGATATTTCACTAGGTAAAAAGTAAAATTAAAAAGTAAAGTTATCCCTGTAACAGGCTGTAAAGGCCCATAGGGTTGTGAGACGTTGAGGGTCCCACACTATCTAGACAATCGGCTCAAAGATGGCGGTATGGTTGTCAGCCTTACGCGCCGGCCGCGCTTTACTACCCAGGAAAATTATTTAATTAATTCCTGGTACTCATTTCTGTTAGAGGCTGAGAAAATCCCAGGGCCTAGTGCGGCTGGAAGGATTAGGGTTTTACTACGTAGATAACAAAAATCAATATACAATGCAAGTACTGTACCCTGTCTTGGGTGAGGTCGTCCAGCTGTTCAACATGGCTCATTTGACTGTGGACAGGGGATGGAAGCCGAGTGAATGACTTCAAGGGTGTCGCCCTTCTCCACCCACGAAACTTATGTCAATAGTCAGAAGGTTGGGGGCACAGTTCTGTCACTTCAGCTTTCCATTCAATCAATGGTTCGTTTCCACAATGAATGTATTTTCCTCGAAATTCATTGTGAGCATATCCTTTCGGGAAGTTCATACCGACATTGCCCTTTATACATCTCATAATATTGTTACTGCCTTTCTATTTTACAGATAACTTTGTTTTAATTTTTATCTAATTAAATCCTGCATCAAAAACTGAAGTCAATCTAGCTCTTGGAGACAACTTTCCATGTAGGAAGAATTTTGATGATCGAAGTTATATTCCCCAAATATCATGAGAATGTAACATGACTTCGAAAGGAAGTAACACGATTTAGTTCTGGAATATTCCATCTTGCTCAACTACCATTAGAGGAGGTTTCAACTGTTAATTTCTCCAGGTAAACACCTGAAATTCAAAACTAGCTGTGGACTCTTCTTTTCAAATATATAAAAAAAATCAGTGGATTTAGTCCGCAAGTGAACTATACAGACCGAGCGACCTCCGCTTGTCGGCGAAATTAATGCCAACTTTTGCGGATATAGGATGTCACGTGGCCAGCGTAGCGAAACCCCACGTAAGTTGATTTCGGTTTTCTAGACCGGAGCCGCTATTTCCTTGAAAAAAACTCCTCAATTGTCCTCACGAAGCTGAATGGACCCCGTTCCTGACCCACTACTTCTAAGAAAATCTGGTAGCGCCGGGAATCGAACCCGGACCTCTGGATCTGTAGCCAGGAACTCTGACCACTAGACCACCGAGGCGGTCTCTTTTCAACTATTTTTTTCCCTTGGCACTACAGCCCCAGTGGGCCTAGGCCTACCACCATGAACTCCGTTCACTTCGGTTTTTCTAGATCTTACACATACGGTAGGACTCCTTGGGCGAGTGATCAGCTCGTCGCAAGGCCTCTACCTGTAGACAAACACAGAAACACGCACACAAACATTCATGCCCGGAGTGGGATTATAACCCACGATCTTGTATATTTCAGAAACTAATTTTGATTAAATGAATTTCAAATTGATCTCAACCTGTCACATACATATCAGTAAAATTAAGCAAGTCTAACGTTACTTCTGCTGTTTTCTGTTTATAAATCACTCGTTTTAAGGAAGTACAGATTTTCGCATTTACGTAGCGTAGTTTGTTGAGGGGCTATGTTACAAGCCGGAAGGTCGCGGGTTGAAGTCCCGATGAGGTTAATGGATTTTTTTTAATTGACCTCATCCTCCCAGCCGCACTATGGCCCTGGGGTTCACTCAGCCTCTAACATAAATGAGTACCAGGAATTAATTAAATAATTATCCTGGGGAGTAAAGCGCGGCCGGCGCGTAAGGCTGACAACCTTACCGCCATCTCTGAGCCGATTGTCTAGATAATGTGAGACCCTCAACGTCTCACAATCCTATGGGCCTCCACGGCCTGTTACAGGGATAGCTTTACTTCTTTTTTTTTACTTTATGTATAAATACTTTCAATTAATTTCCAGTATTTTCTTAGTTCATTATATACTATGCCAACAAATTCAATTTAAGTCATGTCAGTTATTTTTATGTGAATCTTCAGTCGTAATTAGAATCAATTTTTTCCCATGCACAGCTGTTGCAGCCGAAGCAATAACGAGCCAGCCCATCATATTTCACAGAGGCAGTCTACCGTACGCATTCGAGTACGCATGCGCCATGTTCCACCAGACGCACTTCACAAAAACATTTGCGCCTTTCATAAGGCGTAGGAAAATGTGCAGTAGGTGTCACTGCGTCGATGCAAATTATTCCCTGCATAAAATATTCTGTATTTGCAGATCACATATTCAAACAAAGTTCGTCGTTATACTTGATGTGTTCCTGTATTTACTACTTCCCCTTTTAACTACACATAATACTTCCAGTCCTGTTCATTTCGATTGGAAACTGATTACACTGGTCAGGAAATTTAATTATATGCGTCCATACGGTGAACGTTAACACGTGGATCTCATAAAGAAGTAAAACTGGGAGCTGCTTAGACATGTTTAATTGTTTGTTTAAATTTTCATTTATTAATTGTCTCGAAGTGAGCGAGTATGTTTCGGAGCTTGGAATTTTTTCTGGGGTTTGGAGCCAGAAACCTTGAGCATGAGGCAATTTCTGTCATCATAGGTCAGGTCGAGTGGGGTCCAGCCACCGGTCTGAGTAGATTTGGGGCTGATGCCTTCCAGATGTTGTAATGCATTACTTAGGGTGACGTGGCTTTCATCAGTTTTAACCAACAGGAATGCATACATTCGATTTGAGTGAGGAACTATGTTCCAATCCAGCCAACTGGCAACGAAGGACTTATGTTAGTGCTGGACGCCCAATTCTCGGAAGGCTGATGAGTCGCTTGTACAAGTCATATTGGGAGATTTGTTTCAACTTCACTGGTCAACACACGTGTTTGGCTATTCTGTAAAATTTGTTGCGATAAACTATTACCTGTGTAGTGGCTAAACTGACACGAGGTAGAAACTGATCACACCACTTCACTGAGCCGTATTACTTCTGCATAAATGGTGAAGTATAATAAATACACTTTATCATCAAACTGAATCACTGTGATTTGTCGTACCGTGCATTACCGGTGTGTTTCCCCTTTAATGCAACCCTTGTAAGAGGTTGAGGCTCCCACATCTTCTAGGCAATCTGCTCATGGATGGCGGTGAGGTTGTCAGCCTTACGCGCCGGCCGCCCTTTACCGTTCCAGGAATATCCCTGATGTTCATTTCTGTTAGAGGCTGAGTCTACCCCAAGGCCATAGCGCGGCTGAAAGGATTAGGTAAATTATAAAAAAAATCCGCCTCATCAGGACTCGAACTCGTGACCTCCCGTCTTATAGCATAATGCCTCAACCAACTACGATATCGCGTGCCCCAACCTAACCTATCCAATCTCCTAATCACAGTAATCTGCCTTGAAATATTAATCCATCAGAATTACCCATCCACACCTCAGCTACCGCCGCCAAAGCAGGTCTGGTTNGGTTTTTCTAGATCTTACACATACGGTAGGACTCCTTGGGCGAGTGATCAGCTCGTCGCAAGGCCTCTACCTGTAGACAAACACAGAAAAACGCACACAAACATTCATGCCCGGAGTGGGATTATAACCCACGATCTTGTATATTTCAGAAACTAATTTTGATTAAATGAATTTCAAATTGATCTCAACCTGTCACATACATATCAGTAAAATTAAGCAAGTCTAACGTTACTTCTGCTGTTTTCTGTTTATAAACCACTCGTTTTAAGGAAGTACAGATTTTCGCATTTACGTAGCGTAGTTTGTTGAGGGGCTATGTTACAAGCCGGAAGGTCGCGGGTTGAAGTCCCGATGAGGTTAATGGATTTTTTTTAATTGACCTCATCCTCCCAGCCGCACTATGGCCCTGGGGTTCACTCAGCCTCTAACATAAATGAGTACCAGGAATTAATTAAATAATTATCCTGGGGAGTAAAGCGCGGCCGGCGCGTAAGGCTGACAACCTTACCGCCATCTCTGAGCCGATTGTCTAGATAATGTGAGACCCTCAACGTCTCACAATCCTATGGGCCTCCACGGCCTGTTACAGGGATAGCTTTACTTCTTTTTTTTTACTTTATGTATAAATACTTTCAATTAATTTCCAGTATTTTCTTAGTTCATTATATACTATGCCAACAAATTCAATTTAAGTCATGTCAGTTATTTTTATGTGAATCTTCAGTCGTAATTAGAATCAATTTTTTCCCATGCACAGCTGTTGCAGCCGAAGCAATAACGAGCCAGCCCATCATATTTCACAGAGGCAGTCTACCGTACGCATTCGAGTACGCATGCGCCATGTTCCACCAGACGCACTTCACAAAAACATTTGCGCCTTTCATAAGGCGTAGGAAAATGTGCAGTAGGTGTCACTGCGTCGATGCAAATTATTCCCTGCATAAAATATTCTGTATTTGCAGATCACATATTCAAACAAAGTTCGTCGTTATACTTGATGTGTTCCTGTATTTACTACTTCCCCTTTTAACTACACATAATACTTCCAGTCCTGTTCATTTCGATTGGAAACTGATTACACTGGTCAGGAAATTTAATTATATGCGTCCATACGGTGAACGTTAACACGTGGATCTCATAAAGAAGTAAAACTGGGAGCTGCTTAGACATGTTTAATTGTTTGTTTAAATTTTCATTTATTAATTGTCTCGAAGTGAGCGAGTATGTTTCGGAGCTTGGAATTTTTTCTGGGGTTTGGAGCCAGAAACCTTGAGCATGAGGCAATTTCTGTCATCATAGGTCAGGTCGAGTGGGGTCCAGCCACCGGTCTGAGTAGATTTGGGGCTGATGCCTTCCAGATGTTGTAATGCATTACTTAGGGTGACGTGGCTTTCATCAGTTTTAACCAACAGGAATGCATACATTCGATTTGAGTGAGGAACTATGTTCCAATCCAGCCAACTGGCAACGAAGGACTTATGTTAGTGCTGGACACCCAATTCTCGGAAGGCTGATGAGTCGCTTGTACAAGTCATATTGGGAGATTTGTTTCAACTTCACTGGTCAACACACGTGTTTGGCTATTCTGTAAAATTTGTTGCGATAAACTATTACCTGTGTAGTGGCTAAACTGACACGAGGTAGAAACTGATCACACCACTTCACTGAGCCGTATTACTTCTGCATAAATGGTGAAGTATAATAAATACACTTTATCATCAAACTGAATCACTGTGATTTGTCGTACCGTGCATTACCGGTGTGTTTCCCCTTTAATGCAACCCTTGTAAGAGGTTGAGGCTCCCACATCTTCTAGGCAATCTGCTCATGGATGGCGGTGAGGTTGTCAGCCTTACGCGCCGGCCGCCCTTTACCGTTCCAGGAATATCCCTGATGTTCATTTCTGTTAGAGGCTGAGTCTACCCCAAGGCCATAGCGCGGCTGAAAGGATTAGGTAAATTATAAAAAAAATCCGCCTCATCAGGACTCGAACTCGTGACCTCCCGTCTTATAGCATAATGCCTCAACCAACTACGATATCGCGTGCCCCAACCTAACCTATCCAATCTCCTAATCACAGTAATCTGCCTTGAAATATTAATCCATCAGAATTACCCATCCACACCTCAGCTACCGCCGCCAAAGCAGGTCTGGTTGACTTGGCCGGTTATGCTAACTTTTACTAATAAGGTTTTTCGATTATCCTATAGAATTTCTTCACCGTCACGAAGACAAACTGCCTATGCAGCATGATAATGTGATGTATGATTAGCATTGAATAATATATGTGCAATAAATGAACAGTAGGGTCAATGACATAAACAGAATCACAGAAAATATTATATAACGTCAGTATTCCGTTGCTGTATTTCATTCCACACCTGTTTGTCTTAAAGCAGAACGCTTTATGCTAACATGCGTTCCTTTCATAACAGCAAAACTAAAAAGGATTCTCAGTTTAGATTCCCAGGAGCGGTCAACGCATATTTGTATCTTGTAATATTTTTAGGAAAGGCATGACGTAACTACAAGCTCGCTGAGTTAGGCTGCACAATGAAGTCTTGTTCTTGACAGAATGTACGAGCGGTGCCAGAAGGGTGTAAGGTGATTTCTTGGACAGGAAGGAAGCAGCCGGGTAATCACATCACGTTCTCCACAGAGCTGAATCAAAATTTACAAGAGCATTGGGGGTTTTATCGATTTAACATTATTCTTCAACCCCCTCTAAACACACACATACACACGTAGACTTGCCAAAAGTGAATACGTCACGACCGTTCTACTGTGTTATACGTGTTCTCAGCTCTGCTGTTAACTGATTAGGAACAAAAACAAATTAATTGTTGTTAATAAAGAAGGAAAACATTGATTTCTCCTTCAGTCGTCCTTTAAAGGAACATAAAGCGATACCTCAACTTCATTTTATGGATAATGTGACTATACATATTAGTAATTGCCTGAGCTTTACCACAACGATTCAGAATCAGAAACCAATTAGTAGAATGAAAAGTAAGTACAGTTTGTTCATGTGATATTGAACATTTTCTCTTAGTTTCATATGAATTTACAGAAGAACATATTCATTGTTTCAAAATGTCATTTATCTGGTTTATCGATTCGAAACGATAGGACTTGGATTTCAGGAATAGAGAAAGTTTTTCATATTTTTATATTACAGAATGCAGGCCTGTGTCATGTGAAAATTTAATAACTGTCTATTACCAACAAATATCTCAGCTACGACCATTCAGTGGTGATGAATTGAGAGGTTTCCATGCGTTCATCAATGAAGTAATTTAGCTATTCAATCTCACATACTAGAACTTTTCCTAGAAAACACCTATTACAGTCCAGACAATATACAGGACAAACATTCCAACACTGAAGCTCACTACATCTATTTAACTTTTTTTCCCCCTTGGTACTACAGCCCCAGTGGGCCTAGGCCTACCTCCATGAACTTCTCCGTTCACTTCGGTTTTTCTTGATCTTACACATTCGGTAGGACTCCTTGGGCGGCTGATCAGCTCGTCGCAAGGCCTCTACCTGTACACAAACACAGAAAAACGCACACACACAAACTAAACATCCATGCCCTGAGTGGGATTCGAACCCACGATCCCGGTTTCCAAACGAGCGAAGACAGTGTATGCCTTAGACCGCTCGTCTACCGTGACCGGCTATCACATCTAAGTACCAACATTAATTAGGAATATTAATAACAAGAATAATGATGCTAGTTATCAGGCAGATGTTTCTCTGATATTTTCTTTCACAGGTTAATGGCGCTTAAAGTTTGCACTTTCTGAATACACTCAATTTATGTCTAAAGACTTCGATACTCTACAGAAGAAAAGTATACTTATAGGCCTGTATACGAGGATATAGGATTTTATAAGAGGTCGAAAAATATTATGTGAAATTCCTGTCATCATTCTCAGTGTTTAGCTTCAAAATTTGTTCCTTCTTGCATATTAGGGTCGCTCTTTCACTGAGGATCAACGTACATTATTGCAGAGCAACAGTAATTAAAAAATAAAACATAGACTATGTTGAGAATACTGAAATAATTATGACCCAGCTTAATAAATTTTCTCGTACTTCCCTTCATGTCAAATTTCTACACCAAAAGGCCGTTGGAACATCATATAAAAACGTTTATATTAAAAAAGTCAGACTACACCTGAAGGGTAGAAGTCAAGTGAATGAGAGACAAGGCAGGAAACATTGGTGTTGGAGCATCGTGTGCGTTTTACGCTGTACGGACCAGGAAATTTTCTCAAAGCATTTTGGCTCTTTTGATCTTTAACAAGCCTGTACACGTAGTGGTCATCTTCTGGCCCTTCTAGTTTCATAATTATTCCAGACGATATTGCATAGAATATTACGAGCGCTGCTCGTTTGTAAAGAAACCAACATAACACTAAGCCTATTGTTTTAGTTTTACATATTTAGGCCCTGCGTAAGTTATTGAAATATGGACGCGGCATATAAATATTACTAGAAAATTTTTTCTTCGAAAGAAGTTTATATTGTAGCGTGTATAGTCATTACTGTGCAACGACCATGAAAAAACGACGAAACGGCATCCTTTGATAGGTAACACATTTTTAATAAGCAAGTATACTCAACCGTTACCGAGTAACGCCTTCGCAAATAAACACGTTCCCACGGAAAAGGTTGGAGCACAACAATGAACAGTGTTTCCTACGTGGACCGTCCTGAGATGTTATAAGCAAGGAACAAGTTTATAAGTACTCAGTTGCAACAGAGTCAGATGTCAGTAGAAGATGTAATTGAAGGAACTCCATTTATAAGATCCGTTACCAGGAAACGACTAGTGAAAGTAGGCTGAAAAACTTAGTGTGTGCTGTAGTGATTTGTAAAGTGTGGGAATTGGCGATAATGTTGCAGTTATTTGCAGTTACGACTTGTAAGTCGTCAATAAATTCAATCTACAATCCCAAAACCCCGTCTAACACTTGGCAATATATGTGTGCCCTGTGGTTAATTGAAACTAATCATTAATATGGGTTTCTTGCTTGGGATTGTTTATGTTTCTTTGTAAATTCATACACATTATAGCTTCTAAAACTGACAACAAATTAAAATATTGTGACATTTACTCCTTGCAAGAACTGTTGAGCCATAGAAATAGCCGCTACTAAGTAATACACGCACGTAACATTATAAGAAGGGAGTTATGCAATCCGTGTCTAGGTAACGGCCCGGTAAACACACTTCCGCTTATCGGACCATGCTATGCAAAGCGGTTATGTCATCAACAATACGGAGTGTGTTTTCCGTGGGGTCTGTGTACAGTGCTTATAGGAAAAGCGAATTCAGAAACTAGGAACAGCTGAGAATACAAGGGCGAGAATGGAGCATGTCCTTGGTGAAATGTGAAGATGAGCACAGATTAGGACAGAGGAGTACAGAGTGACTGAAGACAAGAAGACTTCATAGTGATTTGAAGTGCCAGGTTCTGTGCTAAGATCCGTTGCCAGGAGACGACTAGTGAAAACGGAGAATCCTATTGCGTGTGCAACGGTGAACTGGAGAGTGAGTAAATCAGCGATAGCACTGTATTAATTGTAATTAAGAGAACTTGTAACCGAAGTGCCAATAAATCCAATCATCCAAACTAGAACCCGTTATTTTCGTCACGCGTACCACCCTACACGCGACAATATATACAAGATTATTTAACCAAATATGAAATTACTGATTACGCCGGAAAAAGAAAATGAATACTTTTAATGCTAGAAACTTGAATGGGGCATAAATCGACGCCTTGTAGGCCTAGATTTTAATGAAAACTTTATGGTCATCATACGTAAAGCTGAAACTTTTCACCTTTACAGAATTCAAATTAGTGCACAAAACCCGAATGAACCCTCTGAAAGACGGAAAGAGAGAGAGACAAGATACCAACTGCTTCTTGCTCGGCTTACTCTTCTACCCTGAAGATGGATGAAATACATTCCTCCACAACGTATGAAAATGTCTCTAGACTGCACTTCATAATCATCGCTGTGAGAACCCCAAACATCACAGCATAATAAGCAAGTTTTAGTGCTTCTTTCTGCAATATTTCAGTTTTAGAATATGAGTTAACATTATCATCCATCAAAATGTGTGGGTCTGTGTACGAAAGCAGTTATTGTCGCTGACGACCTGTACCATGTGACAAACTTTTGAAACATAACTTCCCCCAAAACTGCACATGAAATATTTGTGTATAGAATTTCGAAACAATCCTGGAAGCTATTTAAAATATTAAGATGCGAATGCATATCTGTTCCTCTAAATTGCTTCCGTGCCCTATCTCTATTTCAAACATTTTTCATTCTACTGAAACAATTAACATTTGACTAATCTTTCCGGTGCACTTGACGTTTAATTAAATTAATAATATGTAAATGCTGATGGTAACTGGATGACACCAACAATCTGTAAGCTGAGTGCAAACTCTCTGAACTCCAGAGTATAACTCATTTTTCCATATTTGCGCTAGTAGTGTCGTCAAAGACTATTATTTTGGGCCGCACCATAGCTGAAGCGGTTAGTCGCTGGCTTCCCACCGCGGCGGCCCGAGTTCGATCCCGGGTCTGGTCAAGTGGGATTTGTAGTGGACAAAGTGGCGCTGGGGCAGGTTTTCTCCGAGTACTTCGGTTTCCCCTGCCAATCTTCATTCCACCAATTGCTCCACAATCACCCTCACCTATCATCTGGGGCTGGTACAATAAGCCAGAAGTGGCCGCAGTACAAGGGACGTAGTCCCACCCACTAACAATAAAAAAAAGACTATTATTTCTTTGTATTTAACCATTCTTTCTTAATTTAATTAATAATGCTTTCAATAGGCCAGATTTTTATTTATTTTTTATTATTCTTAGTGCGGTGAGACTGAGTCCACTTGGTACTGCGGCCACTACTGGCTTACTGTACCAGCCCCTGGATGATAAATGATCATGAGCGTGGAGCACTTGGTAGAATGAGAATTCGCAGGGTAAACCGAAGTACTCGGAGAAAACCTGCCACAGGGCCACTTTGTCCACCAGAAATCCCACATGACTTGAGCCGGGCTCGAACCCAGGCCGCCGCTGTGGGAAGCCAGGGATTAACCGCCTGGGTTTTATTGCTAAATAATTAATTAAGAACGACGTGGAAGGAAGAGGTTGTGGCCTAATTTAAGGTAACGAGAGAAACCAAGAAAAGCGTCAGCCAAGTAAGTCTGTATCCGAGTAGGTATTTGAAGACCGGGCCTTCCGAATAAGAAACAGAAGTGCTAACCCCCTCTGACTGCGACATTAAACGTTAAAAATATAAATTTCGCAAATATACAAGTCCAATTCTTATAAAAAATAAACGTAGGCTGTTATCCTGTGAATATTTTGTCTCTGTTGCAGCCGTTCTCTCCGGTCTAGAAAACCGAAATTAAAGGCCGTGGGGATTCCTTGCGCTGACCACGTGACCCCGCCCCCCTCTAACCGCTAAAGTTGGCACTATCTTCGCCGCCGTCGCTCTGTCGGTATAGTTCACTTGGGGGCTGGTAACCACGGAGTTTGTTTGTTTGTTTGTTTGTTTGTTGTGCATGTACTACTGTTCCAATCCTTACTACATATGTTAGACACTGAGACACCAGCTCGATGAAGACAAGCTGTAGCCTGCCTGAAGCCCTCATCACCTCAATTGTTCCCATGCACTACGACACACGACATACCTCATCTAACCCACTGATGAGTGCTTTCAGTGTCTGGTTTTTCCACAGCTATGGTTTGTTTTACGACGTTGCCACGAGCTCACGTTATATGGCGGTGAAGGTAAAATGATTAATGAATGATGACTTGAAAAAGACACGGCCTCCTTCCAGGTGTTATCCGAAAAATTTACCTAAAATAACTTAATAAAATCACGAAAAATCTCAATCAATATAATCTGAGTCCCAATCGAGATTATCTCTCAAACACAATTCAGAAGGGATACGCGGTAGTGTAGTTGGTTGAGGGGCTAGGCTACAAGCCGGAAAGTCGCGAGTTCAAGTCCCGATGAGGTCATTTGATTTCCTTCATTTGACCTAATCATTCCAGCCGCATTATGGACCTTGGGTCGACTCAGCCTCTAAAAGAAATGAGTATCAGGAATATTTTTGGAATATTGTTCGGGGTAAAGGCGGCCGGCGCTTACGGCTGACAACCTTGCCGCCATCTATGAGCCGATTGTCTAGAAAATATGGGAACTTCAACATCTCACAACCCTATGGGCCTCCACGGCCTGTTACAGGGATACCTTTTCTATTTACTTTTACACAAGTCAGATTATTGCAATGTGCCCTGTTTTCATTATGCATAAATGTAGAGATTGTTCACAGTGCAACCACTTGAAGGAAAGTATCATGTTTTTCGGCAATCAGAGTCACTGTCGTCATCACCACCATCATTGCCGATATTTATTTAGTTGTTTCTTTCTGTGTTTCTACCTACCGTTCTTCACTTCACAATACTTTCCTTCTTTCATTAATGGCCTTATTCCCTTTCTCATTTACATCCTTCTGTACCGCCTTTATTTCTACCTTTCGCGCTCCTTCCCTTTCCTGGCCTATTTTTTTAATTACCTCATTCTTTCCTATTTTTTCCCTTCCATTGGCGCTACGGCCCCAATGGGCCTAGGCCTACCTCCATGAACTTCTCCGTTCACTTCGGATTTTCTAGAGCTTACACATTCGGTAGGACTCCTTGGGCGGGTGATCAGCTCGTCGCAAGGCCTCTACCTGTACACAAACACAGGAAAACGCACACATACAAACTAAATATCCGTGCCCTGAATGGGACTCGAACCCACGATCCCGGTTTCCAAGCGAGCGAAGACAGTACATGCCTTAGACCGCTCGGCTACCGTGACCGGCCAATCTTTCCTATTACCTTCAACATTTCCTTCCATGCTTTCTTTTTCCTTTCATATGTCTTCTTATTTCCTTCCTTTTCTAGTTTCTTGTGTTCCTACAGAAATGTTTCAGGCTCCGAAATACGTTTGATGGCACAGCTCGTCTGGCGAAGTATCTGTTGATAAAGTAACACAGTGGCCCCTTTTGGCTTCCAGTGGCTATCTACATAAACAGAATCATAAAAGAGAAGCTTCTGCAGCAGTTTAGCACACTCGCTATTGACTCACGTCTGTGTAATGCGATGGAATTGCTTCGTTCCATAAAGGATGTTTATTTAACCTTTGTGCGACGTGGACGGAACGGATGTCATTTACATCCTACTTTCGCCACCAGAATACATCCAGACACGTGCGTGATAAAACTGTAAAATGGTATATAGAAAAAAAAACTTCGGCTTCGTTTACTACTAATAGCATTAACGTAATACCTGGACATACATTTCAACCTGATGTGCCACACACATGTAATTCAACGGTTCTGCATCCGGTGACGATTAGGGGGCCCATACGCGTACGAGTCTGGCTCGCGCGTCCCACTCGGCTCGGGTTCCAATGAGCCAAACTCGTTCTTGTGTGGGTCGCCACGCTCATACGTGTGTGGTGAAATTAATCCGAGCCCGGCTCCCCACCGAGCCGGACTCACGAGCCAGACCCGTACGTGTATGGGCCGCCTTACAATTCTCTACTGGTGTGAGTGCGTTAAATTATCTTCCTCTTCAGAAAGAACTTCTAACACAACCATCTACAAATGACAGAATAATCATAATTCGAGTCTTCTAAGGCGTAGAATGTTATTTTTACAAAGATACAAGTAGACCTGCTGTGNCTTCCTCTTCAGAAAGAACTTCTAACACAACCATCTACAAATGACAAAATAATCAAATTCAAGTCTTCTAAGGCGTAGAATGTTATTTTTACAAAGACAGACCTGCTGAGTGCTGGTCACGGTAGCCGAGCGGTCTAAAGCATACACTGTCTTCGCTCGTTTCAACGCTGAGCTCGTGGGTTCGAATCTCACTCAAGGTATGGATGTTTTTGTGCGTTTATTCTGTGTTTGTGTTAGGTAACGACCTTGCGACGGGCTGATCCCCCGTCCAAGGAGTCCTACCGGCTGTGTATAGGATTAAGAAACTGAAAAAGCGGTTGTAGAGTCATAAATAGATAGATAGATAGATAGATAGATAGATAGATAGATATATGACGCCGGTTGAAAACTTCTGTTCGCTAAGATATGACGCCACGTAGTCTGGTGGGACTTAGCATCGTTTCGGAGAACTCACTGCTGTTAATACACTGAAGACAGGAATAGCAGATTCCTACAAAATACTGTAACGTGACCGCTGTGAGAATCTCAGATTTAAAGATACTAATGTATTTCTAAATCTCTTAAAAGCGACGTTCGGATTTAATCAACTTAATTGCCTACCGGCAAAGGGGATGCTCAGACTACAACAGACTATTCATTTAAATATATTTTTTTTCTGATATCATTTAACGCTTTGTTTTTAATAACAATTCGAAATAGCTTCAGTTCTGGAAGATAGCATTATTACACGCTGTGGACTTAAATGGGATAGAAGTTCTACAGAACAAAATATTAGCTTCAGTGAATATTAAGAGGACCGCCTCTGTGGTCTAGTGTTTAGAGTTCCTGGCTATAGATCCAGAGGTCCCGGATACGATTACAGGAGCTACCAGATATTCTGAGAAGTATGGAACGGGGTTCACTCAAACTCGTGAGGATAATTGAGGAACTGTTTAAAGGAAATTGCGGCTCCGGTGTAGAAAATCGAGATTAACGGCCGTGGGGATTCGTAGCGCTGACCACGCGACAACACTCTCTCCTCTAAAGTTGGAATTAACTTCGCCGATAAGCGGCAGTCGATCGGTCGGTATAGTTCACTTGCGGACTACAGGCCACGGATTTTGGTTTTTGTTTGTTTGTTTGTTTGATTGTTTGTGAATATTAACAGTAGCTGGTCGTGACAAAATATATTTTGTTGTACAAGAATACAAGTAGTGTGCGGCAGAGTCTGGCAAGAAGGCTACATGCTTCTACTTCATACAATTCGACATGTTTGAATCCCGTGAGACAGCCTGGAGAAAGAAAGGTAAGATTTTAAATATCACATTTACCAACGAAACTAACCACTTCAGGAGGACAACAATGTGATATATCTAGCAAATGATGGACACATAAAATATTAAATGAATATTTTGCCGATTTTTTAAGATCAATTTCGTGTGTTGCTTATCGGTGAAATGCACAACAGATTTCATAAGCAGAATATGAAATTCGCTTCGACATTCTAGATAAAATATGAAAACGGTCTACGCGGTCATAAATGTGAAATAAATTTAAATTTAAAATAAGCCCAAACTATACAGACATAGTTGCAATGAAGTTTCACATATCCGTAAAACTTCACCCAGGTAGAGTTGTCATTTCAAAAAACATGTCTGTGTATGAGTGTGTCCAGTTCTGATTATCTGGCCTCTTCCATTATTTATCCTCCATACACATACACATACAAACAGGACCATACTTTATGATTTGGACTTATTAGCAAAACCTTGCTTTGTGTATATGAATGCAAACAAGTGTCAGAAATGTACAATTTACAGCCGTGTAGGGGTTGGTCTGCGAACCATATTTCAGTTCGTATCCTACGCAGAAATTAAGCCCTGTTTCAACCATGGAATGGTTTTATCATAGTGTTACTTTTACACACCCCACTGGGAGCGGGGAAGAGACCACGAGAGACAATCCAAAATTATACCTAGGACCCCAAAACCATTTTCTTTGTGTTTGGACATACCACCCACAATAATCAAGGTTATTTCACATCCCTTGCGTGTCAAGTAGGTTGAAAAATGTACTATTTCTATGTAAATTCGCATTATCTGATTCTCCCTTTGTGTTTGTTAAGAAGAAAGCTAATTTCCCTCCTGAGAATTTATTTGCATTTAATTACGGTTTTAATATATTCGTGCAATGAAACATTTTTAATGTAACAAGGGTGAAAATTCTCTTGAGGTTTGGACGTAGAGGTAAATCAACTGTCTGTGAAGTTCGGGCTAGGAGCTGTTTGTAAAGTTATATATAAATCAGGTTAGCATGTCGTTTCCACAATTAAATGAACGCACGTTTACGTATGAATCTTCTCTAACCAGACTTCAAAAGCTATCTCAGAAGTATTAATGAAGCTGATATGTAAAAGAAATAAGTAAGTTTTCGCCAGCCTTACAACTGCCTGTTCAACTTCCGGTGCTGGACCCATATACGTGTATACTACTCCCAGCAGACCATTTCTTTCCTCAATATCAGTTGCTTTTCTTAACATCAGAAGTCACACAACTCTACTATGCATTGAGTGTAACAACAATTAGTATAATATTTATGTTCTTTAAATTATTAATCGATAATTCTTCAATGCGATAAAAAGAATATAAGCATAATTTCAAACACATTATTTCTAATACTCTACTTAATTCCAATCTTATGAAACTTAAAAGGATCGATTTCAACATAAATGTATGTTACTTTGTTTTCTGCCGCGCCATAGCTCGAACGGTTAGTCGCTGGCTTCCCACCGCGGCGGCCCGATTTCGAGCCTGGGTATGGTCAAGTGGTATTTATGGTGGTCTAAGCGGCCTCCGTAGTCTAGGGGTAACGTTCCCACCTCATGACTCAAGTTACGCGGGTTCAAACCCGGCGGAGGTCGTGGAATATTTAAGGGAGGAAAATTTCAGGGAACAAGTCCTCCGGGAGGGACTTTAAGCTGTGGGTCCCTTGTCGTAGCTTTACGGCATGTAAAAGAACCTCATGTCTCTAGGAGACTTCTGAGCCAAATTATAAAGGACATTTCCGCCCAACGATAGCCTCTAACGCCTCTGGTAGATGGGGGAAGCATCTAGATACCGCTGAGCCAGTAGAGGCCGAACTCGCTGGCTGAGTCGGGACTGATGACACGCACCAGTATCGGTAGGGTATAGAGAATGGGAGAATATCACAGGGGGACGTACAATAGACCACTGGTCGCGGTGCATGGGGAAACCCACCCCTCCAATAATAATAATAATAATAATAATAATATGGTGGTCTAAGTGGGGCTGGTGTAGGTTTCCTCTGAGTACTTCGGTTTCCCCTGCCAATCTTCATTGCACCAAATTCTCTATCATCATAATCACCCGGGGCAGGTACAATAGGCCAATCAGTGGCAGACATGCCGAGTGCACAAACTTGGACTCCACCCTCCCACCCAACTATGCGAATTAAAAAAAATACTTCCTTTTTAATTTTTCAAAATTTGCAATTGTAGATCTTGACAACCTACATATTTTAAATTACACTGATAATAAAAGTAAAGTTTCGAAACTTGTGGGGCCAAGTAATCTGTTACACTGCCTATGCTGTTGATGTAAATATACCAGTATATTACAAGAGGTTTTTTATTGAACATTCTGCGTCATAAAATAGAGTTTAACTAAATTCAGTGATTACGTTTTATGGAATGATATATCAGAATGAATGTTGTGTGGTGCATTTATAAGTACGTAGTAGAATGATATTTTGCCAGAATAAGACATTATACAATACTTACTGAAACGTATCAAATAGTTAGTCAGGGCAATTTATCCCGAGTAAGAATCGATTAATGTGTCTCCTGAATACAATTCAGGAAAGGTATTTTAATTTAATGCCACAAGGGAGTAATATTGTGTGACAAATTACGTAGGAAATATTCACTTATTTATATACGATGCTATTCCATCCTCTTCGTTTCAGAGAATGTGAACAGATGTATTCAAATATTAATGAGCATGAAAATATTGCTATTTCGCTAAATATCGCTTCCTATCTGGAAACCGAGGAAAGTATTATAAAATATGATTTAAATCCAAAAATTGTACTGAAGAATTTCAAATGAAAATACGTGTATCATTGATATTGCTTATGCCACTCTTTATATAATACGTAAGATACATGGGCACCCATAAATATACAGGACCATTACTAGAATATGAAGACATGTAGGAATAAGATAAAGTCCAAAATAAACAGTAATAACTTAACATAAAAAAATTAAAATTATTCATCTTTTGAAACTGAATTTTTTTTCATTATTCAAGCTTTTGAAGTTCGTCGAAAATCAATAAACGATATTTCTTTAATTGCCCACAATTTCAGACTGATCCACAAAATAAATATTTTATGACAGAAGTATAAAAAATCTGAATTTTTTTGAAAATTTAAAAATCTGTCAGTGTTATATAATTTAAAATTTGAATGGCATCAACAAATTTGAATTATCAAACATTTAATAAATAACACATATTTTGGAAAAATAAAACATTTACTATTTGTTCAAAGTCGAAATATTTCGAAAAGGTAAATAATTAAAAATTCGAAAACGTGAAAGTTTTAGAACTTATTTATTGTCAACAATTTCAAAGGTTCTGAAATTAAACAATTTCCTAAATTATAAAGAATCGTCAGTTTAAATAAGCAGAAAATTAGAAAATATTAAAAAAATATAAAATCACTGAAAGCGGTAGAATATTTCAAAATGTTAAATTGTTCAAAGCTATAAAAAATTTTAAATTTTCGAGAATTCATTATTTTTAAAATCTTTGGGATTTAAAAACAAACTGAAATATTATAAAGTTATGATAATGCCATGCTGTTTCTGTTAACACAGTAAGAGAAAATAATCTTATTACATAACAGACTTATGATACGTTTGTAATCAATATCATCAATATTTTAATCTTTTATATTAATGTAGCAGTCATGTTAGGGGGCACGCGATAGCATACTTGGTTGAGGCACTATGTTACAAGCTGGAAGGTCGCGGGTTCGATTCACGATGTCACTGAATATTTTTTTCAATTGATCTAATCCTTCCAGCCGCACTATGCTCCTGGGGTCGACTCAGCCTCTAACAGAAATGAGTACCAGGAATCTTCCTGGTGGATAAAGGGCGGCTGGGGCGTAAG
Organism: Cryptotermes secundus; assembly: GCF_002891405.2. Classification (NCBI taxonomy): domain Eukaryota; kingdom Metazoa; phylum Arthropoda; class Insecta; order Blattodea; family Kalotermitidae; genus Cryptotermes; species Cryptotermes secundus. The sequence goes on along the minus strand of NW_019721520.1, from coordinate 696,986 downwards.
GCTGACAACCTTACCTCCATCTGTGAGCCGACTGTGTAGAAAATGTGGGAGCCTCGAGGTCTCACAACCCTGTGGGTCTCCACGCCCTGTTACAGGGATATCTACCTTATAATATGGAGCAGCAGTGGTAACGTTTGTGAACGGAGAAGTTCATGGAGGTAGCCCTAGGCCCACTGGGGCTGTAGTGTCAAGGAAAGAATGTAGTAACGTTTCGGCCACGACGTTTGGTGCCAACGCTGCGATTATTTATCAAGAGTTAGTGCGTGAGTTCTGTGTCCTTCCTCACTTAACAAAATTTACATTCATACATAAAATAACCCTTCAAGATTCAATTAAGACTACATATGACTGCACAAATATGTACTACTAAAGACCATAGAGTACTGTTTTTTCTCCATTTCTGTACCATGTTGTAAAATCTCCAACGGATTTTGGTGTCTAATTTACGACCTTCGCTTCAGTCTTTCTGTTATAAACACCGGCGTGACCTCTCTTCCTCTCTTCCCTTCTCGTCCCTTACTACTCAGTTCGTTCTTCAGTAATTTATTGGTTTTTGCTTCGTTCAGCCTGCATGCAGGGTAATAAATCTTTACAGCAATTGTGTTGCGAGGGCATCCCGACGCTATTACGTCACTTGTATCCACGCCAGACGCATCCGACTGCCGGCAGAGACATACTCCCGGCCTCTACCGTATTGATCCCATTAGCGCCTCGCCTCTAGCTCACAGAATTGCATAAGATAAATAAGAGACAAAGTTCACATGCAGCTTTATTATGAACATGGGTCAGTAAGACTTTTTCAGTAGTGAACAGTGTATGCATCGAACCCCCTCCTTTTAATAGTCCTGCATCAAATTCTTCCTCTCTGACCTTGATAAGTTCAAAATACATTTTTAAGCAGGTTACAATCATACGAGTAGGATATCAAATCTAGGTCTAAAGTAATATACCAGAACAGATGGTATATTATGACGAAAATAAAATACCAGGTTAATAAAAATCGTGACGATTGGCCTACGTACAAAATGTGCCAACTGTATCCGGTGTACGACATACGTAGGTCAAAATAAATCTTGAAAAATTACAGGGTGACTTGAACAAAGAGGATCCTCTTGAAAAGAAAAGTCGAACACATCAGGAAATTCCTTCAAAGACAAATTCTCCGTTCTTTATGGAAATGATGATATGAGTAGATGATCACGAATTTAAATCGGGAACGATGAGGAATAAAATCACTGACTTCTATTCGAAATGTTCTGAAAAACTACGTAGACCACCAAGCAGGAAAACAGATCCGAACGATGACCTTCTGAATACGTGTCACAGAATGGTCAGATACACAGTAATTACATGCAGAGGAGACATTATGAAAACCATCCCTTTCCTTACATATTTAATAATATTGTTAAATTCGCATGATGGGGACTCACAAAATGCACTGATATTATCAGTTACGGGGCTGGAACGAGAATCGAACTGGGTACTCCTCTATGACAGTGAAGACGATCGAAACTTGGCATAATATCGCTAAAATGCACCGTATAAATGACTGTAGAGTGCAGAATTCTTCTAGAGAAGCTGATAGTCATGCAACGGGAAATCCCCACTGTTTTTTATATAAAGCCATCAGATTCACAGTCGTACTCAAATGTCCCTGCCACTGAACCCTACAACAAGCGAGCTGAATCCAATCAATATTCTGATAACATTTTATCTAGGATAAACCGTGATGTTAGTCATTCATCTATGAGTACGTTATCACAAGAAAACTCATCACGCAACCTGTACACCAGGCAACCAATTATTCTTGATGTGATCATCTTAATAAAATTTGATGGCAAGTAAAAATCTTGCAGCTCCTCGTACAATTCTTCCTGCTACTTCTCTTTGTGATTACCTGTTCACATAGAGAGCTAGAGTATTGTGGTTGCATAAATCAAGAGGGAATGAAGATAAATGTACGTTTCTTCGATCTATCCGACTTTGCAACTCACTACGAGATTGCAATATTTAAATACTAAATGTTTACATTAGCAAATATTCTTCAAAAACTAAAAAAAAACACACACACACACAAACGAAAATATTTTATAGAATTAATCCTGCTTATTAATATATGGTAAATTATTTTTGAGAAATCAGACAAAATCTGACACTCAAAGCTATGGTTTAATCGTCAGAATACAAGTGTGTTTCAAGCATCTCCGCTTTCCAACCATTAGATTCGCGAAAACCATTGGTAGAGACGAGATATTATTGCCCCTCTGTGACTGTTGATCACATTTACTACTTACTTATGTAGCTGAGTCCTTCTTGAGGAGAAGCCAAATCTGCAACTAATCAAGAATTTCCCAGCATTTTATGGAACTCGAAGGTTCATTACCGTCTTCAAAAGAGTCCTCCACTGGTCCCTATCCTGCGTCAGATCAATCCAATCCATACCAACCCATTCTATCTCTCTAAGATCCATTTTATTATTGTTCACCCTCTTACGCCTTGGTCTTTCCAGTGGTCTCTTTCCTTCTGGATTTCCCACCAATATCCTACAATCATTCCTCTTCTGCCACATTCGTGCTATATGCCCCGCCCACCTCATTCTCCTTGACTTGATCTTTCTAATTATATTTGGAGAAGAGTATAAGTTACGAAGCTCCTCATTATGCAGTTTTCTCCAACCTCCTGTCACTTCATCTCTCTTCGGTCCAAATGTTCTCCTCAACGCCCTGTTCTTAAACACTCTCAGTCTATGTTCCTCCGTTAATGTCAGAGACAAAGTTTCACACCCATAAAGAACCACAAGCAAAATTATATTTCTGTATATTCTAATTTTTATGTTTTTGGAGAGCAGACGAGAAGATAAAATGTTCTCGACTGAATGGTAGCAAGCATTTCCTGAGTTCAATCTCCTCTAAATTTCCTCGTCAATCGGGTTTTGATTTGTTATCGTCGTTCCCAAATATCTAAACTATGCCACGTTTTCAAAACCCCTGTTTCCTAACGTTATGTCATGATTTTACCCTGCATTTTGGTGACGAGACAGCAACATGTTTATCGCATAGCAGTAAGAAAAATATTAAAACACATCTTTGTAACGGATTCTTTCGCACTGCAAAAGCATGTGTACCTGACGAGAACAAACAATACTGCCAGCTAAGAAGGGAACACACATCATAAGACACGGTTTACACAGAAAATAAGAAAAACGACCCCATAGTGAATAAACCACACGTAAATTTTAATTAAGACACATAAGATGAATAATCTTAACTAGTTTTAGTGAGTGTAAATTTATTATAGTTGACAAATACGCACTTTTTAAATACTTTTTAAATGGTGTTGTAAAGACATATGAGGGCAAGCAATGCAATAGATTAACGTAATTAGGGCACCTGATGATGGCACTATGTTGCCGAAACATGTCGTGAAGTAACAGATGAAATTGAGTGCACTACAAGACGGCCACTGTATACATATCATGAAAGTAATGCTTTATTATATTCAGTTAGAAGCGTTCGGAATGCTCAGATGAACAGATCAGGAATAGGCAGGATGTCAGAGTGTGCTTCATTCGGATGTGAATGAACTGTACACTTCAACTGATGAAACGCGATGATTGTGTTCTCGCAACGTGAATTAACTCTCAGATATCCCTATATCATTTTGCTAAATTTAACTGTCGGAAATACGTAATATTTCACTGTTTATTAAACTAATTTCCGTCAATTATTTCTACATGTATCGAAAAGTTATTTTGTTTATTGGCTTTGTTATTTTCAATCATTAAAAATATTTTCGAGGTAAGGTAATGGAGTCACTTGTTTAGAATCAAATGACAGCGAAACTATACAATAAAAACTTGTAAACCATCCTCGAAAAATTATACAGTTCTTTATTATAATAAATTTTCGTGTACGTTATCCATTACCATTATAATCTATTCTTTTATTAAATAATTTTTTATGCTTTCAAATCAAATTCTTTTGCAAGAATACTGAAACTATTTTCAAACTAAATTACAAGCACAGAAAATATTGCATTTAATGACTGCATTACCTCCACAGAACCTTTGATACCATCATGTCAGTATGAATGATCTGACGGCTGACTGCAAATTATGGACAAAAGAAGAATTAAGTGGTGAACACATGTATATGTAGTCTGCTCATCGTAAAAGTGGAGCATGGGACTCACATAGAGCATTTCCTGGATTAACTTGCATTAACTAGTAAAGACAACACCACACGCTGTGGAGGAAGCACACACAAACCATGAGCATATGGAAGTCAGAAACTGAAAGTAGACCACGAACGTGAGGGACAACCTGCCGCGAAAAACACCTTGATACATTTACGAAAATGACGACACCCCGGGTGAGGTGAAATAATATGCAACAGAAATTTTAAAGGATTTTATCTCGATTTACTTAAAAAGAAGGCTACAGCGTGTGATTTTAACACGAATTGAAACAGTGTAGCAGTTTTTAACACAGTTTTAGCAAAATACTCGTATCTGTAACATAAAAACTCCTGAAGATGGCCTTTTGAGGCCGAAACATATAGTGTTGAAGTGTAGACTGTAAAAGTGTTGCAATTTTGACGGAGGATAAACAATGGACGCTAACTTGAACATCAATCATTTATTATTATTATTATTTTTTTTTTTCTTGACCTCGGCACTAGTTGGAGGTGAATGGTCAGTTTCACGACCCGGCCGCTTTACTCCGGTGGTAGAACCCTCGGTATCCATTACACAGGAGGCTGGGTGAACCCCAGAACCGGTCTGGACGACATGGAAGTGTGAAAATTCTTGACCTCACTGGGACTTGAACTCCGACACCTCAGTCGTCCTTCCCGTGACCAATCGCTATACAGACTGAGATATTCCGGCTCAACCCTTGAACCTACCTATGAAAACAATATTAAGCTACGGTCGGCCTTTCTGTGCAATAAACTCGACCCATACAAGTGATAAAAAAAACGTGATTAAGGAAATTCAATAAAATGAAAAGAAATTCATTAAATATAAATTTTCGAACGCTGCATTCTTGGCTGGTAAAGTTTTACAAGCAGATATATTCACCTTCTTTCAAACACGTGCTTCTTGTAAAATGGTGTATAATTCTTAAACTCTTAAGTATGTTTCGTCATAGGTCTCCGCTCACATACATAAATACATCCATATTGTTGTGCATATGTATGATTATCGACGGAGTTTGAACTAGAGATTAGATTTATTGGTCATTTTAACACGCGACTCCTAACTACAAGTAATTATGAAACTATCGCTAATCTCCATATTTCACAAACCACCACAGTATATCCTAAGACTTTTCAGTCTGCTGCGTCTTCACCAGTCGTTCCCTATTAACGGCTCCTAACAGTGGAGATTTTTCACCTTCCGCGCTCACTTCATCATTGTCCGGCGAATATCCCACAACTCTACTGAGTCCTCTGTTCAGAGATTCCCTTACAACTCTCTCTAATCTTGCTCGAATTATCCTCCTTATAACATCTCGGATCGGACCGCTTAGAAAACATTGTTCATTATTTTACTCCAGTCATTTCGATGAAATATATATGTTTGCGAAGGCGTTACACAGTAAAGGCTGCGCGTTTACTTGCTTTTTAAGACTCTACTGCCTAGCAACGGATGTTGTTTCGTTGTTTTCTTCTTCGAGGTCGTTACCAAATAACTGGTCTACACGCTATAATATACTGTCCGTCCGTACCATCCTACGTACTGTGCATGTCTAAAATACTGCAGCACTGGTTAGTCAATATACACTAGTTTTTACCATCATGGAGTTCCTTTTCATTCATAAATTGACTATAATATACTGCTCGGTACTAAAACAGTGTGATCAGTATCGGACGTTAAATGCGGATCACAGCTACAAGCCAGAACGGCATTTCAGCCTCTTGTGCACAGCGCCACCGCCGCAGAGCTAATCTATAAACAATTACTGCAGTACAGAACTTTAGTCCGTTTACATCACCGCAGCATGGCGGCAAAGCACATGTCAGACACATTTCGGGTTATCATACTGCTACGTTCTTTCTACAGAATCGTCAGATAAGGGCGAATTGTGGGAAAGTTGCGTTTACATGGCCGCTGATGTCAACTCCGTAACTGCTCAACGGATTTAGACAAAAATTCGTATAGACAGTTTACACCAAAATTTCTTTCTGGAATATAATTTTAGTGCATATCGGGAAGATATAATCTTAAATATGATGCTGTAATTTAAAGTCATTATTGTTTTCCTTATAGCACAGCAACTGGTACATCACGCAATATACTGGCATTATTAAGAAATGGAAATTTGTATTTAAAGTTGAAGAATTATATTTTCTGGGATATAACGCCGTGTAGTCCGTTGAATGTCAACATAGAATTGTTTTCTATGTACTGAATATTTAGCAGAATGACCTAAAATAACTTTTGTGCGTAAGAAAAATATAATTAATTTTTCTCCTTCCTACTCAGAGTTGAATCCCTGACTAAAAAGTAAGATTATTATAATATACCTTTACTTGCATGTACCACTCATTTTAGAGGCAAGGCAGATCAGTCCTAAATATAGAATAATTAGGTTCGCAGTGTATAATGGAAATTCTCTATAGAACTCGTGCCAGTAACACTGAGACAGTTACAGCCTCTCCACTGATACTTCAGAGATTCAAACCGGGTCTTTGCTCTGACAAGCTGGTGTAACGCCTAACGAGGCATCGCGCTAGCAATCTGCTCCGGTAATGTCGGCAATATGTTCTACTCAGGAGACCAGGACCTAACGTTGCGGAGCGCTGAGCGACCTAAAAGAATGACGATAGAGGCGAATGATTTTAAGAGCACAACACAGAAAGCAGCTCGAATCCGTATGGCATGACAATTGAAACACGTAAGTGTATTACGGTTTAATTTGAAATTCCTTTGATTAGAAAAATCCTAAGATTCTAAAGGTAGCTGAATTTTTTGGCGTTCTAATTTCCTAAAGAAAGGGTATATACCGGGTACTTATCGATTGTACAAGTAGATTCTAAGACTCTTAATTCTCCAATTCAGGGAATCTGACAATATTGTAAACTACATGCCCACACTGTAGCGTAGTTGGTTGAGGCACTATGCTATAAGATAGAAGGTCGCGGGATCGAATCCGGATGAAGTGAATTTTTTTCAATTGACCTAATCTTTCCAGCCGCACTATGGCCCTGGGGTCGATTCAGTCTCTAACAGAAATGAGTACCAGGAATATTCCTGAGGGTAAAGGGCGGCCGGTGCGTAAGGCTGACAACCTGACCGCCATCTGTGAGCCGATATTATGAAAAATGTGGCATCCTCAACGTCTCACAACCCTATGGGCCTTCACGGCCTGTTACAGGGATACCGTTACTTACTTTTTACTTACACTGCTATTATATAATGTCGTGACCTAGGCTGAGAGGCCATACTTCACCAAGGAAAAGTCATGTTGTACTTGCCTCTGATATGGCTATATAGGAAGCATTGTCTTACTTAACTGTTATAATACTCACTACGTGTGCCCGAGGCATTTTGATCATTTTCGTAACAATCTTATTTTTTACGACATGAGTTTTCAGCCACACGCTCAACCCCCAAACTGGACCCTTTTGGGCTATCCGCGACTGCTTATTCAATAAATTCGCTGCTTCCCTCCATCCGCAACATGAGGACTCGCCATGCCGTGGTGACAAGGGACCCACCTAACATAGTAATGAAATTTAGGGTTCCAAAAAATGTTGGGAAGTTGAGTAGCTGCACAATTGGCGGTTTCTGAAGAAGAGCTGAACTCCATGAGTGAGTGAGTGTTACGTGTGTGCTTCGATTTGTCGGGATATACAGAAATCGCTAATCATCAACTTCTAACGTACTATTCTGAGACCTGTTTGTTTTCTGCCGATTGTGTACAATATATAAACCGTGTGACACCGGGATATCTCAATCGGTATATGGACGGGCTAGGGGCTCGAATGCCGGAGTTTCGACTCCCTGCAGTAGCAAGTGATTTTTCTTTACTCCGCTGTGTCCAGACCAGCACTGGGACTCATCAATACTCGTATTCGATGGATACCAATGGCTCTTTCTCAGGGATAAAGCGACCGAAGCGTGGAGCTGACCAATCACCTCCATATAGTGTAGAGGTGAAGAAGGATAGAGCTAAACTTTCATTCCCCCACACATCTTCATGGTGTGGTACATAACTGATTAAGCACAGGGACAATTTTACCTGGTCCGTTTTGTACAAAACCATACACGTGTACGTATATGCTGTTTATATTACCGTTAAATAATTAATACTAATGACGTTTCTTTAAAATTTCATCTTACTGCATTGTTAAAAGTCGATAACAATGAACGTGTTCCGTAATTCATAGAGAATCATATTCTTCCCAGTAAAACCAAGGCGAGTTTGAGGATTTGAAGACGTGATTTCCAGCGCTGTGCATCGAACGCCTGCAGCAAAATCCTATTTCAATATAATGCCTGTGCTATTCGTATAACTTTAGAAGCTTTCGAGAATATCAGAATAGCAATGAATTATGCATTATGAGGGACCATGATGTTGTAAAGTTACAAACAGTTCAGTCGAAAATTCAGCAGAAAAAGAAATGTGTAATTGCTCCGTGGAGACGAGACTGCACATAAGGATGCATTTCGCATCCTAGGACGAAGAACTGGGTCAAACGAAATATCTTTCTGCAAATGGGCAATAAATATGTGGGGAAGTTTTTAAAATTTAATTTTCGGAGAAGTTGTAATACTTATCTTACGGTTATACATCCCAGTAAATTTATACTTTCCTCACAAAATTCTACACTGAGTAACACTTTGTGTATCACCAAGAAACCGGTAGATTCGAGTGTCAATACAAATGCATGCTTTAACATATGAAGGAGATTCAATGGGTAATTGTATCTACACATCCTTAACCTCGCGTCGCTTAATTATCAATAAAAGAGTAGATTTTTCTTGCACAACGACAATGAACACTAAAAAAGTATAAGCGATAAATCGTCCTCAAGCCCTGCTAGTTTTTACTTCATTGCTCTTCTCTTTCGTCGTGCAGTGCTGGAATTAAGGAAAATGCTTAGATATCTCCCTAAATGCTTCTTATCAGACTGTGTGTTTGTCTATACATGCAGCTATTCTCCATCTTACGTGAGTTTCGTGTTAACGCTATTTCATACGATATTTTTAACTTATTTTCCTCAGTCAAGGCTAACATCCTAGTAATTTGTCTCAAGCGAAAAGAATAGAATTCGTAAATTTTTAAAACGAATGATACAAAAGTAGTTACTTTTTAAAGTAACAAAAAAAACTGCCTCCAATATCAGGCCGTTCATAGCAAATATCATATAAATTTCTCATGTATTTTAATATTTGGAAGAGCATTACAAATAATCAACTATTGCAGACTGAGAAAATCAAGACAGAGGTGCATTTAGAACCAGCAATAACAGCAAAATAAATGTATACTTTGTGACAGTATGTCAGTGGTTGTAAAAAGAATGAATGATTGGCTGAGTTGGTGATTAAACGGATGGAAGAGTAACCAGGTATTTAAATGAGATGTATAAGCGAGAGAGAAAGTTGGATGAGTGATATGTTGAAAAAGGCTGTATAGGCCACTAGGTGTTACCTGATGATTAGGAGAGTCAGGCAGGTCAAATTGTGAGCGGAGTGTGGAGGATCAATACCTGAGTGTGTACGTGAAAAGTGGATGGCTCAGTTAGTGAGTAGAGGGTAAATGGGTCAGAGAGATTTCGACTGGGTGCACGAGTGGGTGATGGAGATGTTAGTGAGGGAGTAAGCGAATGACAAGAGAATAAAATGTGAGTCAAAGGGAGAGTGAATTGTGGACGAGCCAAATAATGGGCAAATATAAAAGTGGAAGTTAGTTAGCACAAAGAATGAGTAGTGGGTCAGTGGATGAAGAAGTAGGGAAATTCCTCAGTGCCAGAACCTTGAATGTGTGAAGGAAATAAACCTGAACAACATAAAATATAAATCTGAAAATCTTCGTTGATCTCAGGATGAATATAAACCGATGAAAAATTATCTGATCAACTAAACAGCGCCTGAGAAATGCAGGTAAAATTATGAGACCATCTTCAATGACACCAACAACTGCTAAGATCCACACAATCCTCTAGTATAGCCACAAAACAGTTTCTGCTATAGACATGAGTTAACATCCTTTTTGTCTGTCAAGTCAGCTAACTTCAAAGAACGGATAGTTAACTCAGTTTTAAACATTTCAAATGTACTCGGTTATTAGTATGAGTGATTTAATTTAATAATGAAATAAAGAAAGAAGTATATGTTGCTGTCTCCTCACTAAAATGGGGGGCAAAATCATGATATAAAGATAGGAAACAGACGTCTGGAAAATGTGGCACAGTTCAGATATTGGGAAACGACAATAACAAATCAAAACTTGATTCAGGAGGAAATTAAGAGGATATTTAACTCGGGTAATGCTTGCTACCATTCAGTCCAGAACTTTTGTCTTCTCGTCTGTTGTCCAAAAACATAAAAATTAGAATATACAAAACTATAATTTTGGACCGGATTAAGTGACAGGAGGTTGGAGAAAACTGCATAATGAGGAGCTTCATAACTTGTACTCTTCCCCAAGTATAATTATGTAGAATGATCAAGTCAAAGAGGATGAGGTGGACAGGGCATGTAGCACGAATGGGGAGAAGATGAATGCGTATAGGATATTTGTGGGAAAGCCAGAAGGAAAGAGACCACTGGGAAGACCAAGACATAGGTGGGTGGACAATATTCAAATGGCTCTTAAGAGAGATAGGATGGGATGGATTAGATTGATCTGACTCAGGATAGGGCCCAGTAGAAGGCTCTTGTGAACACGGTAATGAACCTTCGAGTTCTATAAAATCCTGGGAAATTCTTGAGTAGCTGCAGATTTGACTTCTCCTCAAGAAGGGGCCAGCTCTATAAGTAAGTAAGTAAGTAAGTAAGTAAGTAAGTAAGTAAGTAAGTAAGTAAGTAAAGAAATAAATTTAGTATTTCCAATAAATATTAATAATTTATCACGTAAAATTACAAACTTCTACAGTCATGTGGTAATTAAATGAACTTAATTTCTAAACATGTTAACTGAGCTTTCATGCAATTGTTAACACCTAATAAGGGCTAAGACTGGACTAGTGAATGGCATTTGTATCAGCAGACAAACTTGTACTGGATGAGCAGGTGATCTAATTTTTATAAGAATTTATAACTGATAATTATTTTAATTCCTTAGTTTGTCTCCAGGGGCAGAGATTAAATTATAAATTCTAAAGGCTAAATATCAGAACAGTAAAATTAATGAAGATTAAAATAGTACAATTTCAGTTATCATTAATTAGTAAGATCATAAGGCCTCCAGTTTGAATTTGTTGTACTATTCGTTCTCCCTTGTTACTGAATTACTTACTGTTCTATTTAATTTCACCCTACTCACATTCAATAAAAAAACATGTTGATAACAAGGAATAATTTATGAATATTTGTACCTCGAAATCGAATTTAATTAAATTTTACTGTACAAAAATTGTTGCATTGTAGACAACATAACCTCCAAAATGACCCAGAATTATAGTTTTATCTCATTTTACTAGATCTAACGACAAAATTTTAATGTTACTTAGAAACTGGTGTAATGAAAAGCGAATCAGTGTAAGATATTCGCATCGAATTTCGATGGAATAGTGGAATACATGGAAAATTCCTTTTATAACCTTAACTAAAATGATATTTATTTTGGATTCAATGTGGGAATACTTTGGAATTAATTGATAATTTTATGGTAATTACACATACTGAATTCTAACAAATTCTCTGAAACGATTTAAGTGGTAAATAGAAAAGCTCATTCATGGTCTCATGTAATCCTGGCTTTCTTACATGTCAGTGTCAATGAAGACCGGAATCGTATAACAGTGTTTCGTAAAATCCTCATATTAAAAACAAATATGTCAAACGGTTTATATGGCACATAGAAAAAATATAATTTATGGTCTGATGTAAACGGGGCTTTATTGCGGATTATTGTGGCTGAAAATATGATTTATAAATCAACTACAAGCCTAAGTGGCTCTTGTCAAATTTTAATAAAGTTTATCGAGTGATAATTGGTAGGTAGCTGGAGAAGTAGTATTATGGCCTCACATAAATCAGGTTTAATTCGGATTAATGTGTCTAATAAACGAAATTACCCCACTAATCTTGGTGAAAATCTCCCCCACACTGCTTTTTAAGAAAGTGTAATATGTGGCCTTAATGACGAAAGAGACGCGATCTCTGTAAAAGGCGTCCTTTTTTTATTTTCTCAGAAAACCCTCAAAAACATTAAAGTATTTAAAATCACTAAGAAGTAAAGTATGTAACTTAACCTAGTAACTTACATCTGTTGCTTCACATATTCTGCAAGCACGGAATGAAATAGAGATGTGTGATCTGCAGCTTTTCTCACGTATTGCAATATCACAATATTCACCAGATATCTAATCTTCCAGTTAGAATAACGAACACAAACAACCACCAACGCTGTACACTCACATAGCACCAATTACACATGTAATTACCAAGACACGTGTACGAACTAAGGCAAGCTAGCATATACACCGAACAAGCAAGCGCCTAATGCCACTAATTACTAATCATAAATATTTACTTAACTGTAATTTCTTACTAATTTTATAACAAATTACACCCACGAGAAACAACAACCTTTACGACACAGCACACGCAACGCACTCGCATGGCGAATGACTATCGTCTTTGGTTGGCAAAGTGCAAGAGAACAAGAAGACCAGTGTTACAAGTGCAACATGACCCATGGCCTAGCTGCAGGAGCCGTGATGGGATCAGTCACTTGCTGATCTAAGTGTAAAGTGGTGCATCGTTTACTGACGCTGCAATTTCCAAGGTCCTTGTTCTGGTTTAATATTCACTTTCATCACACTGTAAGTACTTGCTTGAGAAATAAGCTGAAATGCTTTGTAGATTTATGAATATTTGTAATTCGTTAAAATGTTTATAACCTATAAACTAAGAGAATTTTCTGCACTACTGTCTAGACATGAATAGGTAAACAGGAGAATATGACGTTTTAGTGTACTATGTACACGTATCACAAGTCTTTATTCACATTTGATTTATTTAACGATGCTGTATATATATCAGACTAAATAATATCGATTGATACGATGCCAATGAATAATATTTCTGAACTGAGGCAAAAGAAAACTACCGTGGTCTTAATCTTAGGAGGATTTTCCAGAGTTGCCTGACAGGAATGAGTAAAAACCGAGGGAATTGAAGCATACTTGATGCCCCGGCCAAGAGTCGAACCAGGTACCTCCCGTGTAGTTAACCGTTTGAGCGACTTCCTCAATATTTACTTCATATTTATGGTTTTATATTAATTTATTAGTTGTTAATCTTCTACTGCTGTTATTAACTGATTCTGGATTCCTGATTTCAATAACTGCTAATTGTATGGTTTATTTATTAATTTATTTTATGTGTTTCAACTTTTCTGTTTTTCTCTGAATTTTTATGTGCATATTTATTGTTTAATAATAATGTATTATGTATTATATTTTAACACAGTATTTACATTTGCTACTTTGTAATTACTAGTCTTTTCCTTTTATTTATGTCTTTGTTAAGATGTTTCTGCAGACTTGCAGGCACATGCCCCTTTTCCCTTGCTTATTATGATGAATTGTTTGCATGACTGTGTTTCAGGTTCATCTGTATACTATTTATTTTTATATTTATTAGTTTTGCGTTAGTTTTTGTTGCCTACACGTTTATAAATTCATTTCTTGAATATGTATTTTTTTAGTTATATTATGTCCCTTTATTTATTTATTTATTTAACCTATATTTATTGTCATTATAATCGGTATATTCATTTGTTTTTATTCATTATTTATTTGACTTTCTAATTGTAATAACAGACCGAAATAATATTCGTACTTGAATTACTGATAAATTGAAATATAAAAGATATTTAGACCTGCAATTTTGTTCAGAAACTCGACTTTGGCCCCACGGAAACCTAACCAGTAGTATCTATAACATTGTAATAGCACATGCTTTCATACATCTGTTTCTAGATCTAATCAATCCAATATCAAATTAATAAAATGTGTGCTTCTCCGTAGACGTTTGCTGTACAGTGCATCATGAATTTTCATTTCTGATTTAGATCACTGATACATGGGCTATATATACTACTGATAATCCATTGAAACACAAAGTTCCTAAAAAAATAAAGGGTTCATTTACTGCATAAAGAAGCCACTCTGCCACTCCATTGCAAGTATCAGTGTGTAAATGGTTTTCAGGGATATAATTGCTGTTCAGTCAAAGAATCGGCCCCAAACTCATAAATGCAATCTATGGGTAAAACGCAGGTTTTATGCTTCTATAGCATTTGGTTTATACAGCTATGTAAGTACTAGGCCGCACCATAGCTCAAGCGGTTAGTCCCTGGCTTCCCACCGCAGCGGCCCGAGTTCGAGCCGGGGTCTTGTTAAGTGGGATTTGTGGTGGACAAAGTGGCCGAGGGGCAGGTGAAAACCGAGTACTTCGGTTTCCCCTGCCAATGTTCATCCCACAAAATTCTCCATCATCATAATCACCCAGGGCTGGTACAATAGGCCTATCAGTGGCCGCCGTACCGAGTGGACCCAGCTGGACTCCATCTCCCAATATGCGAATTTAATATCCATGTACTTTAAAGGAATTAACAGACTCGTCTGTGAAGCGTGAAGCTGTGTTCTTTCGGATATCACTACAAACAGTTCTTTTTTGTTTTTATGTTCATAATACACATATTTTCGCACACGATTTTTTTTGGGGGGGGGGGGTGACTTCAACTAACATAATTTTTTCCCCCCAAATTTGAAAACATAATTGATTACTCTGTATGAGTGAAATTCGTATGATTATTTGCCAGATATATCATATTCAAACTTTGTTATTTTGTTGAGCCAGTTCAGAGGTTTGTTTATTTTCACAGTTACGCTAAATCGCTTCATGAAACTTACACACGTTAACCTTTAATTCCTGTATTAAGTTTCAGAAAAGGACATAGTGTAAAATAAAATTTCCTTCTCTGTGTATAGTAAATATCTCAGTTAACGGGTGTGGAACGTGTACGAAATAAAAGCCCTTTCAAAAAACACTGTCGTAACTTCCGCATTGCCAGTGTCTTGTTGATACAGTACTTTGTATGTTGTTCTTTACTGCCAACTTAGAATCTTAATTTATTACAACGCTTGAAAGTTACGATTGTCGTGAGACTTAGATACGTCAAGCAGGCAACCGAAAAATGCATGTAAATGTAAGTTTAAATAACACAAGTTACTGAAACCGATAGGCGAATCAGCAGTACAAGGAAAATAGAATGAAATAAATTTCCAAAAATTTCTTACTCATTTGATATTACAAAACAGCGATTAGCACATCAGAGCATTGAATACATCTTAATTTATGGCAGAAACTTAGAAATGAAAATTTTAGCTATGTCCTCTTTTCTTCCTCAGAGGATTCCTGGGGGAGCGGAATTTTAAGAAATGAAAGGGTGAAAAGAGGAGCATGATTCTATTTCTTTTTTCTTTTTGGTGCCTCGTCGCATTTTCAACTCACTTCTTGCTCTCATTTTTCCTCGACTTCTTCTGAACTTTAATTTCCTCATGGCGTTCAATTATTCACGGCCATACTTAATTCTCCCCTTATCCGTCGTCTTCTCCTCTCCCCTTCGCCCTACCCCCGCTTTCTTCATCCCTTGGCTGTCAACCATCATCTAGTCTAATTCTCATCAGTTTTAATTCCAAGACAATTTTATCGTTGAAAAATTCTTCAACTGCTTTATTCTTTCGTAGACTATTTTCTCTCCTTTGTTCCAAGTTCATCGCTCGTTACCATCTCCATTATACAATGCGCTTTATAGAGGAAATCCCTACGTACATTGTTGGGTTTAAAGGTTCTTATAATATTACATTTTTTAATATTCTATTCCTCTTCTCCCTCCTGCAAACAAGTAGTGCTTCCGTTCTTCTCACATTTACATTGCCGAAGGACATGTAAATTTATCTAAATACAAAGTAATTACCAAGAGGAATCTTCTTTGTGACTAACGTTGTAAGTACATTAACGCATCTTCTCAGAGACAGTAATTGTTTTGGTATGTGCCTTCCTATTACAATTACGAGCAATACTAATACGACAGTGAGAGGAGTCATAGGCCCTTGCTTTAGTGAGCTTACGAATACAAGATTCATCAGTACATGCCACAGATACAGATGTAGAAACAATAACTGTAGCCACAATTATGACCGGAAGGTTCAGCACCACCGAATGCGAGAGCCAGGAACTTGACCGTTCTATGAACTCAGTACATCTCACTGAATACTCAAGTGTAGTTTCACAGAAGTTTGTCGAACCGTCTTCATGTGTTAAGAGTAATTTAGGCTTTCACGACTGTTACAAAGAGATCGCTCCAGAATTGTCCCAGTTTTTACCTTCAGCTTGGCCTGCTTTCGGGTACGGAAACACATATATCAGACGTCTGCCGTTTGTTACGGCGACGCCTTATGATGAGCATCGGAGGATAATGAGAAGCTTTCTTCTAGCTTCGTAGTTTTCCAACTTCTTCTCTTTGCTCCAAACTTCTTCCCTGTGCACACATAACCTCCAACTTCGGATGGAAGCAAAACCAAGAGCTCTTTTTCTTCCTCCCTTAATATTATGAGTGTCAGAGACTTATGAGAGTGTACTGTCTACGAAGCGAAGTTAAACAAAGTTGGAAAGGCGCAGTATGCCATGAGGTTGACTGGCTACCGGAGTGCTGATTGGAATTTACTCTGTAAAACAGTGGTTCTAGTCCAGTTTAGTGGAGCGTTCCAAAGTCTAGATGATTACCTTGACTTGCTACAACATACAAGACCTTCAGATGGATTTTTGGGTACTCTTTTTGACGCCATTTTCAATGAAAAATATGTATCAATGGTGTGAGTTTATGGTTGTGAATATCAGAACGAAAATATATAGGAAGAAGCAACCGAAGGCCATTTCGCAGACTGAAAATGAAAGCACGATCAAAATTGTGAGCAACATCCCCCCCCCCAAAAAAAATCGAATTAAGATGCGTCGTCAATGTATTTCAGAGGCGTAATCAGACACAATGTGTAATGGTTCAGTGATCAGCACTCCCATTTCTTAACCGGGAAGCCTCCAAAGCTGGCTCTCATCCATTTCTCGTAACAGTTCCTCCTTTGTGGGTCTGTACTACTAAGTTATAACACCCCACAATCGCTTGATCTTACATTCCCCTTATTTAATATTTACAAGTCCTCCAATTCATCTTGCGCAAGTAGAGAAATATCTCAAAATAAACCAAGGAACAGTGGGCTAAGCTGCTTATTGCGCAAGATAGACCCTACAGATATGTTATATTGCAGGGTGTGGTACGTCGCTTAGAACTGAGCAACAACCACGTATTTCGTGACATTTCCGATATAACTTTATACAGAACATCATATGGGCCTGCATCAGGAGATCTATGCATTGTGACCAGGGCTTACGTTTATGTGTTTCGTACGACTCCTACAGTAAATCCTATTATCCTAAATAGCATTAACCGTCTGGTCCTCTTAGTAGAGACAGTGCAATTTGTCTAAGGTAGAACAGCATTTATGAATGCTATTTAGAAGGACTTACTGCTTCAGATATTGAAAGAAATTTGCATCATATGCAGAATGTTTGAATGAAAGGTATCCAAAATAAAATAGTTATATCTCAGAAAGCTTTTATTATACATATTTATGGGTTACACCATTACAAAGGGAAACTATCAAAGTTTTTTTTTTTCTGAGTATATAACTCTGTCAATAAATTTCCACGTGGACTCACTTGGTGGCACGGCAAATATCCATACGACCCAGCATGTTTAGTGTTACCATAGCCACAGCGTCCCCTATGTGGGCCTTCAGGTGTTATACGTCGTTGATCTTAACCTGGTAGACAATGTTCTTCACATAACTCCACAAGACAAAATTAAGTGGGGTTAAACCTGGCGACCTAGAAGGCCAAGCGATTGATCCTCTTATGCCAATCTACCTCCCAGCCATCTCTCTGTCCAAGTGATTCCTAACATGGTGGCAGAAATGTGGCGGCGCATGCGCGTAAGCCGGGCATGGTATAAAGGTTATAGGGTTTTCCTTTCCTATGACATAAACCGGATGCGTGCATGATAATTACTTTCTGAGATATACATTTTTTATTTTGGATACCTTTCATCCCGACATGCAATATTTTCAGTATCTGTAACATTGCAATGTCCTGCTCTAAGCGATGATATATATGTTCATCCCTTCGTAAAATTCTAGAGGCTGCCATGTTATTACTATTCACGATAGTGACTTAAGAAAATGTGCAAAAATGATGTCACCTCTACTTGCATGATTTATTGCCAAATTTAAATGAAATACATAAAATGTATTGAGAAGTAGAGAGCTTATACGATACATAATCTTTTTTCTTCTTCTCATTTATTGACAAGCAAAGTGTAGAATCTCTAAGTCAGTGTGCTGATTGGTGTACAATATAATAACTATTTGTAAGATCTGAGGCTTTCACGGCGGTGACTATGAAGAAAGCAGTCTTCTGGGATTTGGCACCGTGTATATGTGGTGTTAACCGACGTTTCGGAGGAACGTAATATACACGGTGCCAAATCCCAGAAGACTGCTTTCTTCATAATAACTATTTATTGTACACTCTTCATGGCGTGAGCGGAATAAACATCCAGTAGTGTTTCCTCAGTTCCTTAAATCTGGTGGCCAAATTCTTTTGAGTCTTCAATTTTCATGAGGTTGTAGTAGTGGTTGAAGAAGTTGGTTGGAGTGATTTTCTAGTTTGTTGATGTACTTGGTGATACATAATCATAGCTCCCGTTAGAAAATGAGACCAGTGTGCGGAAACTGAGGACTGTTAACACATTCTTCAGTTTTCAGTGGATAATAAGCAAGTATAGGTGACGGTTCTTCTTTCTACCTGATACTGTTGTTGTTTTGTTTCTATAACGTACTTTCTCAGCAAGTATAGGGGAGAATGAAACTGATGAACTCGTAAGTGTTGTAGTCTCCTCAAATAATAAATATTGCCTGATGATGGCCCACATGTGGTCGAAACATGTAGCAGCGTGAACAACGAATGTATATAGTTAATGACATTTTAAAACATTTAACAAACATTTTTAATGGATTAAATGTATATAATGTTCTTTTAAGAAAGATTAATTTGTTGCAATATAGACGGAATATTTTACAATTTTAAAAATTGTGCCCCAGTGCAACAGGATGCTGAAACAGTATAATATCGTAAGTTGGCAGTCGTCACAATTTTGAATGTGTTGTCTGAGCGCATGATAATTAAAACGAAACAGATGAAGATGTATCGTTTTCCTTGGGTGTGTGCTAGCCTTGCAGGCTAGCTCCCAGATCACTCACACAGTGGATCCCTTTATTGACTGGACTGTCCTTCTATCGATCAGAAACGATCCGTAGAGTGTCTGTGCTAGGCAGGTCACTGAATGATGCAGGTGAAGTCAATTATCGCAATGAAATTCAACCCTCAGTAGTTCCACTCTCTTCCGAGCTGTCACAGACGTTTATTGACAGAGAGAAGGCTATTTCTCACCTAAATCATTTGTTCAATTTACATGTGGTTTGCCAGTTCTGTACTGAATCTGCCATTATTACACGAATTCTTCAATTGTGTTTGGTTGGTCCCCATTCAGTCAATTGTGTTTACATCGAAATGCATGAGCTTAGGAGTGTAAAATGTGGGTCCAATTACGTATTACACAAATATGTTCACGTGGCCTTCCTCTCCGTATCACACTTTATGTTATATGTCAATTTGTTACAACCGAAGGACGTAGTATAGCACAGGAAGTTAGTCGCTAGGCACTTAACTGCGGTGGCCGGGTTCGATCCTAGGCCATATCATGTGGTATTTCTGTTGAAAAAAGTGAAACTGGTGTGAATTTTCTCCAAAATACTTCAGTATCCCTTTCCCCTGACACTACAACTCCAGTGGGCCTAGGCCTACCTCCCTGAACTCCGTTCACTTTGGCTTTTCTAGATCTTACACATACGGTAGGACTCCCTGGGCGAGTGATCAGCTCGTTGCAAGGCCTCTACCTGTACACAAACACAGAAAAACGCACACAAACATCCATGTCCTGAGTGGGATTCGAACATACGATCACAGCTTCCCAGCGAGCAAAGACAATACATGCCTTAGACCGCTCGGCTACCGTGACCGGCTCAGTATCCCTTACCAGTTCTCATTCAGCCAGCTGTTGCACATTCTTGAATTGATCTCCTGCGGTATTTAGTCTAATGCCGTCAGAGTCACTGAATAACAAACTAAAATCAAAGATTATAGTGTCCTACAAATGCAATTCGAATGGAAGAGGTAAAATATATGGAGTACTCTGGCAGAGAAATCATATGTACATATAACTACCTAGAAAACTGTGAAGGATATAGGAGGATAATATTAATATTAATCTTAAGGAAGTATATTCCCTGTTTCAGATAGGCTAGGCCGTCTAATCCCGACTGATCAGTAGAAATGTTTAAATATCTTAATGTCTCTCAAGTCTTTGATTGGACTGTCTTCCTTTCGTTTGCCGCCATGAGAGAATTTCTTCTGGATAATATTCTTTACTAGTGATTGAGCCACTTTTACACCAAGTTACACAATCTGCTTCAACGTACACTGTGCAGAATATATAAGTCAGAATCTTCAGCTAAATTAAATGTCACACAAATTTTCTAACGTATTTGACATTGTACGGTCATAAATTGTACTCTTCTTCAAGTATAACTAGAATGATCAAGTCAAGAAGGTTGAGGTGGGCAGGACATGTAGCACGAATGGTGGGGGGGAATATGAATGCATGTAGGATATTGGTGGGAAAGCCAGAAGGAAAGAGACCACAGGGAAGAACAAGGTGTAGGTGGGTGGACAATATTAAAATGGATCTTACAGAGATAGGAAGAAATGGTATGGATTGGATTGATCTCGCTCAGGATAGGGACCAGTGGAGGGCTCTAGTGAACACGGTAATAAACCTTCGGGTTCCAAAAAATGCTGGGAAATTCTTGAGTAGCTGCAGATTTGGCTTCTTTTCAAGAAGGGGTCAGCTCCATAAGGAAGTAAGTAAGTATCTGAAATTATACAGTCGAGAAGTGCAAAATTTCACTGCAGTGTGACGTCATAATTTCACTTCTAAAACTGCAATATCCTCACATACTTGATTATTCGATAAGATGTTGATAAAAAGCGGTACTGAACTCAGATGTAATCCGGTACGTTAGGTAACGTATTCCAGCCGAGTCCTGCTTCCAGCATTGAACTCACTTCCTTCTAATACAGTCACGTTTACAGTACGATAGACTGACTGAAATTTTAAGTGCCAGTATGTTACGTTTAATAACAATATTATTGTTGAAACTTCCTACTACCGATATTCGAAATATGACTTTAGCGACCAAATTCCTACGTAATTAATGTAATTCGATTACTCTTTTATACGATATAATATAATTCCCTTATTTATTACCACCCACTGTAACCCCCCCCGGCCGGTATCCGCATTGCAAATCATATGTGCTTGCTTGCTAACAAAGGCGTTTACGAAAGTGCGGTCTTGGCAAAATAATTACGTGCAATAGTCACAAAAGAATGGTAGAAGGGACCGTGTTTAGAAGAGAACTGGCCCGGGTTCAGTTTCGGAGATGGGATTTTGTTTTAGAGGCGCTGAATCTTTGGTATCCGATGCCATAGTTAGCGAGTGAGTAAAGTAATTAGTTTTAAGATTTACAATTCTAAATTAAACCCTCACGTTTTAAATTGCTTCTTCTTATTCTGTTTTGACGGTTTCTCCTAATTAGGAAATACTCTCAACCAGGATTTTCTCTCTGAAGGAGCCTGACTTTCCTCCCGTCCTCCTTCCGATTTAAATTTTTAAATTGTAATGATCTTGAGAGCTTTGAATGTTTGGATGAAGTTCGTTTTCAACTCCTAACTTTGCTTTAATTCCCAGTTAGCAATTCAATCTTGAGCAGAGCGTAAAATTGCATGTATCGTAGTTATCTAAGAAATAATTAGAACAGATATCTAGTTGTGAGTACTTTATAATGTCACCGAACAGAATATACAATCAGAAATATATGGGTTTCTCTCAAAAGTCTCACAACTTCGTGTATTATAATCGAATATAAACGCCAAATCATTTATTATAATTCTGATGTGGACCAAGAATCGTATATCGTCTTTTATTTCGTTAAGTTTCATGAGCTTATTAAATTTCCAGCAGTTAGATACAGACTATTCTGTGCCACCTATTTTAAAATTATCCTCTTTTTATCTTATAACAACGATGTTTGCTTCCCCTTATCTTTATGTGTATGATTTCATTTACTCAGGACTTTCTTTATCACAAGTTACCGCTGGGAGCCAACCTGATTGGAAGGATTTATACGTGTATATGAAGGAACCTAGATGGAATGTAATCGCAATGCATTTGTGTGCAAAATGAAGTTGAATCAAATTCGACGAGGTTTATTCTGATAAGAAGGATATTCTAGGAAGTTTTAGTCGACCGTGAGAGCCTTTGCTCCATTCTTACCTAAACATACTATTCTAACAACCGTACTCATCATTAATGGAGAAGCAAAATATGATATTTAAAAATTCAGACGCTACGAATGAAGAATTTGAGGTTCTCACAGCAGTGGTCATGAATACTTCTATCTTCTGGGATATAACGCTGTGTAATTTGTTGAAAGTCAACAGACGTTTCGGAGGAACATGTGAAAACATGTAGCTAGCAGAGCTCTCACTCTTGTTTCTTGCTTGACTTATTCTTCGACCATGAAAATGAAGGCATCATTTTCCTCCGAAATGTCTGTTGACTTGCAAACGCTTGTAATCATGGTTTCCCCGTAGTAATACTTAGCCCATAATCAAAGGCTGCGCCATAGCTCAAGGGGTTAGTCGCTGGCTTACCACCGCGGCGGCCAGGGTTCGATCCCGGGTCTGGTCAAGTGGGATTTGTGGTGGACAAAGTGGCGCTGGGACAGGTTTTCTCCGCATACTTCTGTTTTCCCTGTCAATCTTCATTCCACCAATTGCTCCACAATCACCCTCACTTATCATCTGAGGCTGGTACAGTAGGCCAGAAGTGGACGCAGTACAAGGGACTTAGATCCACCCCACTAGCAATAAAAATAATAGACCATAATCAGAAAATAATATTTTTTCAGAGAATATTGTGAAACATTAATTCTATTAGTTTCTTAGGTCTAGGCAGGTAATTTGTGACTTCCAGCTTTCAATATGATTATGAAAGAATTTTTGGGACATTGTTCGCTTTCTGGATAAAAAAAATATGCAGGCTTATAAACCGACGTATGCATACACACATATCATACACATATATACATGTACACACACACAGACGGAATTTCATTGATTGGTCATGTGTTGTTCTTCCTAAAATGTGGGAGAAACTGCGTGACGTTAAATTAATCACTACTTATTTTTTAACGGATGCATAATGTTGTGTTAAACATATAAGTTTCTTTATTAAAATTAATTGTACGAAATTGGGTTTTAGGAATTTTTGAAGTTTTCACTTCGAATCCTGAGATATTGGATAACACCAAATCAACTGTATTGTTCCGTAGATCATATTTTGTAGCCTACTACTTATAACTGTAAAAGATAATGTTGAACCTGTGGTTAACTAATTAAGCACTACGACATGAAGGTGAGTGGGGAAGTGGATGTATAGATCTCCGTATTCTTGACCTCGGCACTAGTTGGAGGTGAATGGCTAACTTCATACCACGATTGAGTTTCTTCCGAGGAAAGAGCCCCCCATACGAATTGGGTGGACCCCAGAGCCGGTCTGGATGACGTGGAGAAAGATCTTGCCCCTAACAGGAATCAAAATCCGGCCCCTCGGTCGTCGAACATACAGCCAGTCGCTGTGCCGGTGGAGTAGAAGAAGTCATTAGTTCTCAAGACTTAATGTGAATACACGTGAGAAAAATGTACAGGCTTACTTATATTATATTAATATGTAGCAACTCATGCTGATAATTATGGCATCTAAGTTACCACAGTCTTAGTCCATTTGGATTGCCGTGCTCGTGCTATACATATTTGAGATTTTACATGTATTTCCTCTGTGGTCTTGCGATGAACTCATCTTCCATTTTAGTAATTCTAACTCATGTCTAAAAGATTTATTATCTGAAGTTAATTCTGAGAAGGAACAAACGGATCTTAGAGAGATGGGATGGGAAGGTATGGACTGGATCGATCTGGCTCGGGAGAGGAACTAGTAGAGGACTCTTGTGAACACGGTTATGAACCTTCGGCTTCCATAAAATTCTGGGAAGTTGTTGAGTAGCTGCTCAAGTACGGCTCAGCTCCATGTGGGAGTGAGTGAGAGAGTGAGATGGAACAAGCCATATGTTTTGATCACTATAAGAAGAGAAACATGGATTATCAAGCATTTCGACCAGATATTAGTCTAAGCGACATTACATGTTATATAATGAAATTTCGCCTAACCAATCAATGGAATCGTTATATTCGGCTGATGCTGATCCCTGCGGGAAACCAATTGGTATGTGCTGCTAGTCATACCTCGCCAAACGGAACTGCCCGCATTAATCGCGTGTAGCATACCGCGGTAAGGTAGTAATGCCGATTGCTTGCAACCAGGACCACAACCAAGTCGATATACTTGCACAGTGCAAATACAATAATGACTACGAAAGATCCTATGCAATGAGATATCGTTTAGGGAGAATTCGTTGTTGTTGTTTTTGTCGTTTTTGTTTGTACCTGTGTAGACATCAACGTCTAAACATCAGAACGTCTCAAAAGTTCCATATTTTTCATTTCACAGGATCCTTTTCGTACCTCTCAATACCGCCTCATACTGCGAGTCGCTTCTCGGGGCTCTTGAACTACGTTATAACTTAGAATTTTAGCGATTGCATGAGGGGTGGAGTGGGGAAACCTTCATGCCTTACAGGGGTTTCAAGCCCAGACACTCGATCTTCAGATTAAATCTAAATATATATATATATGTTGGAATTTTTAGCATCCACAGTTTTAACTCTGTACATTTTCTTCAGAAATGTCAAGATATACTATTGCAGTTAAGGCATACAAATATGCACTACTGCAAACATCATCATCATGTACAAACGTTAATCTTAGTATAATTACAATGATCAAGTCAAGGAGGATGAGGTGGGCAGGTCATGTAACACGAATGGGGGAGACGACGAATGTGTATAGGATATTGGTGGGAAACCCAGAAGGAAAGAGACCACAGGCGTAGGTGGGTGGACAATATTAGAATGGATCTTAGAGAGATAGGATGGGATGGTATGGATTGGCTTGATCTGGCTCAGGATAGTGACCAGTGGATGGTTCTTGTGAACACGGTGATGAACCTTCTGGTTCCATAAAATTCTGGGAAATTCTTGAGTAGCTGCAGAATTGGCGGCTCCTCAGGAAGAGCTCAGCTCCATGAGTAAGTAAGTAAGTAAGTAAGTAAGACTCTTCTAAGACGAAGGTTCACGGCTGAATAGGTCGGCCTACTACTGTAAACAAGGAACTAATACTAGCATGAAATAAGGGGCCGCAGAAATGTTGCCTATTTGAGATATTAATCATTTCAGTATATATATCATGAAGGCTAACCAACACCGTCCAGTGCCACTGATAAAATGTTTTTTTCTTTTATAATATTTTATCCTTGACATGTTTCGGTCTTGCAGACCATCTTATCTAAGATATCAATACAATTATAGTAATAATAGTAATAATAATAATGGTTTCTAATTGTATTTGATACCCTTCTGAAGAAGGTCTGTAAGACAGAAACATGTCAAAGATAAAAGGTTAAAAAAGAGAACAACATTTTGTCAGTCGCACTGGACGGTGTTGGTTAGCCTTCATGATATGTATTGCTAGTGTGACGGGCCAGGATGAACCAAATCAGTATTTATATTTTCGTTGCTCCGTTTCCCCTCGTCCAATTCCTGCAACGGGACGTTACGGCCATTACTAGGCGGACGGTGGACGAATTTTCCTGGTGAAATGGAAATACGCTTCATATGTCGAAAGTAGAATTGGCTGCATGTAACCCTTCCGAAGGTTTTTCTTTCTAAGTATAACATACAAATTAAAAAAATAGTATTAACTATATGGGACAAGTATACTTTAAGTTAAATTTAAACTTATTTTTATGGATAACAACGGAAAGTTCATGAACAATTGCATGACACGGTGTAATGATCTGCACTTCTGATTCGTGTATGAAATATCCCGGTTTTGCTTGCTGCAACAACGACTGAGTCAGGACTTCTGTGGTTTTCCTTATTCCCTCTGTCGGTCTGTCGTTGCATTACTCTGGTAAATCAATAATTTGCATATCCTCTACTTTGAGGTGACTTCATTTGAAAGCAAATTAAGCGTACTAAGTTAGTGATATTGTTTGTCGTTGTCTTTACATTATAGCGTAATGTTCATGTATGTAAAAGGCATTTTTGTATCATTCTCAGCACAACAGAGAACAGTGATTCTGTTGTCAACTCTCGTAATATTTTATTACTGTGTCATCACTGATATGCTGAAAATGACGTTCTAATAATATATGACGACAATTGACAACAGTGGCACTGCGTGTGTTGTTTTGAATATGCCAAAAATGATACTATCCATGAAGTGTTCTTTTCAGTGGGAATGAATTCATATTGACATATTTTCAGCAGCAACTCTTACTGTAACTCTTTATTTTATTCATGTTCGTCTCCCGTTTTGCATCTTCGTGAATGTACCGACGTTGCACACTTCCACGTGTCCTTGGCCACATCTGTTCTCTCGGCCGGTCTGTTCCCTCTCCATCTCATTCTTTATGTAACTATACCACACTGACGGCTTTGCATTGTGCAGTCTTCTCTTGTTTTTGTCTAATCACGTTTGTACACCGAAAGATTCTTTGAGACGGATACTGGTATATTTCGAAGAAAGTAATTTTCTTGCTCGACTTATAAGTAGTTTAGAGACAAATATGAACTGAGCAGATTCTTGAGCAACCCATGTGATCGAAGAATTGTTGTCCAAAAACATAAAAATTAGAATATACAAAACTATAATTTTGCCTGTGGTTCTGTATGGGTGTGAAACTTGGTCTCTGACATTAAGGGAGGAACATAGACTGAGGGTGTTGAGGAGAATATTTGGACCAAAGAGAGATGAAGTCACAGGAGGTTGAAGAAAACTGCATAATGAGGAGCTTCATAACTTGTACACTTCTCCAAATATAATTAGAATGATCAAGTCAAGGAGGATGAGGTGGGCAGGGAATGTAGCGCGAATGTGGAGAAGAGGAATGCGTATAGGATATTGGTGAAAGCCAGAGGGAAAGAGACCACGGGGAAGACCAAGGCGTAGGTGGGTGGGCAATATTAGAATGGATCTTAGAGAGATAGGCTGGGATGGTATGGATTGGATAGATCTGGCTCAGGATAGGGACCAGTGGAGGGCTCTTGTGAACACGGTGATGAACCTTCGGGTTCCATAAAATGCTGGGAAATTCTTGAGTAGCTGCAGAATTGGCGGCTCCTCAAGAAGGGCTCAGCTCCATGAGTAAGTAAATAACTGGAAAGGCGCCTATCATGCTTTCTGCTGGAATGAAAACTAGGATTTCGCTCTGAGCATAGCTGTGTATCTATTTTCTCTTATTCTGTGTTACCACGCGTAACTAGAGAACTTGAAATGGATCCAGCCCTATCCAAAGAGTCGTAAAGTCTAAAACGTTTTCTTGAATGTGACACGTGTACATCGTTAACCAAAAACCTGCAGAAGAGGATAGACCAAGGGCGAAAGAAACAATAAAGAACAGGGAGGAAGTAATGGGAAATTGTTTCAAGATTTATTTATTGATTCTTAGGTTAATTAATGTCGATCTTCAACCGCATAACACACAAAAGGCAGAAAGTGATGTGAAGCTAATGACGTGGCATGATGAATAGGTGAAGATTTGGCAGGTGTTGGTAGGAAAGTGTTTCGGGTTTCTAATATCCTGGAATTTACCTCGAAAACCTGAAGTAAACTTGTCAGAATAACCGATAATCCGACAGAGATTCGAACCGAGTGTTTCCCAAATGAAACTGTACTCTAGAGGGTTACCACTACACTGCCCTGTCCTTATAAGGGACTGTTTCACTAATCGCCTGGCTGGACTAAACAAGTCGTGGGAAGCCCCCACAGTTTAGTTGGCGACTGGCTGGGAGCCATAGCGTGTACTTGTCCTAAACCTTGCCTTTTCAGTCTACCTGCTTGAAAACAACAAACGGGAAAGTTTACCCTTTCTAAATGGAAGTAGTATATGTCTCAAAAACATTGGGGTACCAGACTACATACCGTTGTATCCCAGATAATCTCAGTCTTAATATCCACCGCTGTGAGAACGTCATATCTCAACAAGAAAATCTGCAGTATTGCGTAACGTGTAATTACACATTGCTGAACCGTGCGTGACGGAAATACAATTTGAAATGTTAGATTTGGAGTACTAATTAACACATAAATTTAGTGGACAATAAGCCGACGTAACCAGATCACATTTATCAAATTCAAATTGTTTATCTCACTCCGTACGTTTGAGTAAACATTGTTAATTAATATATTCTGACGTTTCTGAACAGGTGACGTTACTGCCAGTAACATTCTAGCTATAGGGTCCAGTTTGTTCGTAGCGATGGGACGAAATCTAAACCTTTGGTATTTCAAATGTTGGTTCTGATTTAAGGTTTCGAGTTTATTCAGTAGACCGAATGCCATTCGTGAATAACATCGCATTTACATTCTGTCGGAACTTTTGATTCAGCATAAGAAATACATAAAAATACACACATGTAGCTTCGAAACGTGAAAGGTAACGGTAAAGTTGTCCCTGTGCTTACCTAATTAAGCGGTACGCCATGAAGGCGTATGGGGGAGTGGATTATATAAGTCCATGTATTTTTTATCTCAGCACTAGTTGTAGATGAGTGGTCAGCTTCTCACCCCAACCTCTTTATACCCGGGGCAAGAGCCCCTGGTACTCATTGGATAGGATTGGTGGGCTCCAGAACCGGTCTGGAGAAAAATCTTGCCCCTGCCGGGACTCGAAATCCGACCCCTCAACCGTCCAGTCTGTAGCTAGTCTCTATACCGACTGCGCTGTCCCGGCTCCCTGCTGCTAAACGTACTGTAATAATAACATTAATTAAATTCTTTTCTATTTGTGTGCCGATTCCACAGCTACAAGACCAGTTACAAAAACGTTGCTATGTAGATACTATCATCAGAGCATAGATGTTAACAATTACATTACGGAGAAAGAGAAGCATAAAGACAACAGCCACAAGGCCGGTTTCTGAAACATCACGGTGGAAAAACTATTTCTAATTTACACAACAAAGGATTGCATAAGGGTAATAACGAGCAATAATGTAGTTACTAGCCGGTCACGGTAGCCGAGCGGTCTAAGGCATGTACTGTCTTCGCTCGCTTGGAAACCGGGATCGTGGGTTCGAATCCCACTCAGGGCATGGATGTTTAGTTTGTGTGTGTGCATTTTTCTGTGTTTGTGTACAGGTAGAGGCCTTGCGACGAGCTGATCACCCGCCCAAGTCTGGACTTGATCCCGGCCTGCCGATGAGTTCGATAAATCGACTGCGAAAGCACTAAAATGCTGTTATTAATTCCCCACTGGAAGGTCAGACTCTTCGCGTTTCTGCAGCTAAGGCAGAAGGACTACTTCGGAAACTAAGACTATTACAAGACGATAGCGTTTCGCTTCTGAGTGTCTTAACATTAATAACACGCCCGAGAGTGGATTTGAGTGGGGACATAAAGCATGCAGACAGAATTTTTGGGTGTACACTTCGTAGAAAGTAGCCACAGAAATCAAGTTAGGTATGGCATTTCATATCGGTCTATTGGGAGGGGGGTGTAGTGGGATAGCTCAGTCGGTAAAGCTACTGCCTACGGGCTGGAAGACCGAGAAGTAGGATTTCCGGTTGTGGTAGGGTCAACAATTTTCTCTTCTCCACGTCGTCCAGACAGATAATGGGGTCCATCCAATTTCCTATCCAATGGGTACAGGGGGTAAAGCGGCCGTGGAGTGAAGCTGACCACTCACCACCATCTATTGCCGAGAATAAGAAAGTATAGCTTTATACATCCGCTCCCCCATACGCCTTCATGTCATAGTGCTTAAGTAGTCAAACACAGAGNGGGGGGGGGGGGTATTAACAACGCCTTCAGTGTTCATATTATCTACAGTTGGATGATAGATGAATTGGATTTGGAAGGAACCGGTCGTAGCCGATTCGAGGCACTATGCCGGCCTTTGCCTGGAGGAACAGAAGAAAATCAGGGAAGCTTCGGTCAATATATCCGGTGCCTCTGCCGAGATTTGAACAGAGAACCGCCCCACCGAGTACGATTACCTCTAGACTAACCTTTTCGGTGATAAAGTAAGATAAAAAGCTGGACGGAGCTTCCGACCCGGAAGATACGGAATGGTGATGCTGACACAAAATGCGATATGTAGAATTCCTGTCAGAGATGGCGGCGTTGACCGTGCTCTTTCTGCGACGGTGGGGCTTGAAAGTAGTCCAAAATGTTTAGATCGGACTCTGGTCAAGTTTTATACAACCGAAAAACAACCCGTTTCTTCCTGCCTTATTTAACGAATGTATATCAGGCGTAGAAGTCATACGGTGTCAATGTTTTGACACTGGCTGGCATAGAAGGGTGCTAATTTGTCGACAGGGGAAGCTGGCCATTGTCGTTTTAATTACAAGTATTCCCACAAGAGGTCAGTAGGATACAAGAAAGCCCGTGTTGAGAGGATGCAGATAAGTGTCACTTTCATGATTTCATGATGCACTTGTATTCAGTTCAGATACTTATATGAATGAATGTATAAGGGGCGGGCCTTTTTGGTCCTTGCACCGCGACCACAGTGATCTATTGTGCCTACTTCAGATGCTTAATCTCTGTAACTAATGGATATAACGTAATGATGATCTAGGAAATGCTGAATTCATCAACAATAAAAGTAGATTTACATGATATAAGGGTACAAGTTTTGAAATTTGTGATTTATTC
Source organism: Cryptotermes secundus (assembly GCF_002891405.2). Lineage (NCBI taxonomy): Eukaryota > Metazoa > Arthropoda > Insecta > Blattodea > Kalotermitidae > Cryptotermes > Cryptotermes secundus. The sequence continues at coordinate 665,666 of NW_019721520.1, read as the reverse complement.
ATTTTTTCTTCTTCCATACCGTGAAAATTCCTGTTCCAGAAACGGACACTAAAATGTCACGTGTAGAGCGGAGGTATGTTCTGACGTAAAGAGATAAGTACTATTCGGACTCGCCCACTGTGTGCCCGAAAGAGTTGCGAATTTGTCTATTCGCTTACAAAACGTACAGGATTCGGGAAACGAGTATTTAGACGTGCACTCAAAATGCTGACATATTTCTTTTAGTGATTTCTTTTAGGCTGGCTCTGGGATCTAAACAGCCTCCTGTGTGTAGGATATCGGAAGCTCTATCCACCGATGTAAAGCGGCAGAGGCGTGAAGGTGATCAATCACGTGAATCTAGTGTCCAGTTCAAGAATGGTGGAAAAATGCGTCCACTTCCCCATGCGTCTTCATGCCGGGGTGCTTAGTTAATTAAGCTCAGGGACAACTTTACTTTTGCCCCCCCCCCCCCCTTGGCACTACAGCCCCAGTGGACCTAGGCCTACCTCCATGAACTTCTCCGTTCACTTCGGTTTTTCTAGATCTTACACATTCGGTAGGACTCCTTGGGGGGGTGATCAGCTCATCGCAAGGTCTCTACCTGTACACAAACACAGAAAAACGTACACACACTAACTCAACATCCATGCCCTGAGTGGGATTCGAACCCACGATCCCGGTTTCCAAGCGAGCGAAGACAGTGCATGCCTTAGACCGCTCGGCTACCGTGACCGGCTTCTTTGCTTTAACCTCGTGCAATTTTTTTGCTTGTTAGTGACTATACAAAGGGTTAAGATTTAATTTTGAATTTATTGAATTCTCATTATTTATGACTACAAATAATTATAACTCACTAATCTGCACAATCTAGTAACAAACTACTACTGCCAGATGCCATTTCTTCACCTTTCTGGCGTCGGGTCTCAATATTAAATCCAACTGGCTTAAAGGTGTACTGATTAGTAACGTTCCTTGAATCAAAATCTAAACTAACAGACGGCGTAATTAATATTATTATTATACTGCAATTGGGTATTCACCCGGTGGAAGTAGATCTTACACTGTTACATAGAAGGAATGACTATAATATGAAGGGAACAATACAAAACAAAGTACATACAATAAGCAAGGTACACATAGTTCAAATCCAAACATACGTGTGTAGTCCAACAGCCTCCATCTTCAGCGTTGAAGAGTAAGGCAACCAACAAAAACCAGCGATAAGCAGGTGCCGACTGCAAATATTATACGTGTAGTAAAGAATTCTAGCTGGAATAAGATTCGATTAAGTGACCTTACGCCCACAAGGAGACCACAGTTTTCCGCAGACTAAACTGCACGGTACTGATAATACCAGTTTCCTGTAGCTAAGAATGACGCTGACAACGCACGTTTGTCCGACTGGCGCTGTGTGCAATGAGGGTGGGGTTCTCAGTTCTGAGCACATTCCCTTGTCAACATTTAATATATTGAAGAGTATTATTTCTTGGAATGTTACGCCGTGCAGTCAGATGGAAGTTTACCGATATGTCTGTGTTCTGCTTTCTTGCTGAGTTTGACCTTTGGTACTGAAGATGGAGGCATTATAGTGCTATGAAACATCGGTAAACAACCCAGAAATAACCGCTGTGATAACTCCAAATCTCGCACGATTTAATTGACCGCATAAGCATATTCGAGGATGCAAATCCTACCGAAATTCAGAACCAAGTCACAACCCCCAAAATTACAGCATGTTAACATTTATTGCTAGTTTAAATTTATTTAATTCTGCTATTCACGAAATTTCTTTGCTTCCAGGAATGTGTCCGTTAGACTGTACAGGCGAAGAAAATGAACCGAAATTAACAAACAATTTTAAATTCTGGGTCTCTAAAATATGCATATATGTAACTGCAATTTATGTGTGAATTAATTTTTACGTTTCCTAGTCTACGCTAGGTAAAAATAAATAAAACGAATTTCGAATTGTTTGTCAGTGTTGTTTGTGTGGCTTGGACATTCGTGCAGGATATTCAGCTATCAGGTATGCAGAAAGTACGAAGAGGTATTGCATTCTTCGAGTTTCTAAGAATATATAGTATACAATGTTGCGTACAGATGGCGCTGATTCTCCCTGCTGAACTCTGTGAATTCGGAGTCTGTCATACTCGGGAGATGTCACTACGAGCGGGCTAGCGCGATCATATAGTGTGTTCAGAATGCTGACGAGAGATGGCGGCCCAATTCACTGTACCACAAATGGCGGAGGTCCAAGGGTTCAAGCGTAATTTAAAACCTTCAGGATAGATGGTAGGGCAGTGTTGGTACTCTCATATCGTACGTTAGAAACGTCGAAGAGCAAACAGTGCGATGAAGCCAATGATAGAGTTGACAAAAGAAGGTAAGGGGATTTCTGTTTTTTATTATATCGTCTGTAAAAGATTGTGAACGTGTAGCAATCACACGAGGGGCAATATTCAAAGGAAAAGATAATTTGCTGCGTATCGTATTTAGGTGTTGAATATACGTTCCGAATATGTGTATATATGAATATGTGTAACGGAATTGTAGGTGTAGGGTTTTGTATAAATCGCACACGTAAGGTGCGGATGAGACATATGAAGGTCAGTTTCTTAATCAAATGTGAAGATTAAAGAATTTTGACCAGAAAAAAATAACACAGCGGCAAATATGTCTGACATGTGTTTGGGATGTTTCCGGTTTGAATCTCTGCCGGAAATCTGGTTGTCCAGAGATTCAGATGGCAACTCTAAATGTATAGGCGAATGCAAAAATAATGGATTGAAATAACCATTCACGTTTGAGATCCAGTACATCAGCAGTGAGTACTTTACATGTCTGTATGTAGAATGTGTTGTTTGTTTAGACCTCCTGTAGAGAGAAAAGGGTTGCCGACAAAGCTAGCCACAGACAGGAGCATACTCGAATGTTATTTTCCCTCGTTCTTCGTTAATTCCAGTAGAACAATGAAAATGTGAAAAGTAGAGGAATATACGTTCTTTTCTTTCTTTTTTGGCTAAGGTGACATAAAAATATTAAAATGTTCCATTTTACCACATATTCTACATTTTGCGCTGCATTTTATAAGCAAAAGAAGAGCTAATAATGGCTAAATGGAAGCAGAACATTTATAACCTACTCAGGAGATCGATAAAGCTTCATTTCATTTTGTTTCCTTAAACATTTCACATGTCTAAGAAATAATAATTGCAGTTTACAGTGACCGCGCTGTCCATTGCATGAAATGTCTTCTCTCGTTCGAACGCAGGGATCGTGGGCTCGAATCAAACTTGAGGCGTGTATGTCTGTGTGCGTTTTTTCTGTGTTTATGCTATCNTGTTTGTAGCGTCCTTACGACGGGCTCAACCCCTCCCAAGGAGCCATACCGACTGTCTATAGGATTACAAAACTGAAAAAAAGCTACCAGGAAAAAAAAAAAAAAAGGCTGTAGAGCCATAGATAGATAGGAAATAGTAATTGTCTCTACACGATATAGCAGAATTATAATGTTTCACACCATGATACATTCTCACGGCAGAAACAAACTCTAAATGTGCTTAACGCAGAGCAACATATCTGCAGTTATGGGGTACATAATTGTTCCTTTGTGTTTCATTAAATATGTACAGAACCTAAAGTTTTATTTGAAATAATGGTCTTTGATCGTAATGAGAACCCTTTTATAATATGTACTCTTTTTATACAGTGGTCTCCTTGAGACAATACGGTTTTGTGGAAAATGAGTGTGAAATGAAATTCGCATAACATTTTCTGGTGCAGAATCCCAATCTAGAATTTAATAGAAATTGTGTCAGTAGTTCGGAAATGAACCACGGTCTACACATATCTATTACGCGTTCATTTCATAATATTCTTGCAAGGGTGCATGAAAATTCGATTCCTTATTCGAGGAAAACACATCATATTTCAATTAAAAATCAGACAGAAATGTGGTCTCTACATATGCATAGCGCTAGTACAGTTGGTTGAGGCACTATACTACAAGCTGAAAGGTTACGGGTTCGGTTTTCGATGAGGTCATTGGATTTTAAAATTAACCTAATCCTTCCAGCCGTACAATGAGCCTGTGGTTGACTCATCCTCTGACCGAAATGAGTAGCAATGTCAAGTCAGTGAACATGTAACCCATAAATCACGGTAGAACTATAGAAACCATCGTCTGTAACATTAAAGATAATTTACCTTTTGCCCACACACTGTGTTTATGAGCTTTCGTGTGATTCGCGGAATAAATAGCTATTATTTCCTTAAATAGCAATAAGATCGTTGAAGTATAGGAGCAATGTGTTTCCTGCGAGGTAAGAATCTCCTCTTTAAATACTGTTTAGATGAAATTCATACTTCAGAGAATTAAAGTAGGCGGAGTGTTTAATTACAAATGCGATGTAACGGCCAGGTAATGGTTCCCACACAGCTTCACAACGTAACTTACGTGGTGTCTTCTACCAAGAGACCGTACATTGCGGTTAAGTGGGTAGCATTTTGGAAGGTCCTGAATTAGATTCTCGGTCCGGAGGGCTGAAAACCTGACTAAGGATTTTAGTGGCTTTTTTCTCAACCCTTGCATAAAATATATAGAATTCTGCAATATATGAGACATGACCACTTCCATTTCTTCCAAAATTTATAATTCATAATCACTCTTCCCTTCCATGATACAAAATATGCAGCTGAGGAAGCGTTATATATCGTTTCCTAATTAGTGTTCTATTACGTAAATTAACTGACATTTGACACCCAGTATAATTGTCATGTGTGGATATTTTAACGTAAGGGGTAGATGTAAACACTTTATTCTGTTATAAACAGGAAAGGATGAGGTAGCTATTAAAACACTTCCTTTGTGACTGTTAGTGGAGGGATAAGTGTCGTAATACGTCGGATCCCTTAGCTGCGTTACGGCAGAATGAATTCGCTTTCCTCTGCAGCTGATCTTCAGGCTTCATTATTATAACTCCACAGAGAGGGAGGAGTGACAAAGAGAGAGAGAGAGAAAGAAAGAGCGGGAGAACCTCTAAAATGCGACTCCCACAATTCTATCAGAATTTCAACTCTGAATATATTCAGATATATGAGTAATTTTGTAGTAATAAAATCATCACATTTATTCCTTAGTCATCTACTACGGCAAAATGCTGAGGAATTTAGTGATGATTCAAACACGACGGGAATGTTGACTATTTCTGGCCTTCTAATAACACTTATCATATGCTTATCTGTATGAGAGTTTCGCCTGCTCTGGGCAGCGTGAGCATAAAAAAGAACCATTATCTAATAAGAAAAACCTCTATTATCACCTGTTAAAGGATTACAGATGGATTTTGGATTAATGACTGGATTTATTGGACAATTTCACAGCTCGTCACTACACCACACAGGTCACTATCACACTAGTGTCCTCATTCACGCTTTTTGATAGCGGCCTCCAGGCACATAACAATCCTTTCCTTCCGGGCTCACTTGCGTGCAGGTTGGGGACCATCTCACACTAAACTCTTGCTCTGATCGCTGGCTTCAGCTGGCACTTACTTCAGCTGCTGCCTCCTGACTGACTGCTAAATTGTTGCTGGCTCTTACCAGTACAGCGATTATCAGTTCCGAGTCCCACGGAACCCATGACCATGCTCTACCATCTGACTGCTCTGGGAGCCTTCAGACTATTCTTCGGCAACTCCTGCCAATGTGAAGACTCCTTGTGTATCTTCGGCACGAACAGCCCAGAAAACACAGTTTCAAAGAGTTCTTCTATTGTTGTATTCGTACGTGGCTTGTCGATGGCTCCTGTATTTTTGCCGTTGCCTAGCAATGACCATTTCTCTGTCTCTCTCTCTCTCATTCTATCTGTGAGGCATCATGTCACACTATGTTTTCAGTATATTTGAGTAATAAATTAATTAAGGCACGTTTAATGTTTTATATAAATATGTATCTATAAAAAGTAAATTTTGTAACTCAAATTTAAAAATTAGATTAGCATAAATGCTGGAAGTTGTATTCAGGTATGCTCTGTAGCCATAAGTCTCTTTGCAGACTTGTTGTATCACAAGGTTATGTCAGCTTTGTTGTTGTATCACAAGGTTATGTCAGCTTTGTTGTTGTATCACAAGGTTATGTCAGCTTTGAATTTGAAGATTTCTTATCAGAACCATCCTGTTCCGTAACTACCTTCATCAAGCAGCTGACTGTAGTATATCAAGTCAAGAATCTCGCAGCATTTGTGGAGCTCAATAGTTCATTATTTTGCTCACAGGAATCCATTAGGGCACCCTCTCCTGGGCCATCTGAACCCAGTCCATATCCTCACACTGTTTCTCAGACACATACTTTAATTTTACCCTCTTGCTTATGCGTAGGTAGCGGTTAAGTTGACAGAAACGAATACGCTTAGAGTCATTTTGGAGGTGCCTGTTTCGATTCTAGGTTGGGACATCGACTATACTAAAGGAGGTTTCTCGTGGTTCTCGCCAGCCCCTTCACGTTAATTCCGAGACAGTACCTCAAATTAGGCCATTAGTGATTTCTTAAAGATTCATTCCAATTCATTATCATTAGCTGTCTTACCACTCGAGGCTACTATATAAGTTGAGTTACTGAAAGGGTCACATAAACCATGAAATTATTAACAGGCAACGCTTCAGTTTCCAAGTGGTATTCCTACTTCAGCTTCCCTATCAAAACTGTTGTACCTCCTACTTCTTTATCTCTCTTGGGTCCTGCCAAATGGCCCGACACAAAACTAGGAGAATTTTAGTTCTGTATTCCTCAAGGCTTAGATTTGTATATGGGAGGAGGGAAGACACAAGATCCTGAACTGAGCAGTAGGAAGTCTTCTTCGAATTTAATCTGCTTACTAGTAATTTGTTCCAGAAGAAGGTTACAGGAAACTGCATAATGGGGAGTTTCATAACTCGTACTCTTCTCCGAGTATAATTAGAATGATCAAGTCAAGGAGAATGAGATGGGCAGGGCATGTAGCACTAATGGGGGAGAAGAGGAATGCATATAGGATATTGGTGGGAAAGACAGAAGGAAAGAGACCATTCGGAAGACTAAGACGTAATTGGGTGGACAATATTAAACTGGATCTTAGAGAGACAGGATAGGAAGGTATGGATTGGATTGATCTGGCTCAGGATAGGGACAATTTGAGGGCTCTTATGAACACGGTAATGAACATTCGGACTCCATAAAATGATGGAAAATTCTTGAGTAGCTGCAGAATTTGCGGCTCCTCCGGAAGGGCTCAGCTCTATGAGTAAATAAATTATAACAATTAGTTATATTTTGATTAGACATTGTCGTTCGCAAATACTTGTACTTTGTCGTAGTTTCAAGAGGTTTTTTAAATGTTTTTATATTATGATTTCATTCTACTTTCTGTTGGCAAGACGTAAAGGCATTCAGAATTGCGCTCTCAGAAACTGTACTGCACTGTGCGGTATGACAATAATCTCGCCCTGTACAATGAAGCGCTGACTTTAATGAGAGCATAGTTATTTGGAGTGACACTCGACAAGCTGACTTCATTCCTTTAGACAAGTAAGTGAGACAGCGGGAGAACAAGATTAGCCACGTTTTCTGAAGTACCATCTGCCTTCATGTGGCCTGCATGAGATATGAATATCCGCTACTCAAGCACGAGAAAATCTTAAGGCGTGTTAAATGGACCAGATACGGCACAGACATGCTGACGTCACGGAAATGTCTGTCATGTTAAAAGAAGTGTCATGAGATCGAGAGAAAATCAATAAACCCTCTCCTCTAGGAGGTTAGCAACTCTACCTCATGCCCCTATTTCTTAACGCAGTTAGACGACAAGTGACGTTATAATCAATCGAGCCTCTTTCTTTCATTTCTGCGTGAAAATTTTAATTCATATGAAGCTAAATGTGAGGTTCCCCATCTTCATCGTGGAAGAGTAATCGAAGGAGCAACAAGAAAGCATCACGCAGAACAGTGGCTCTGTTGATTGCCTGTTGCTCTTCACCTTGTTCTTCCATCATGATGGAGTCAGTATATTCCTCCTAAACATCGGCAAGTTTCATGCCGGTCACAGTAGCCGAGCGGTCTAAGGCATGTACTGTCTTCGCTCGCTTGGAAACCGGGATCGTGGAAACGAATCCCACACAGGGCATGGATGTATGATGTGTGTACCTTTTTCTGTGCTTGTGTACATGTAGGGAGGCCTTGCGACGAGCTGATTACCCGCCCAAGGAGTCCTACCTAATGTCTCACATCTAGTAAACCGAAGTGAAACGGAGAGTTTCATGGAGGTAGGCCAAGGTTCAAATTGGGGCTGTAGCGCCAAAGGGAAAAATCAAAGCATAGCTTCATATACCAGGATATAGCGTCACTTAACTGAATTTAACTGACTTAAATTTGAATTATATTTCCGCTTTTATGATATATTTCTGTCAGTTTACTCATTAGTTGTTTTACAAAGCTTTCAGTATTACAAATTGTATTTGTCACCCGTTAGGCCGGTCAGAGTAGGCGAGCGGTCTAAGGCTTGCACTGTCTTCGCTCGCTCGGAAGCCGGGATCGTGGTTTCGAATCCCACTCAGGGCATGGATGTTTGTGTGCTTTTTGCTGTGTTTGTCTACAGGTAGAGGCCTTGCGACGAGCTGATCACCCGCCCAAGGAGTCCTACCGTATGTGTAAGATCTAGAAAAACCGAAGTGAACGGAGTTCATGGAGGTAGGCCTAGGCCCACTGGGGCTGCAGTGCCAAGGAAAAAAAAATTGTCACCCGTTAGGAATGAGTGATCTGAAATAACTGATTTTTTTACCATTAAACAACCTGACATACATAGTTGCACTGTGTGTCCTAGGGTATATATGTTACTACTCGTGTACGATTTCCTGACTCGTGAAATCAGGCGAGAAGAAGACCTCCTGTTCCGACATATTAAGTCACATGATCACGTAACTTCATGGTTGTAACAACTATGTTTTGCGTAAACGTAAATATTGGCTTACGTGTCGGCAAGCAATGAAATGATATATCCGTTGACCTCAGTATTATGTAACTATACAAGATCGTTGCAGTTGTTTGGAGACGTGAAATTTTTCTCTGTGATCCACTGACTATGATGATGCTAAAGATCCTCAGGGAACATAGCTGCTTTTACAAGTTCAGTGATTCCAGAAATTATTGTATTGTATTTTATTTATATTGGGAGGCATTTTACTGAAGAAATATTAAGACGATTTCAGTAAGAAAATTATATTTATAACTGTGTGCATTCTGGGGCACGCGGTAGGGTAGTTGGTTTAGGCACTATGCTACAAGCCTGAAGGTCGAGGGTTTAAGTCCCGATGAGGTGATTGTATATTTTCAATTGACTCAGCCTCTAACAGAAATGAGTACCAGGAATATTCTTGGAATATTCTTGGGGGTAGAGGGCGGTCGGGGCTTAGGGCTGACAACTTTGCCGTCAACTATGAGCCGATTGTCTAGAAAATGTGGGATCCTCAACATCTCACAACCCTATGGGCCTCCACGGCTTGTTACAGGGATACCTTTACTTTTTTTTCTTTTATGGGTGCATTCTATTTACAATATTTCAATGTAGACTTCGGGCACTATGCTACAAGCCGGAAGGTCGCAGGTTCGAGTCTCGATGAGGTGAATTTTTTCAATTAACCTAATCCTTCCATCCGCACTACGGCCCTGGGTCGACTCAGCCTCTAACATAAATGGGTATCGAATCCTCCTGGGTGGTAAAGAGTGGCCGGCGCTTAAGTCTGACAACTTTACCGCCATCTCTGATCCGATTGTCTAAAGAGAATGTGGGAGCTTCGACGTCTCACAACCCTATGGGCCTTCACGGCCTGTTACAGGGATAGCTTTGCCTTTTTAATGCAGACTTCGAATCTCGGACTCCAGAAACGTGAAGCTGGTTAGATACACAGGGCAACATCCAGAAAGTCAGAGTTTGAATGTTACTGCTGGAGGAATCTCAAATTTCATATAAGTTTTATTTAGAACTGTGTTAGTATCTCATATTTTATTTTCATGACTTGTCTCCATAGTTCAAGTTGTTACAACAACAGATTAATAGATGTATATAAGTTACTCTAACACAATTATTATGAAACCCCAAATATGATAAACAGTTAAAGGTTTATATTATTATTTAAATCCAATTTTTTATGTATATATCTCAGAACTGTAGAGTTTTCATTTTCTCCTTGCAAAAAGGCGTGGTACGGTGACGAATTTCCAGGTGGCTCCAGTGACTGCTCCTCTATTTTACTGCTCCGACAGAGGCAAGAATCTTTTTCAGAGGTTGTTCGAGACGCGCAGAAACCCGCAATCAGAAATGCGTGAGGCGGGTCTGAATGGCAATCTGGCAAAGATCGTGACGAGGAGGAAAATGTGAGAGGAATAAGTTGCAGCATCTTTGTGAAAGATCGGAGGGTCATGTTCAGTAGGAATCCTTAAATGTTTTCCGTTGAACTTTAAAGACACCCTTGACCCTTTGGAGCCTTAAGTTCAGCTGACTTAGTAGTTAAATATTCAATTCGTACTTCACAAGAAAATTGCATCCCAATAAAAAAGCCAGTCGATTACGTTGTTTAGGAAATCGATCACTGTTTGTTTTCAGAATTGAGAGAAATGTTAGTGAATTAGGGTTGTTTATATTTGAACTTCTGTTTCTAAAAATATCTTAGTATTTGCAAGCTATATTTGCATCAGTAGCACATCTACCTGGAGAAGAGTTATGGAAGAAGCAACGGAACGTAGACAAATTGTCTACTTTAAGCAGGAACAGGAATACAGACTGTTTCAAGATCTGAACGACAATGTTTAGTATCATTATAATTATTTATTCAAAATGAAGTATCTGAGTGATGGTGTTTGTTATGAATTGCCCGTAAATATAATATTTGTAGTAAATCACCATAATATACTCTTCTCCAAGTATAATTAGAACGATCACGTCAAGGAGGATGAGGTGGGCAGGGCATGTAGCACGAATGGGGGAGACCAGGAATGCGTATAGGATGTTAGTGAGAAAGACAGAAGGAAAGAGATCGCTGGGAAGATCAAGGAGTAGGTGGGTGGACAGTATTAAAATTGATCTTAGAGAGATAGAATGTGATGGTATGGATTAGATTGATCTGGCTCAGGATAGGGACCAGTGTAGGGCTCTTGTGAACACGGTAATGAGCCTTCGGGTTCCATAAAATGCTGGGAAATTCTTAAGTAGCTGAAGAATTGGCGGCTCCTCCAGAAGGGCTCAGCTCCATGAGTAAGTTAGTAAGTAATCTGAAGAATTAGAGAAAATATACGGAGATAAAGGATTGCAAATTTTCTTTGCATGCACTCAAGTTTATTGGAATCAGTACTTCTAACAGAGTTCCTAGCAACAGAAACATAATCGAGGTTAGCATCTGACGAAAGCAAAATTTAGCGTCAGTAAACTGTGTATGACGGAATAAGATAATGTTTTGTGTAAATTAACCATAGTAATTTCAGCGCATGTTTTGTATCAGATAAAGAAATATAGAAATAACACCCAAGGAGAACAACAGAATCCGGACTTCTGGTCGAAAATACGTTCCCGAATGTTCTGGCGACTAGCAGATATCGCTTAAAATAAATGTTATTCTCTCAGATCTTTATTACATTTGATCCACATTTTTCGCTCAAAATATTGTAATCTCGGGATTGCAATCATAATCCTTGTTAAAGAAACAGCATACACGCCTAGCGTACACTAGTCACAAAATCACACAGGATTTCGGAGTCTTTAATTCCCACTTCTTCACTCTTCTATATGAATATTTCCGGTTTAATTTTCTTTATGTGACACCGTTGTCGCGCATAGCGCATTCTAGGGGACCATCCCGAGGGGTACACTTCCTCGCAGTACACCCACCACACGTCTATATCAGCCTCCAATACAAAACCACTCTGCAATAACCTGCGCCTCTTCTTACAAACGTGCCATGCAACAAATTATACAGCCCACTGGCGTTATCAGCTTAACTCCTATCCTACCACTTACACGCGCATTTCCGGACACTCATTTGCCCGCCTACATCAGGAACACTCACACGAGCTGCAGGAAGGAACATACACACGAACATTCGCAAGCATCCTACTCCACTTACAAGTCCTGTTTGATCTCCATCTGAGTTCATAATACTACAAGCTAAAGTCCATTCCTCCCTCCCCCCAAATCCACTTCATCTCCTTCTATTTCTAACATAACCCCCGATTAACCTAATCATGTGATTAATGTTTAACATGGAAGGAATTTAGATTGTATACCATTTTGCTGAACAATCTCGCCTCTTGTTTTAATTATTCCCTATCATTCTCGTTGTTGTCCATGCGTTCCATGTATTCTGGATGCGCCACTACTCACGCTTCCACCCCGCCATGTCACTTGCTACCTACTTCACGTAATCTCGGTTAATACCACGGAAAAGCGGCTTCTCTCTACTCCGAAATTCAACTCGCATGATTATTCATCAGGATTTGTGTCTCGCTCACTGCGCCCTGTCACGGGCTACAGAGAAAATTATTCTGTAGCGAAATTTGTTACGATGTGTTCCTACTGGCAGCAGGATCACTGAGCAACACAACTGTACGTTATGCACTTTTATCTCGGTAAAGCACTAAATTACAACCGTAGGAGTTGCTCTGAATTCCTTCAAAATGTCCATCGAGCGGTAGACTATTCTCTGTATTATAGGCATTAACTTTGTTCCGTCTTTTGATGACTCTGAGGTCGAAACATGTAGTGTTCTTCGGTAGTGAAATTACTCGTTGTACCGAACGGATTGCCGTACTGGCAAAGCTCTTCTCTCGTGTTCGGGAGACACACGGTTCGAATCTCGGTAGGGATATCGTCTATCCTGAGAAAGGACTTTCGTAGTTTTCCTCAGTCTCCCTCCAGGCAAATGCCGGAGTACTACTTTCATTAGACCACGACCGTTTCCTTGTAAATATTTTCCAGCTTATCATTGCTCTATCATCCATCGATTCAATGCTATGTAGTCTATTGTAGTCGTCATTGAAATTATATTGAGATATTATTAAATTAAATTCAATATTTATTAATTTTGTTTTATTCTTGACTTTGGAAATTTGCTAAGGAAATGAATGAAGACGTTTCGGAAACTGGCTGTGTCTCTTCTTCATGTATGAGGAAAAATGAGTGTGATGTAATATTCATTCATTCATCAGTAATCTGTCAGACGACAGGTCCACAGTCTCTTCCAAAACAGTTCCTCCACTTAATATGATCTAGAGCTTTCTCCTTCAAATGAAAATATCGTCTTCTGTCTCCAAGGTCATCCAACATCTTACATCTTCTTCCTCGTCTTCTGGTCACTTCTATCCGTCCCTCTCTCGCATACATGGTATCTCTGTTTTTGGAAATGTCCTCTTAAAATAGCCCTCGTAAATTGTTGTAGGAGAGTTATGCTATAGCTCTTACTATGATTGTTCGTTCTCTGAATGGGTCTATTGCTGCTGAAAAGTTACATGAAAATTTAGTTATTATAATTTTTGTTAACGTCGTGAAATATTCGCCCAAATGAAAACTGTTAAATTTTTCTTATAGAATTTGATAGGAATGCTTCTTCCCAGGTTATTTCCAAAATAGTCTGTTTCAGACTTCGCGAAAAATGGTGAGCTTTCACAAGGAAACACAATTTTCAGACTCGGCCATCAATAAAATCAGATACGATTTGACAACTTTAATTAAATCTTGCATACAAATAGATATCGTGCTACGCGTTTATCTTGAGTGTCTTAATAATTTAGTAAGATACAAAGTCTTGTTCGTTACCATTCTGGTTTCCATCTCCATTGTTGAGGGACAGCATTGTTGTGGATCGGAATCCTAGTCTTCATAATCTTCGATTATACGATGGTTAATTGCGTTAGTTTTATTAAAATTAAGTTTTCTGAACAATCTTAATTTGAGGGAAGCATTAGGAAACTACAGATCATATTGTCTATATACACAACTTCATGCACACAGGGTAATTGTCCCTACAGAATGTTGTTCAGTAAATGAATCCAAATAGAACTGTGATGACCATTAGGAAGCCAAGCCACTAACCCAGCCTACACGCAATTGCCGCCAACACAATCCGACTCCCACCTCTGATAGATCACGAGTTGTAAACTTAAGTCACATACCGCTGATCAATTGGAAATTACGTTCCCTTGCCTCGTGTCCTCATAAAGAGGCGTTTCCTTACAGCACTGGCTTTCTCGTGGACAGCGTTACGTCAACTCCTTACAAAACATAGGTCAAAGATAGTGAAGGAAAACGGTATATTTACAGAGATTAAGCTATGTTTTTGTAATGGAAGAATTGAAGTTTTTCAAATATTGAACATCGGAAATAGGAAACGAGTACCTATCACGAATGTAAAGTATTTTTGTAACAGAATACTTTATTGTGTTCAGTCAATTTTATATTTGTCTGAGACTGTACACGATGAAACATTCGGTTGTAACGGTGTCTAGTCCTTTCCTTGCCTACACCTTTTCTAATCCCTTATTGTTTATAGTTTAACTTACTCCACTTTTTTCTCATTTACGTCTATGTGTTTAGCGTTCTCATTTCCTGAGCAGAAAGGACAGTTTCCTTGCATATTCCTCTTCTTTTCTGTCTTACGTTCCTGATTTCATAGTTGTCCAAACTATCCTCATTCTTGCATTTCTGTTACAGTATTCCATGCATTTTTCCTTGTCCCATGTACGCTTCAAATTGTGGAAATAGAACTAATGCATTATTTTCGCTTGTCTTCGAAAATAAGATAAATTTTGTAAAGAAGAAGCGGAATTTTTCTGGGCAAAACTGAATTCTGAACACATTCAGAGAAAAGAGGAGCATGATACTACAATGGCAAAATAAATAACAATCTAGTATCAGCCTGTATTCCGTTTATTAATACACAATTATGGTACTTGTATCTTTGATTTCGGTTTGCAATTTAAAGACATCAAAATACATAATTTACACCTACGCATTCTCGAGTAAGTTTTGTCAAACAGATGTAAAGTGAAAAACGTCTGGCACCATTGTGACATAACTAGGTACGTATATTTAACCACACTTTATGAACTCCTCAGCTTACTCAGTTTCTAAGGTATGTGTAACTGAAACTCACAAGATTCTGCTTCCACATACTGGACAAAAGCAAATTTATCTGTGCCCAGCCGTCAGAGTATCGTGGCATATAGACCCGTTGCTAAGCGGAGACTCTGTAACAGCGACGGTTTCTGGGCAGCGGCTCGGTAAACAAGTTCCCGAGGCAACGAACACGCACACAACAGTAGAATTACTAACAGAAACGGGGTGTTTCTATATGGTCCTTGCTGAAAAGTTATAAGTAAGGGACAATGTCATTTGTTAGAAGCAGTTATGCATGGGAGGCTGTGAAGAGAGGATCTGAGCTTGTGAAGGTGAAGAATCTCTACTATTAGAATCCGCTGCCAGAGAACGACTAGTGAAGACACAGCAGCCTGATCAAAATCTTAGGGGGTCTTTTAGTGATTCGTGAATTTTGAAGATTAGATGTGGCGCTGTAATTCCTTGTAGTTATCAGTTGTGTGCATGAGTGGTCAGTAAATCCGTTTATCATGCCAAACCCCGTCTATAGTCACACACATACTACGTCACAGTATAAAGGGGTTTACGGCTCTAGCGACTTATTTCCGTTAAACATTCTAGTTACAGTGTCGCATTAGCTCCCTTCAACAATAATTCCAATAAATAGTGGAATGAACATGTAGCAAAAATAGAGTAAAATGAATGGAATTGATTTCAAATTCAATTGTGCTAAATATTACATGTTCTCTAATTCACACAAATACCTCCAACTGTTTCTTTTAATTCGGCATGTTTTGTAAAGATAAGGAATTGGTCTCACTCATTACTCGGCTGAGAAGTTCTGTCTCAGATCATCGAGTTTGGAGAGTACAGAATCTGTTTTTGGACAACCGCCTTAGGGAAATTCGGGATAGATGCGACAGGTTGTCTCGTTCGGTTAGCCATTTGAATGGGGTTAGCCCGGGAGTAAACTTCTGAAAAGCGAAAAATTCCCTTGTGGCCTAGGATGTGAGTAAGCAACAAGTGAAGTTGCTTGGTAACACACACAACGGTACACACGTCTCCAGAGGACACAGAGCTTTCTGTGTATTTATATGGAACCAAAATAAACGTTCCTTACGGAGCCTGACACCCTTCAGCACTGTTGAGGCCATAAATTGTGTCTCTATGAGATAAAGTGAACGTTTTCCTTCTACGCCGATGGTGAACGTAGTTGGGGAAATCTAACTGGATTCATATTTTAAGATGTTTAACGACGCCCTCAATATTGACACTATATATATAGTCAATGAGTGGATGATTAATGAATGGAGGTTTGGGTGTAATGAGAATTTGCGAAGGAAACCGAAGAACTCGGAGAAGGCTTGCCCCAGTGCTACTTTGTCCACCATAAATCCCGCATGACTTGAACTTGGATCGAAGTTTTGGTACGGAATTTTTTTCTGAATACTGCACAGGGATATTTAAGAAAAACTAATTGTCTTCAAGTTTTACATTTTAATGCCTAATATGAAGAAGTTCATTCGTTTATTGTTTAATGACTTCTAGCAAATGATTAGTGTTAGCTTTTAGATCAGATCCATTCACGTAGTTCCCACGGTTTTCGTGTTGACTGCACACTCACTGCAGTTTACTGCCGCAGAATTCCTCTTCTATTGAATTATTAACGAATGTTCGGAAGTGCTACAGCAGATGACTGTGTTTGGTTTCATGACTATGTCGTTTAACAACAAAGAAAGGACTGGAGAATCCTACATAACAAGGATTTTCGTAGTATTTACTCTTCACCAAATATTGTTATATTGACTAGAGCAGGAGAATGACTTGAACAGAGCGTGTAGAATGAATGAATGAAAGACGTTAAAATTACATAAACTTTATTAGTCTAGTAACCCGAAAGAAATAGAATACATGCAAATAGGATACGTAGAAATAGATTGGAGAATAACATGAAAATAATATTAAAGAAATAATGCATGAGGCTCAGAATTGTTTAATGGCGGGCTCGTGCGGACACTTTAATGAGGTTTCGCAGTTCGTGAATGGTGGGCAATATGTTGAGTTGTTAGGCGACTATTAGCTTCTCAAAAAGTGCTCATCCCCAAGACATCAGTAATTTACATAGAAACAAAACAAATTACTTTTAAGTGTGTATGTTCCTGTCTGAAGCAGCGATAAGCTTGTCATTTTACATTAGGAATAGAGGCTGTTCAGGATGCTTGACATATGGCTGTCACCAAACACATCTTAAAGTTTCGCAGTTTATTGTTGAGGACGTTTAAATAGGACGACAATTCTAACATCGGTATAACCACTTGATCTGGATTTCGTTAAACGTACGTCAAATAATTATTTTCAACTACTTCACAACATTGCATCGTAACTATTAAGGAAATCTAATAACTCTGAAGGGTTGCATTGCAGAGTCGAGTCAGTTTTCACCTTCATCAGAACAAAATACCGCAATTTCGTTTCATATTACATCTTTCTCCAACCGCAGTTTAATTTACATCATCTTTTTGAAGCAGTTAATACAACTTCTTTATATAACCAGTAATAGTAGCTGACTTTACACTATTCTGTCTGTATTTCTGTCGCAAAGCGAAAACCAATTACTCCTGCTGTTACTTCAGCATCGTGACCCTGTATTCACCGTTTTCCCCATATCTGTACGTCCTTTACCTTAACCTTCAAGGTCTCTAAATCGGATTTCTGAAATCCTTTATCACTACATGTGTTTGCGTGACTGAATCATAGAATACTTGGATTTAGGGGCCTTGACAGTCCCAGGCAGTAACCACGACTGCGATATTGGCTGAGGGTGGGGTGTTGAAGAACAAGTTAAAGGCGTCATTGCCAGGATTATGTAAATCCATTCGTACCTCACACTTCACGCATGGTCTCAGTAAGCCATTGTTGCTCAGAAAATCCGTAACCGCTTCACGGGACTATTGGTATCTCCAGCCTCCTGCCATTTCATCCTTCTTCAGCCCAAATATTCTTCGCTTTAATACCCTCAATCTCTCTTTCTCCCTTAACGTCAGGGACAAAGTTTCATATATTAACAGAACTCCAGGAAAAATTATAATTTTGTGTATTCTAATTTTTACGTTTTTAGACCATAGACTAGAATACAAAATATTCTGAACTGAATGGTAACAAGCATTGCCCGAAATTAACATGCTCTTAATTTCTTCATGAATCGAATTTTGACTTGTTATTGTAGTTCTCAAATATCTGAACTGTGACACAGTTTCAAAGGATCATTGGCTATCTTCAAGTTATGACTTTGTCCTGCTTACCTTTTTTTTTATTGCTAGTGGGGTAGGACTAAGTCCCTTTTACTGCGGCCAATTCTGGCCTATTGTGCCAGCCCCAGATGATAGGTGAGGGTAATTGAGCA